>NC_090984.1:89192613-89510113 GCF_041146395.1 Eulemur rufifrons
AAAATATATATAGAAAAAATTAGCCGGGCATGGTGGCGCATGCCTGTAGTCCCAGCTACTCGGGAGGCTGAGACAGGAGGATTGCTTGAGCTCAGGAGTTTGAGGTTGCTGTGAGCTAGGCTGACGCCACGGCACTCACTCTAGCCTGGGCAACAGAGTGAGACTCTGTCTCAAAAAAAAAAACAAAAAAAAAAAAAAAAAAAGTTTTACCAATATTTTCTTATAGAATTTTTATAATTTTGTGTCTTAGATTTAAATCTGTTATCCATCTTGAATTAATTTTCATGAGTAGTGACAGGAAAGGATCCTGTTTCAATCTTCTACTTGTTGCTGTCCAGTTTTCCCAGCACCATTTATTGAATAGGGATTCTTTTCCCCAGTGTATATTGTCTGCTTTGTCAAAGATCAGATGGCAATATGTGGATGGTTTTATATCTGAGTTCTCTGTTCTGATCCATTGGTCTGTCTCTATTTTTGTGCCAATACCGTGCTGTTTTGGTTACTGTAGCCTTGTAGTATAGCTTAAAGTCTGGTACAGTGATGCCTCCTGATTTGTTCCTTTTGCTAATGGTTGTTTTGACTATTCAGGCTCTTTTTCTGGTTCCATGTGAAGTGTAGAATTATTTTTTCTAGACCTGTGAAAAATTATGTTGATATTTTAACAGGGATTGCACTGAATCTGTAAATCATTTTGGGTAGTATAGACATTTTAACAATATTGATTCTGAGGATACATGAACATGATATGTTTTTCCATTTGTTTACATCCTCTGTGATTCCCTCCTCAGTGATTCTTAGTTCTCCTTGTAGAGCCTGTCACTTCCTTGGTTAAATACATTCCTCAGTATTTTATTTTCTTTGTAGCTATTGTGAAAAGTATTGAGTTTTTGATTCTAAGCTTGATTATTGTTGGTGTATAGAAGTGATACTGATCTGTATACATTGATATTGTAATCAGAGACTTTGCTGTATTTATGAATTCCAGGAGGCTCTTGGCAGAATCTTTGGGGTTTTCTAAGTATATGATCATATCTTCAGCACACAGCAATAGTTTGACCTCTTCTTTCCCCATTTGGATACCCTTGATTTCTTTCTCTTGTCTGATTGCTCTGGCTAGGACTTCTAACACTATGTTGAATAAAAATGGTAACAGTGGGCAACCTTGTCTAGTTTCAGTTCTAAGTGGGAATGCTTTCAACTTTTCCCTGTTCAGTATGATGTTGGCTGTGGGTTCATTATATATAGCTTTTATAATTTTGAGGTATGTTCCATGTATACCTATTTTGTTAAGAGTTTTTATCATAAATCGGTGCTGGATTTTGTCAAATGCTTTTTCTGTATCTGGTCTGTGTTTTTGCTTCTGTTTATGTGGTGGATCACATTCTGGATTTACATTTGTTGAACCATCCTTTCATCTCTGGGATAAAGCCCACTTGGTTGTGGTGTATTATATTTTTGATGTGCTGCTAAATTTAGTTTGCTAGAATTTTACTGAGAATTTTTACATTTATATTCATAAGGGATATTGGTCTGTGGCTTTCTTTCTTTTTTTTTTTTTTTTTGTCATTATGTCCTTTCCTGGCTTTGATATCAAGGTGATACTGGTTTCACAGAATGAGTTGGGGAGGATTCCTTACTTCTCAATGTTATGAAATAATTTCTGTAGTATGAGTACCAATTTTTCTTTGTAGGTCTGATAAAATTCAGCTGTGAAACCATCTGGTCCAGGAATATTTGTTGGAAGGTATTTTTATTGCTGCTTCAATTCTGTTGCTCATTATTGGACCATTCAGGAGTTCTCTTTCTTCCTGACTGAGCTTTGGGAGGTTGTAGGTTTCCAAGAATTTGTCCATTTCCTCAAAGTTTTCAAACTTATGTGCATAGAGATTTTTATAGTATTCAGAGATATTTTGTATTTCTGCATTATCAGTTGTAACATCTCTTTCTCATTTCTGATTGAGCTTATTTGGGTCCTTTCTTTTCTTTTTGTTAAGCTAGTGAAAGGTCTATCAATTTTGTTTATTTTTTCAAAGAACCAACTTTTTGTTTCATTAATCTTCTGTATAATTCTTTTATTATCAATTTCATTTAGTTCTGCTCTGACCTTATTTATTTCTTTTCTTTTGCTGGGTTTGGTACTGGTTTGCTCTTCCTTCTCTATTTGTTGAGACAAATCATTATATTGTTGATTTGTGGTCTGTCTTTCTGATGTAGGCATTTAAGGCTATGAATTTTCCTCTTAGGACTGCTTTTGCTGAATCCCACAGATTTTGATTACTTGTATCCCCTTTATCATTTAGTTTGAGGAATCTTTTGATTTCTCTCTTAATTTCCTCCTTGACCAATAATCATTCAACAGTAGATTGTTTAATTTCCATGACTTTATATAGAATTGAGTCTTACTCATGGAATTGATTTCTAGTTTTATTCCACTACAGTCTGAGAAGAGACATGGTATGATTTGGATTTTTTAAAATTTTTTGACGCATATTTTGTGCCCTAAGATGTGATCAATCTTAGAGAATGTTCCATATGCTGATGAGAAGAACATATATTCAGTAGTTTTCAGGTAGAGTGTTCTATAAGGTCCATATGTTCTAGAGTCCCATTTAAGTCCAGCGTTTGTTTATTTTCTGCTTGGAGGATCTTTCTAATTCTGTCAGTGAGGTGTTGAAGTTCCTGGCTATTAAGATGCTGCTATTTATCACTTTGTTTAGATATAGTGGGGTTTGCTTTATGAAAATGGGTGCACCTGTGTTAGGTGCATAAATATTTAGGATTGTTATGTCTTGTTGAGTTGCTCCCTTTACCATTATATAATAACTGTCTTTGTCTTTCTTTACTATTATCAATTTGAAGTCTATGTTATGTGATATGAGAATGGCTACACCAGCTATGTTTTGATTTTCGTTTGCACAGAATATTTTTTTCCATCCTTTCACCTTGAGTCTGAATGAGTCCTTGTGGGTTAGATGTGTTTCCTGGAGATGGCAGATACTTGGCTTATATTTTTATCCATTCAGCCAGCGTATGTCTCTTGAGTGAGGAATTCAAGCCACTCATGTTTATTGAAGGAAATGATAAGGGGTGTGGATTTCTGGTCATCCTATTGGATAGAACCTTATTGCTTTGTTTTACCTCTTGAATCATTATGGTGCATATGCTCTGAGCTTTAGCGTTTGGGTAATTTTACACTGGTGAGCGTCCATTGTGCTGATCGATGTATAATGCAGATCTGAGTACTTCCTGGAGGGCAGGTCTGGTCTTGACAGATCCCGTCAGTGTTTGCTTGTCTGAGAAAGTCTTTATTTCTCTTTCATATAAGAAACCTAGTGTTGCAAGATACAAAATTCTAGGCTGGCTATTACTCTGTTTGAGAAGATTGAAAATGGGGCCTCAATCTCTTCTGGTTTGTAAGGTCTCAGTTGAGAAGTCTGCAGTTAACCTGATGGGTTTTCCTTTGTAAGTTACCTGATGTTTTTGCCTTACAGCTTGCAGCAGTTTCTCCTTTGTGTTAACTTTGGCCAGTCTGATGACTATGTGTCATGGTGATTGTCTCTTTGTGGTGAATCTCCCAGGAGTTCATTGGGCTTCTTGTACCTGGATATCTAAATTTCTGGCAAGACCAGGGAAGTTTTTCTCAATTATTTTCTCAAATAGGTTTTCCAACCCTTGTGTATTTTCTTCTTCACTCTCGGGGATGCCTATAATTCTTATGTTAGGCCTCTTTACATAATCCCATATTTCTTGTAGGCTTTGTTCATTCCTCTTATTTCTCAGTTCTTTCTCTTTGACTGACTTGTTTAATTCGAAGGTGTTATCTTCAAGCTCTGAGATTCTTTCTTCTGGCTGATCTAGTCTATTCTTAAAACTTCCCACTGTATTTTGTATTTCCTTGAATGAATTTTTCATAGCCGTTAAGTTCTATTTGATTTTTTAAAATAATTCAATTTCTTTAGTTACTTTTTCATTCATTTCCTGTAATGTTTCTGTGGTTTCTTTGAGTCTGGCTTCCATTTTCTGTTGTATTTCATTGAGATTCCTTATAATCCATATTTGGAATTATCGGTCATTGCAATATTTTTGTTTTGGCTGGTATCCATTGGTAAGGAGTTATTGTTTTCTTTTGGGTGTGTCCTTTTGCTTTTATTTTTCGTATTTCCAGAGTTCTTTCACTAATTCTTTCTCATCTGGCCTCTTAATCAAGGGATTAAGATCCCTGGTATCCCCAGGGATACCAGGAATGGCTTGTGGGCCTATCCCTAGGTCCCCAAAGATCGATCCCTGACCATGGCAGGGAGAGGATTGCTGGTCCCGTGTTGCCTATGGTGTGTTAAAGTAGGTTTGATGAACATTTCAGGTTGCCTCTGACTTTCTGTCTTCACTCTTCCCAGCAGTGATTGGGTTGGGTCCTCCAGCTTAATCTCCAAGATGGTGGGTGGTACTTGTGAGTACAAATCAGCAACACCTTGTTTGCTTGAGTTGGAAAGCACTATGCTGGGCTACAGAGGTTTTCCCCCCTGTCATTGGTTGCTGATTTTGCAGAATAGCCAGCTGCCGAGATGTTCTTTTTTGCCTATGGTAAGCTCTCGTCCCCCTGGTGGGGCACACAAGTGCCCCAAGCTTTAGGAGGGACCCTGTAGCTCCCAGGGGGCTGCTTGATCTCTACTCCCACTGAGGTTGGGGGAGGAAAAAAGCAAGTAAGCAGGTCATGGCTAGATTGTGAGAGCCTAAAAGGCTTTACAAAGCCTCCATGGGGCTCAGCAGTTGCTTTTCCATCTGCTAGGGAGAGCCACCGGAATGAGTTTCAGGATAAGCTCTCCAAACTGGGAAGGCTGTTCCTGAGGGACGGGCCTAAACACTTGCATGCTAAGGCCCTGGGCCATGCTCTTTCTGCCCTTGCCCACTAGCACAGTTTCTCTGCGGGGAGGGGTGAGTGCCCTCCCAAATCTCTATTCCCTGAAACCCTACTGTACGCTCCTATAAGATCAGTCCACATGAGTTCTCTCCACCCAAGTCCAGTTCTCTAACTTCCCCCCAGTCCGTGTGCCTGACCCACTAGCCTTTGTTCGTCTCCACGTAACACTGGCGGGCATGGAGTTCCCCAGTTGTGCACCCCTTTCCACCACAAGTCCCTAAAGGAAGAGCAGTGGGCCTCTCTATCTGCATGGACCTCAGCCAGGGACATGCTTCTGCCAGAGAGAAGCAGCTGCTCATGAGCTTCTTGATTCAAGCTACTCTCACGGTTGCAATTAGTGGGGTAGGGGCTGTGGCTCCCGGTCAGCCTGAGCACTTTCTCAGATGCCAGGTACAGAGGAGGAAGTGCCTAGGTGGAAGAAAGCCAGCACTCCAGTCTCTTGTGGCACTCCCATAGGGTGTCCCTTATGGATGCTCAAATTCCTGGGGCTTGCTGGTTCACCCCACTGTTCCTAATAAGCCACTGTGCTGGGCTCATGGAGGGTGGAAAAGCCTTCAATATACTTTGTGTCCTGCTATTCACAGAAGGCACATAGGTGGGGGAGGGGAAATCCCCCTTACCTTTTCACTCTGAGCCTCTCTGAGTTTGATCTATACCACTATCTTCTCCTCCCCACCTTCTTCTTTCTGAGCTCTGCAGCTTTCGTCCATGGGATCCCTAGTCATCTTTGTCAACTCTCTCTGATCCACACCTGTGCTGCAACTCTTCTCTACTCTCCTCAGTCCAATATCCTACCTTCCAGCTGGGATGGTCCGACAAGCAGTGTCTCCAGTTGGCCATCTTGACTCACTCCTCCAGATATCTTTTTGATAACCAAGGACTTGGTTATCAGAGGAGTTATCTTTTATTTTTGGCTTTCTCCAAAATATATCCTCAGCCAGTTCATCTCATGACCTCTAATCTGACACCCACCTCTGCTACTTCTGGTTAATCGTCTTGTCTTCTTATACAACACGTCTACAACTAGCCTTTAATCTTTTGTCCATAAGTAACTCTCTCCTAGTTTTCTTTCATGATTTATACTAACAATACTGTTATTTCATCCATTGACCAGGCTTAAAGCCTTAAAATTATGTTCAACTCTTTCCTTTTCTACTATCTCTACATCTAATCATTTACCGTTTCTAGTAATTCTTCCTTTATCGTATCAATTCTATTCTTCCCTTCCCTCCTTATTCCCACTTCCTGCCACCACTTTAAACCCTTAGAACATTCCTTCTTAATTTTGCCATTAGTTTCACAACAGGCAACCTGACCTTTGGCCATGCCCTCTAATCCTTCTACCTTTCATAGTATAGATAAATTAATTGTTCTTAAAACATTTTCATAGTGCACACTGTACTTTGCCCCATGATAAGAAACCTTCAATAGCTTCCCATTACTTATATTAACAATGATGAAATCTACCTTTCTCCTTCTGACATTTAAGGCCTCTTACAACCCTCACAATCTAGCTTCAAACTAACTCCGTGTTACCAAATATACCAAATGTCCCAAATGAAGTATGTATTACACTTGTGATTCTCCTAAGCACAACTCAATGTCATGTCTCCCTTTGATGAAATGCTGTTTTTTACTTTTTCCCTGTGACAAAGTTACTCATCCTTTAAGTCTCAGCTCAAAGGCCCCTTTCCTGAATTCTCAAACAATATCCTATTACCTAGTTTGCAGGTTAATCAAAAAGTCAATTAAAATGGAGAACTGTAAACAAATGATTTAATTAACAAATCCTCTAATATAAAACTTAAATTTACATTCATTTGTCAATCTTCTATGTAAGACCAAAAGCTTTGACTATGAAATTGGAACTGTAAGTAGTCTTTCTTATATTAGCCACAACCATCTTTCATATTAGTTTTGGTTTCCATAAAGTTGAGCACACCACTTAAATATTCTCACAAAGCAACTTGAGTGTAAGAATCCATCTAGTTTATCTGTCATTCCAAACTTTTCCATTTGTCTTGCCTAAACATGCTTTCGCAGAAGTTTTTAATGATTAGCCTCTTTGAATTTTACCCAGTTTTCTGCTTAGTTTCAAAGAAACAACTCTTTCTTTCTATTTCATTGTTTTATGTAATATGCATAATTTCTATAACAAGTACTACTGGCATAAACAAGTATGGGAACGAAATTAACTGACTCTTGGTAAGTGTACAACACAACTAGATAGAAGTATATCCATGTTTTAAAAGTACAGTCTTATCCTTGAACTGCCACCATACTGTCTGTTATAGAGAGAATGGAAAATATTATTAATAGTTAATCCTGCAAATGATTAAGTGTAAGTGCTAATCAATTGAGAATTGTTATTATAGCACCTTTGTTATAAAGAAATGTAATCACTTGTGTGTATTTCTCTACTAGTCCTTAGGGTAGGGACTTTGTTAATAGAGTAGATTCTTAGTAAAAATCTGGTGAATGAATGGATGGGGAGGTGGATGGATGGCATTCACACCTATTTCTATATCTTTATGAGGTTTTCTCCTCTTAAAAAATAATTTATTTTTAAATTTTTGATTATTTGAATTATGTCCAATCTTCAAGGCCTAGCCATGATCCCATTACCTCTACAAACTCTTTCCTAATCATTTCAGTTAAAAAGGATATCTTATTTGACACATCTTGTGATGCCTTGTGTCTTTAATTATTGAGTACAGTTTCTATCTTCATCTCCCTTAACTGAGGACCAAGACTATAGCCTCACAATGCCATGCCACATGGGTTATAATTCTAATGGATATTTAGTGATGTTCATTGGAAGTCTGAGAATGTTACTGGGATGTGAAATTTGTGTCAGATGAGCCACATTTGAATGCAGTCATCCCTCAATATCCATGGGGGATTGGTTCCAGGACTCCCATGGATACCAAAATCTGTAGATGCTCCAGTCCTTTATATAAAGTGGTACAGTATTTGCATATAACCTGTATATTCTCCTTTATATTTTAAATCATCTCTTGACTACTTATAATGTAAATGCTGTGGAAATATCTGTCATACTATATTATTTTATATTTGTATTATTTTTATTGTTATGGTTTTTTTTTTTTTCCTGAATATTTTCAATCTGTGATTGATTGAATCCAGGGATATGGGAATTGCAGATATGGAGGTCTGGCTATATTTATTTTTTAAAAACTTCGGGTTATAAGTTTCAATAATAAAAAATATATAGGTAAGTCAGCATTTACAGAAAAGATATAATTCTAAATAATTTGGGTATTAATATTAAACTAGTGATAATTTCAAAACTCTGAGATTGTCAAAGACAAGTAGACCTTAGTTCAATTTATGACTTTGCCAGTTCTGTCCTTGGACAGATCATATATTCTCTTTTAGACCTAGTTTTCTTACTACTAAAAATAGAGATTTTTGTTTGATTTTTTAGAGCTGTTTTCACAGAAAGTAATATGAATATTACTGACGTAACACTTTCAAGAAATAAAGCTAGTCACAATGCAAATTAAGATTTCCATGCATTACCACAATAAGAAATGTTTTGTTTCTGGAAAATAATGTAGATTATTAAACAAAAAAATGATATAAATAAAAACCTTCCTTGGTGTAGTATCTCATTCCCACAGAACTGTCTTTTTGGAGTTAGCAAGATTACTAGTGGAATACTCATTGAAAGCTGTTGCTCCTGCATCATGCAATGTTGTCAGTCTTGACTTTGGCTGCTTTTCCAAGA
This sequence comes from Eulemur rufifrons, assembly GCF_041146395.1. Lineage (NCBI taxonomy): Eukaryota > Metazoa > Chordata > Mammalia > Primates > Lemuridae > Eulemur > Eulemur rufifrons. The sequence goes on from NC_090984.1 coordinate 89,201,283, forward strand.
ACAAATTTTGTTCTGTATCAGTTTTTACAAACCTATTTGCATATGAATTTAAGATATATAAATGGCTTTGCAGAATGAAATTGCACCTGGAGGTTATCTACTTCTTTTCAGTGAGTCTGGCCTGCAGATTTTTTTTGCCCAGACATATAAACATAAAATAATAAACAATCTGTATTGAAGTTGAAATATTGTCAAGTTTGTAAAAATACCCAGACTTTGTTTTTTCTTTGCAGCTGCCTCTCAGAAAAGAAGCTGTTATTCTTGCTAACAGCCTAAGTATGGTTGAGTGTCCCAGAATTGAATTTCTACAGAAAAAATACAAGGATGAAAAGAAAAATTCTCTTGAGCATGAGCTCTTCAGACATGGTAATACAAATATACGGTGTTTTGAACTTTAAGTCTTCAAATTCATTAATTATTTTCATATTATTTTTGATACATAGTTTTTCAACCCAAGAGATGTTTTTCAAACCATTTTACTTCATATTTGCCAACATAGTAATACATGATTTTCTCACCATTAATTTAGCTACACTGTCAACAAACTGAATGATTATTGTGTCACCATTAATAGGAAGAGACTAATTTGTTACTCAGATGTTAAATTCAACTTATATACACTTTTCACAGTCTACTTTTGTTCATTATGTTGTGTCATAAAAATAAAACTCAACATGTATGTACATATATGTTACATGCACCAAATTTACATGAAAGAGAAAAGAGAACTTGACCCATATATGTAATAATCATATGGCATTATATAAAGTACACTTTATTTGTCCTGAATCATCACAGTGTAAGATGATAAGAAAACCTGGTTATAATTTAAAATCTGCTAAAGACAAATTATGAAATGTATAGATTGCTTTATAAGTTGTCTTATAGAAGATATGTTTTTGGTATTTTAATTTATTCATAATTATCAGTCCTTTATTTGCACTTTGAATATATATAAATATAAGTACATGAACCAATTTATAGGACACTTCTGGGAGAGATTCCCCGGTACCCACAGATTGGAGAAAAAGACCAACTCATCATGTCCCCTTGCCTCGGCCTTTTCCATTGTTCTACAAGTATTTATTGAATGCTTATTGTGTGTTAGGCATCAGTAAGTGATAGGATACAGTCTCTCTAAACTAGACAGTTTCTCCTTTATGGTGCTTACAAATATTAATAATCACATAAATAAATGTGAAATTACAATTATCATAAGAACAATAAACATGAAGTATTAACACACAGTACCAAAGAATGTATAATATGGAGAACAGATCAGGTCAGAGAGTAAGGGACACCTATTCTTTGGTCTGAACCATCCAACCTACTGAAGCAAATAGTCAGAAGTTTGGTTAACATAATTCTGTAAGAATGACATTCTAGGTCCCAGACTATAACTCTGCTAGGATGATTCATGCTGAACTAAACTATGTGTGTTTTAAGTCTTTCCTTCAGTTAATGATAATCAGAAAATTAAGCAGATTATTGAATCTAGAAAGAGCTCATTACTTGAAAAAATCGTTTGCTTATTCTTTATCATTCTTCTCCATTCTCATCTTAACAAATAGCTCATGATGTTCTGTTAGATCCTTCTGGAATGTTTTCCAAAACAATTAGTTTCTCTCAACTTATATTTTATATCTTGTACATAGTAAAAATAAACCAAAAATCATTTGAATGTTTTATGCTTTGTGATTAGAAATTATTTCTTCAGATTCATTGGCTTGTAAGGATCTTTCAGATTTAGTAAATCCCAAGGATCCCTAAGAATCTAAACGGAAAAGAAATGTCCATCCATTCAGTAGACATGTATTGAGTGTCTTCTACTGTGTGCTAGGTGCTATTGATATAGAGATGAATTTTTACCCAGTTAACAATAAAAAAACTTTTCTTACTTTTAACTACTTAATAAAAAACCATCCTAAATTATCATGTTCTTTCCTTCTTCCTTTTCTGTAAAGCTTTGCCTGATATAATCACGAGACTCCTCTTTTACAACCATTTCATTTATTCAACAAATATTTGCTGATCTTCTATTTTGGATCAAGTAGTGTTCTGTGTACTACGTGCTATACAGTAACAAACAACATAGCCAGGATCTCTGCCTTTATAGAACACACAGTCAAGTCTGGGGCCAATAAAAAAGGTTATATTGGAAAATTATTAAAGTAAATTATTGTTAAAAATTATTTCTTTTTTTCTTTTTATATTTAGGCATCCTCCTCATTACAAAGGTTTTCCTTGGCCAGAGTGTTCAGGCTCATGAGCAAGAATCCATCAATCAATCCAACTATCCAATGGTTAATTCAGTGTTCATTCCTCGGAAATATTTACTAAGTATGTCTGCCATAAAAAGAAATGTGATTTCATCTCTCCAAATGCAAAATGTTTGTGTTTAATACAGATACTTACAGTTTAACCTCTACCTAACAAACTTTATAGACTTTTCTACAAAAATCTATTCCTGGCTACTAATAATTCTCTTATTGTCTACCTCAGTAACATTTACGTGTATGTGTATGTGTGTGTACATGTAGTTTATTTGGAAGATTTACATTTAATTATATATTTGTGTGTATATGTTTATATACAAGTGGATAAAAAGTCACTTAACTTTTAACAACAAGCCTTTTAGAGTAATATTAATAAATTTGTCAAAGACACATGACCACACATTGAATAAAAATGTGAAAAAGTATGAAAAGGAAAAGGATATGAATAAAATTAAACCTACTAGTCTATCTGGTGAAAGGATGACTAGTATTTATAGAATTAAGACTCTTGGGGAGCAGATAGAGAGGACAGGGAGATAAAAGAAAAAACCCTCAATAATATAATTGCTGGAATTTACTGAGGTTGTTATTTATTATCTATGTGAGAATGAAAAAATATATTATTCTCCTATTACTTTGAAGAATATTTGTTTTGCTTGTTTTGTTTTTTACTCTAGATTCTATCATAGGACAAAGAAACTGTGATTGCAGCGTTCGGCAGTGCAAGTGGTTTGTCTTTGATCATGACCTTGTTTTGCCAGAATACATCGTTGAATTTGAGTATATTACAGTGGTATGAATTGTTATATATTTTTAAAAACTGGTATTCCTTAAATGGGAACAAAATAGTAATTTGAATTCTAATAATGTTATGTCAAGTTTATACTGTAAGTGTGTAATTGTTATTCTGTGAAGGACTTAATTCTCAAATCATTATGACACCTAAATATTTTTCTTATACAAATATATTACATGAGTGATATATGGCTTTAGTCACACTGGTAAAGATTTAAACTATATTGAAAACTAACAAATATGAAAATCTGCCTTCACTTTAACCCCACTGCCACTCCCTTTTACCAAGGCGTCCACTGTTAACAGTTTTGTGGGTTTGTTTTCAATCTTTTTTCTATGCATTCTGTGATGTTTTACACCTTTAACAATATGTCTTGAACATATATCCACTTTAGTACATATAGGTGTATACTTCATTCTTTTGGTGGCTGTGTATTATTCATTAATACTCTGATTTATTTGACTATTCCCCTGTAGATAGACTCTATCCAGTATTTTTACTGTTTTAAAGCAATATCAGTGAACATCATCAAAGATGCATCTTTATACAAATATGGAAGTTTTTCTACAGGATAGATTTGCAGAAAACTTGGAGAGTGAAAGGATATGTGCGTTTTAAATTTTAAGAGATTTTGGCAAATTGTCTCCGTAAAGACTTACTTTACAAATTTCCAACAGTGTGTGACAGTGCTTGTTTCTTTGCATCTTTACCAACACAAAATATTATCAGTCTTTTTTTGAGGGGGTCCCACTATGATGGGCAAAAACCAAGATATTTTATTCTTCTATATGCTTCAAATGATTTATAGTTTTATGAATCAAATATTATATCTTTCACCATTTTCTATTAGACTTTATCTTTTTCATAGTGACTGGAGAAATCCTTATATGCATTCTGGATATTAATCCTTTATCTTATACATATGTTGCCTATATTTTCTTTCACTTGCTTTTAATTTTATTTGTAACAAAAACTTATTTCTTATTTTAATTTGTCATTTACAAGTTAATTTTTAAGAGATCAGAATCTCTCTGGATTCTGAATTTTATGTTTTGTTTCAAAAATCTCATAATTATTATAAATATTTTCTCTTATTTTCTTCCAAATACTTACATAACTTGTTTTAAAACCTTTAGCTTTTTTAATCCATTTACATATTGTTTTATGTGTAAAGTAGAAGAGTAGTCAAATAATTTTTTTTCTTAAAAATGGGCAGATACTTGTTGAAACATTATCTTTTTTGCTCTATTATGAAATACTATCTTTATTGTTAAAATTATTTTCAAATATAAGGATCTATTTATAGATCTCTATTCTCTTCTATTGATTTCTTTGTCTAATTTTGGACCCCTACCACATTCGTTTTGATGATATGTTTTGATATATAATAGAGTGGATTCCCTTCTTCTACCCACACTCAAATTTTTGAAAATTTTCTTGGGCCAGGTGCAGTGGCTCTCACACCTGTAATTCCAGTACTTTAGGAGGCCAAGGTGAGAGGATCACTTGAGGCCAGGAGTTTGAGACCAGCTTGGGCAACATAGTGAGACCCCATCTCTACAAAAAATAAATAAATAAGTAAATAAATAAACTGGCCAGGTGTGGTGGTGGAGGCTGAGGTGGGAGGATTGCTTGAGCCCAGGGGTTTGAGGCTGTAGTGAGCTATGATCATACCACTGCACTCTGGCCTGGTGGCAGAGCAAGACCCTATTTCAATCAATCAATCTATTTATTTCTTGGCTTTTCTTGACTATTCTTGAACATTATCTTTTCTAAATAAAATTTAGAATAGCTTGTCAAGTTCTATTTAAAAATCCTATAGGGTTTGAAATTGTATTGAATTTAAAACTTAATTTGGGGTGAACTGGCTACTTAATATTGGGCTTCTCATTCAGGAACATGAAAATGTACTCCATTTCCTTGAGTCCTCTCTTATAGTTTTCTTTATGTAGATCTTCAACATTTCTTGTTAAATATAGTTCTGGGAATTTATACTTTATATTGCTATCATGAATGGGATTATATCAGTCAAGGATGCTTTTAGCAGAAGATAGATACATAAACCCAGAGAAATAGTAAACAGATAGAGAAGTTCATTTACCTCACATAAGAAGAAGCCAAGAGGTGGGCAGTCCCTGGTTGTGACTGTACAATGTTAGGGAAGACCTTTAGTCCCAACATCCTTCTGCTTGTCTTCATGAGCTCTTTTGAGCTGGTGATTCAGTTCTTTCTTCACTTCTGGGAAGTCTTCTTTTGTTAATTTCTTGATTGTTTCTTCTCTTCCATTCTCTGTTAAGCCCTCTGGAACCTCTATTGTTTAAACATTGGGCAGTCTGAATTGATCCTCCATATTTTTTCATTTTTTCTCTCATATTTTACATCTAAGTTTCTTAATTCTTTGTTCTGGCAGGTTTCCTCAGTATTAGCTTTCACACTGCTAATTTGATCTGCTGCCACATCCATTTGGTTTCTCAGAGCATTTGTGGGGAGTTAGCTACGCTCCCCTCAACGTGGTTTTTTCTTTCCGGTCGGGTCTCTCAGGCAGGGGTCCTCGCAAAGGATGAAAAAATAGCAGGAAAGAGATATAAATGAATAATAATAATAATACACAGAGCCAAAGATATCGTTTATAAAGTAAAGGTTTATGAAGTTAGACAGAGGAGGAGTCCGGAAGGTATATATTTCTCCTGTGGAAACATAGCAAAGACTGAACTTTTTACATGGGTACTTATAGGGCAGATACATGCTCAGGTTGCCAAGGGCAACGGGATTTACATAATAACAGGCAGTTTGGTTTAGGGTCAAAGTCTTCTAAAAGGCTACTACAGATCCTTTAACTAACTCTATCTAGGTGAACAATGAGTTACAAAATCTTCTTAGGGCAAACTTCTAAGTTTTATGATAAGGCTATTACTTTAGCAAAAAACAGAGACATCTTGGCTCCGGTAATTGTGTTCTTGGAGACAGAGATGATCTCAGAAGTCAACATGAGCTGTGCCTTGTGCTAATTACTTTAACTGCATGGTTCCGTCTTGGGCATTAGCATATCTATTTGATCAGCTCTCATCTCTGGTGGTCTTTGTTGATCAGCTCTGGCAACCTATGGCCCTAGGTGAAGCCTATCTTGTCTTTCAAAACAGGTGAGAACCATGGCCCAGCTTACAGCTGTCTCTTTGAAATGCAGCTATCACTCTCCTGAGGCGAGGCAGCTTTTGAGCTAACACATTTATTTTTTCTTTAAGGCAAAGCCTTATTTGACTTCTGAAATCAAATCTTGTCTCCAAAATTACAGGGGGCATTTCTATAACTCAGTATTCTTAAGCTCAACATCCATTTATTAAATTTTTTAAATTTTAATAATTATTTTTATCTTAGCTTTGCAGTGTTTACCCTATTTTCTTTTCTATAGTAGCCTATTATTTTATTATAAATGCTTTATTCTCTTATATTTTTAAAAATTCTCTGATGAACCATTTGGTTTCTTCTAGAGCCAGTTCTGTTAATTCATGTAGCTCTTGTTCATTCATTCACAGTTTTTATCATAATTATTTAATTACCTGACAACTACCTAGAGCATCCTCTTGGTCTTTTATTTATTCACGCTGAACATCAAGTTTCTCTGGATCTGGTCTTCAAAGTGGTTATCTTCTGCACATGTTTTGGCTAGAGATCACATTTCTGCTCCTATTTTTCTGTCAATTCAGTCCCTTCTGATTTATATGTCATAATTTCTAGTCTTTTGTTGGCATCCTCTCCACGGTTATGAAATATTTAAATATATCTTTTGCCAGTTTTAAGAAATTTTCAGTGGGTGGGAATGGACACACCCATGCTTAGCAATCTTAATCTACTCTCATAGATATCCTAATGTAATTCTGATCATCATAGATATTACCATATAACTGAAAAAAGTCAATCCATCTTTTCTACACAGCCTATTTGTTTTCAAAATGAAAAATACAGCAACTGAATTTTTGATACTGATATTTTTAATAAATTTTTTAGGTCAAGGCTCACTCTTTATTCTCTTCATTCAACAATGTTACTCTAGAAGAAAGCAAAAAAAATTCAGAAGGATCAGCATTGTCCCAGGATTTGAAATTTGATGATGAAGTTATGAAAATGGAGCCCAGGATCAAGGCCCGACCAAAACTTATTAGTTTGGATGACAAAACAATTCTTTCCCTTGCCAAGACTAGCATTTTCAGTCATATTGTGGTGAGTATTATGAGGAATAAAATTTTGGGACAGGAATCTTTGATTTGGAATCAGAATCTAGCATATGACATCTGAAGATACTAAACTACCTATCCGATGATGTCAGGCATCATGCTAACTAATTTAAAAGTGCCCAGACCTCTTTACATGGACTAGATCAGTGCTCTCCAGTAGTGATATAAAGTGAATCACATATGTAATTTTAAATTTTCTAGTGGCTATGTTTAAAAAGTAAAAAACATAAAATTAATTTTAATAATACATTTTATTTAACCCAATTGTCTTACACAGTTTTCTGTTGCTGTAACAGAATACCACAGACTGGGTAATTTATAAAGAAATGGAGATTATTTATATTTAGGTCATGGAAGCTGGGAAGTCCAAGAGCAGATTGCCAGCATGTGGTGAGGGCCTTCTTGCTGTGTCATAAAATGGCAAAGGGCATCACATGGCAAGAGGGCAAGAGCAAGATAGCTAGAGAGAACTCATTTTTATAACAAATACACCCCCAAGATAACAGACCCACTCCTGTGACAGTAACTTTAATCCATTCATGAGGGCAGAGACCTCATTAATCCGTTAATCCATTTGAGGCCAGAGAGATGAAGTTTCCAACAAATGAACATTCAAACTATAGCACCAATATACCTAAAATATTATCATTTTAACATATAACCAATATGAAGATTCATTAATGAGATAGTTTCATATTAAATCTTTGAATTCTGGAATATATGTTACATTCTCAGCACATCTCAATTTAAGACTAGCCACGTTTCAAGTTCTCAATAGCCACTTGAGGTAGCCTTCCAATTAGCAAAGAATGTTATTCCTAAATAACCAATAAACTCTCTTTAAATGATTAATATGAAGGCAGATAAGTTTCAAATCAGTTTCTAGATTAATCAACATAGAATATGGGAGTTTTATCTTTAAAAAATTAATCAACAGAATTTTAATTACTTATTAAAGTGACCTTGCTTTATGCTGAGGCAATTCTATTGAGATATTAAGCATACTTCCATATCTGACTTTCAGATCTGTCCATTTCAGATCTGCTACTACCACTGTATTCAAACTATCATCATTTATAACCTAGACTACTATCGTAGCCTTCCAACCAGGCTCTCTGCACTCTACCATCACAATATTGCACAACTCCAGGAAGCACCTTTCATATTGTACCCTGTTAATGTGCTGTTTGAATACCATTCATTATATAATTGAACAGAACTCAAGACAAGGTGAATAGGGGTAGGGTGCCTCCTTGGCTATGCAACAGAGACCCTGTCCTGTTTCCATAAATGTTCAATATAGTGATTACAAGAGCAATCTTCTGGCTGACAGTACTGAAAACTTATTATTTTTGTACTATAATGTTGAGATTTAATATTTGAGTAATACATTTTTGATAATAAAACTTTAGTAATGAAATGTTTTTAAAAATGTGTTCTGATTGCATTGAGCTTCCGCAATATGTATTCTTGTAGGCTTAAAGGGATTAAATAAAAGTAAAAAACCAGCACCAGAAATCAGGTCTTTTGATTATCTTTGGCGTGCAAAACAAAATGCAGAGAGAAAGAGAATAAGACTTCACAATAGCTTGGCCTTCCTATGACCCCTACTTGACTTAGCATTCGTTTGAGCAATACCCCTGTCATATAAATAGAGAGGAATTTTACCTTTAATTTGCCTGTGCCGCTTAAAAACCAGCAAACTTTCTAGGGTGTCTAGTAAGATTACTAGATATTACAACAAGAATGTTTAGACATCATAGCCTTTGCACTCCACTTCTTCCTTTGTGTCATTACTCTGAGAATTTTAAGGTATATTCCTCTTATTTTCTTTTCAGTGTTCCTCACTAGATTGGGTTTTATGAGAAGAATCCATAAAAATAAATAAATATATAGAAAATAAAATAGAAATAACCCCCCCAGATTATGTAACATATAATTTCATATTCTCTTATAGCACAATTAAATACTAAAAATTAGAGTTGTCAGTTGTAAGTCTGGCTTTTACATTGATTTATTCACCTAGAATTTGCTGAAAATTTGCTATGTCTTAGGCAATGAGGTATGTATTGGGGATTCCAAAGGAATAAGTTATTTTCCCTTCCCTGAGAACATCAGTTTAGTGGAGGAGATAGATATGTAAACAAATGTGGGAAGCTTAGAATTGTTGAGAGACCTATATAGAAAGAGATGAGTTATGAGTGAATTTTTAAAGGATATGAGAAATTTACATTTTCCAGGCAGAGAAAATACTCCACCTGTAGGCACATGGTTTTGAAAGATCCTGGTGTCTTCAGGCAACACTGAGAAATTCAGTATGACTAGGATCTAGAGTTATGATGGTAGAAAGGAGAGGTGTAGGTTGGAATTTAAGGAAGAGATATAAAGCTGAGGAAGAGCAGGAAATTATATCCAAATGAGGACACATTTTGGAAGCCAAATTAAAAGTTTAGATTCTTTAAGGAACAGGCTTTCTGTTTTTAAAAACCCTAACTTGGGCAGCATGTGGATAGATTTAACTAAAGTCAGACTGGTGGTACAGAAATCCAGTAGAAAACTATTGCAGTAGTCCAAAGGAGAAATAACGGTCTGTACTAAGGCACCAGTAGTGGTGATGTAATGGTGTGGCTAATGGTAATAGTTGAAGACACATTTCTATAATCAAATGTTTATGGGAAAAAAAGAGGAAAGGGGTTATCAACAGTATGTTAGATAGATAGTGAAACACTTAATCAGACATATAGGGAAGATAATGAATTCAGTTGTAAACATATTAAGTATAAGGTATCTGTAGAATCTATCATAGATTATACCCATATGTGACTTCTAAAGTAACTAGTCTGCATAAATTGGCCCTTCTTAAAAATTTCAGCTATTTTGACAGCTATTAGAAATTTGTTTCTCCCTTCCAGGAAGTTAGTTATGTCCACAGTATAAAGTATAAGGTGGTAGTGGTGAGCAAAGAGGGCTAGGAGATAGATACTTGATTTTATCATGATAATACCCATTTGTTGTGAATACTGTAGTCAGTTATACTAATACATTTTCTTGTACCATTGTTTATTTTGTAAGCTATACATAAATACACTCTTCACTTAATACCATCCACAACAGTGTAATTTAAAGACAAAAAAAAATGTAGACATCAGGATCTTCCCTAAATATAAATATGTGATAATATTTCTTTGTATATAGCCCAGGGTGAAATGGACAGGGAAACTCTGGGCCAAATTGTGATACAGGCACTGTCTTAGACACTCTCCCACCTCCTTCTTCGACTTTCTGTCCTCTTACTTCAACATAGTCAGCCTTTCTTCCTTGGACCAGTGTCCTCATGCAATTTCCTGCAGTCAGGGTATATCCTTGTCATCTCTCTCCTGTGAGGTATTATATCTGACACCCAAAATTTTCAGGGTCTATACTATTCACTGATTAGCCTAAGAAATAGATCTTACCTAATAAATATCTGAACATATATATTTAACTATTTTCTAGAAAGAATTTCATGCCAGTTACTGATAAACTTAGATCAAGTAGGAAATCACATTAATCCATAACAAGGTCCAGTGGTAGTAATACTATTATAAACTGTTTTTTACCTTTTAACATAATAGATATTTTGTTATTGGTACTCTCTTAATGTTGTGTAAAACAGCTGTTTTCTCATTTTATATTGTAGTGGCTGAAGTAATTGTTCTAAACATTTTAGATATCCACATTTCAGTATGATGCAGAATGTAATCTGTCTTATTAATTTATATTTTATTTTGCTTCAGAATCTGAATCTACATGGGAACAGTTTGAGTAAATTGAGAGATCTTGCCAAGTTAACGGGACTTCGGAAACTGAGTATTAGCTTTAATGAATTTACTTGTTTAGATGATGTATACCACTTGGTAAGAACTGTTCTTTTCAAATCTGAAAAAGTTTAACTCATATAAATAAAAAGGAGAATGGTGGTTGTAAGGGCCTACGGGGTAGCAGAAATGGGGAGATGTTGCTCAAAGGGTACAGACTTTCAGTTATAAAATGAACAAGCTCTGGGTATCTAATGTACAGCAGGGGTGGTGATGGATGTGTTAATTAATTTGATTGTGGTAATCATTACACATGTATACATATATCAGATCATCATGTTGTATACCTTGAATATATTCAAACTTCATCTGACAATTTAATATTTAAAAAAAACTTTGGTGCAGCAAAAAATATCATAAAGACAAAGGACAAATGATAAATTAGAATAAATATTTGAAAAAAGTACTATCTTTTTGAAAATATTTAAGTTAAATAAAGTAATTAATGGATAAATTATTTTTGTAATTATGACTTCATATATGCCATATGCAAGATTATATATCCCAAATCAGGAATAAAGTACATATATGCCTAATTATGTTACTTTCTATAAAACAGGTCCTAGATTTAGCTTTTGTATGCAGACCAAATATACACCTCTGGTCATATCTGATTTCTAGCTACTTTAAAATAAATATATTAAAATAACTTCTCAGATTTGTTTTTAAAATGTCCTTTGGTGTCATTCCATTTTCTTCTGCTCTTGTTTTCCCACTCTTCTTTTTCTCTTTCTCCTGAGTCCCTGTGTCTTCACTTTCTAGTTCACCACTTCACATTTAACATTGCCAAACTTCCCATCTGCTCATTATCCAGGTTGTTATTTCTCTTTCTCTTTGTCTTGTCCTTTCTACCTGAATGTTACACGCATAGATCTTGTTTGACTTAAGTTCACCTTATGATATGTCATAGGATAATATAGTAATGCAGATGTACACATAGGCAAGGATCTCGTCTGACTTTTGTTTTCCTCATCATATATTATATAACAAAAATAATTACATATGTGGTTCCAGAAATTCAACCAAGCATCCCCTGTTTACATGGATCCCAGGTCAGTCACATGCCTTTTTAGAATACATCATCATTCTCAGCTCTTGTTCATTCTCTCCTCTACCTCCCTGCAACCACATCAAAGCCTTTGCATTGCTTCTTCTACCATTGTGGTGGAAGCTGTTTCTTTTACTTAGGTTTTAGTATTAAATTCTCTCTCTTGTTTCTTTTGGTAGGTCTAAGCCCTTTTAAATTAACAGAATCCCTGATAGCCTAGGATCAGTATCCAGCTGAGGAAAAAAACGTAGTTTAAAAGAGGTGCCAGGACTGTGTGTAGATTATTGGCATTTATATTTAATTTTTTCTAATAATTTCATAGCAGGTCCAGAGGTTATGACAGTCATTATAATTTTGTTAAAGCTCAAATTTGAAGAGTAAACTCTAAGTCTTAGATAGTGAGTGCGCTTAGGCAGCTTCCCAGCATTTATATTTCAACGTGGCTTTGCTGGTCTCTTTTAATACAAAAATTACTTTCATAATCACAGCCTCACAGCCTACTTGTTGGATGAATATTACTATGGTCATTTTACAGATAAGGGAACTGGGTAAATTTTATGCCCAAGTGGTAGTTCAAATTTTAGAGTTAGCAAATGTGGCTAGATATAGACCTCTCATTCAAACGTCAGGCATCTGGTGTGTGCCTCTAAAAATGACTATAAGGATGTTAAAGGTGGTCAGAGAGAGGAGATAGTCTACATTGATATACATAAATGTGTATTTTTCATCTTATTATAAGATAAAACACAGATACAGAAAACCACATACTACAGTTGTATGGCTTAGTAACACCTTTGTACTGTGTCTTTGAAGTTTCTTTTAATTTATAGATTTCCCTTCCATTTCCCGTAGTTTATCTCTAGAAATACTTGGGCCCATTGACCTAAAGAGTTTTCCACAGCCTGGACCCTGCTGACTTGCTTAAGATACAACCCTACTGCAAATTGGCAAGTGGATCCAGAGATGAGATCAGACCCAGGTTCTAGTCCTCTGGCAAGACTAATGTTTGAAAAGACTGTAGGAGACACATAATATCTGGTTGTCTCACTTTTGTGATGCCAGAAGCCATTATTACTTAATGCCCATATCTTTTAATTCATTGGGGATTACAAAATGGTTATATTCTTATTCTATCACTTTTTTCATTTATTAGTTGGAATACTTTTACAAAGAGACTTTTCTCCTTATTTCATTACCAGTGGTAGCATTACTCAGTGGTAGCATTCATATAGAAAGTACAAAATAGATGCTTAAGTACCTTTATTTACCAATTTTCAAGATAATGAGTTGGTTCCCTATAATTTTTCAAAGGTGAGCAATTCTTTTTTGTTTTAATATCATTTTGAGTGCAGGGACTTAACACATATTTGATTACATTCAGTCCATTGCAATTATCATGTTGAAACTCAAATTGTTTCATCCTTAGCCAGTGAGAACATTTAAAAGTTAGCTCCTTTTGCCATGACCCTAATGGTCTTTGATAGTTTCTTTGACATCTAGTATGACAAGATGTTCCATATACATCTTGTATATTTTCTGTTGTAGACATGGGATCAGCCATTTCTTCACAGAGCCCTGGTTTCTTTTAGAGAAAAGTGGTATTTTCGGAACATAATCAGGATTGCTCATCATTTCTAGGTCTTTTCACCTGACAGCATTTGTTGAGGGAGGATGTGAAAAAATATATGTGTATGTATAAGTATAGCTAAAAATAACTTTATGAATTTATATTGATACTTCCAATTCAGATTCAAGACTACAAAACTTTTAAACTCTGTTACATACATCTATATCATTTTTCTCATACAAGAATCCTAATTCTCAAGGATATGAGATGATAAAATTAGAATATTTAATAATTACTCATTTGTTTTATCCCCCATTATACACACAACAGTCTCAGAATGACAGTTCTTATACTCTCACCAATATTATATACTGGAAAGATTTTCTAAAAATTTTGTGTATGTCCTTCCTATTCTTCCCCATTTTAAAAACTAATTAAAATAATTACACTATATCTACATTGTCAGAGCATGCTGCCTTACATTATGTACACTCTCCCTTTTAGTTTAGTGGTAGCTATATATTTAATTCTCATCACCAGTCCTTATCATATCCAATCAATAAACATTTATCCAATCAATAAACATTTTGATTGTCTGAAATACGTTCTATTATAGATCATCAGGATCGGCTTATGGGAACAATATCTCTTCAGTTACTGCATGTAACAGTTTAACTATATCCTTTATATTAATACTTGAAAGACAGATTTGCTAGATATATTATAAAATCCTTGGCTCACAGTTTCTTTTGGGGGACCTCTTAAATGTTATTCCATTTTGTTCTGTCACAAAGTGTTGCTGTAGAAAAGTCTGATGAGAATGTATGATTTTTTTTTTTTTTTTTTTTTTTTGAGACAGAGTCTCGCTTTGTTGCCCGGGCTAGAGTGAGTGCCATGGCGTCAGCCTAGCTCACAGCAACCTCAAACTCCTGGGCTTAAGCAATCCTACCACCTCAGCCTCCCGAGTAGCTGGGACTACAGGCATGCGCCACCATGCCCGGCTAATTTTTTCTATATATATTTTAGTTGGCCAGATAATTTCTTTCTATTTTTTTAGTAGAGACGGGTCTCACTCTTGCTCAGGCTGGTCTCGAACTCCTGACCTTGAGCGATCCACCTGCCTCGGCCTCCCAGAGTGCTAGGATTACAGGCGTGAGCCACCGCGCCCGGCCAAGAATGTATGATTTTTTTTACCACTTATAAGTCACAAGCTTCTTTTCTTCTGGATGGCCAAAGAACTTTTTTAGTTTTCTTTAAAGTCTAATAATTTTACTAGAATTTATCTTGGCATTGGTTGTTCTGGGTTGATATTTCAGATTCACAATATAATCTTCCAATATATAGTTTAAAATCATTTTTTCTTTCAGGAAAGTTGTTTTGAACTGGAAGTTTTTAGCAATTTTTCTGTTTCCCTGATTTTGTTTTCTTCCTCAGGGACTCTCATTATCCATATGTGGAATCTTCATCTATCTTCAATATTTGTTACTTTCTCTTGAATCCTTTTTTCATTTAGTCATTAAATTTTTTTTGTCTTTTCACCTTATATTTCTCTTTTTTTTTTTATTTTTAAAAAATTGTGTCATCCTTGCGCAGGGGCCATGCTAATCTTCTCTGTATCGTTCCAATTTTAGTATATGTGCTGCCGAAGCGAGCACCTTATATTTCTCTTAAAGCATTATCTGTTGTGTTTATTCATTCTTGTTTGACTAATTAGTCTTTATTTCTGATATTATTTTATTACTTTATTTCAATTTTTTTTCTGGTTTCTTTCACCTCAGTTCTAAGTTTTTCTAATCCAGATTTATGTTGTTATTTTATGTCTTGTATCATTCCTAACATCTTTTTGCTTGTTTTGATATAGTAAGTTAATAGTCATGATCTACTTCTTGAGCTTATCTTTCTGGTGTACTTTTATTGCTGGCAGCAATATTAGTCTCTCCTCCCTTTCTCTCTCTTTCTCACTTTCTCTGTCTCTCTCCTTCCTATCCCCTCTCTCATAGGTTTGTCTTGGATTTGATCTCAGTATGTTTCTGCTGTTCATTTTTAAGTGAAATTAATTTAAAAGCAAATTTTATGTGCAAAAAATATATGTAACAAATTAAAGTCTTAGAGATTTCTTACAAACAAATAAAATGAAGTTCTGAATAAATAGCCAAAGGCAACAAAGGCAATAAACAAAAAAATAAATTTAAAAATGGTTAATATAAACACATGGAAAGATATTCAACTTCACTGATAATAAATAATGTAAATTAAAATAAGGCAGGTGGAGCAGTGAGTATTTGAGGAAATGGGCATTCCCATATTCTACTGTTAGAAGAAAATTTTGGTACAAACTTCCTTGAACTCTGTTTGGCAGTATTTATCAAGAGTCTTAGTAATACCAAATCCTTAGAACCAGTAAATCCTATTTTTAAAAACCTGTTCTGAAAAAAATTTTCAGAAGTGTAGTTAAAGTATAATGGATGTTTGTTGCTTTGTTGCCAAAAATTAGAAACAAAAAAGTTCATAGTAAAATGTTTAAAACAATTATAATAATTTACATAGTAGAATATTATGCAGTCCTGAAAAATTATTTCTTAGAATATTTAATGATGTGTGAGAATGTTAAAAGGATACAAAATTCTATATATTTGTTTTATATAGGAAAAAATATATGTGCATATAATAAAAAACAATGTTTTCAGCAGTTCTTTCTAAGCAACAGAATTATATATGCTTTCTATTTTTTCTTTTCAATTATTTACTATATTTTCCAATTTCCAACAGGGAACATGTGTTACTTTTATGATTTTAAAAAATGTTATTAAAAATTGTGCACTTTTAAAAAAGAAAATTATAGTATTGAATTAATATAGTTCCACCTCTGAAAATGAATGTTTTTTAACCAGGCTATGGATTCAACAGTATAAACTGGAAGCCTATATATTAAGAAGTGCATTTTGTTTGCTGGGGACAAGTTATCTTGCCAATTTCTTTTTTCTTTTTTTTTTTTTGAGACAGAATGTCGCTTTGTTGCCCTGGCTAGAGTGAGTGCCGTGGCGTCAGCCTAGCTCACAGCAACCTCAAACTCCTGGGCTTAAGCGATCCTACCGCCTCAGCCTCCCGAGTAGCTGGGACTACAGGCATGCGCCACCATGCCCGGCTAATTTTTTGTATATATATTTTAGTTGGCCAGATAATTTCTTTCTATTTTTAGTAGAGATGGGGTCTCGCTCTTGCTCAGGCTGGTCTCGAACTCCTGACCTCGAGCGATCCACCCGCCTCAGCCTCCCAGAGTGCTAGGATTACAGGCGTGAGCCACCGCGCCTGGCCTCTTGCCAATTTCTTTATGCTCTCTCTCCTACGAAAACAAACACTGCCACCCTATGTTACAAGGGTGAAGTGTGAATTAAGAGAGAATTACTAAAATGAAATACCTGTAGCTCTTTAGGCAAATTCATATGTTAATATCATTACTATAATATAATGACTGTTTAGGTTTTCTGTGAGGATACATAAAGTGTATGAAGTACTTAGAGAATGATAGAGAAAAGAACTTTATAAATAGAAATCATGATTTTCTTAGCATCACTTCTATTTGTATGTGTTGCAGTATAACCTTGAATACTTGGATGCAAGCCATAACCATGTGATAACCCTTGAGGGATTTAGAGGTCTGATGAAACTAAGGCACTTAGACTTGAGCTGGAATCAACTGAAAAAATCTGGAGATGAAATAAATATGTTATGCAAACACACGACAAACCTTCTCACTCTTGATATTCAACATAATCCATGGCAAAAGGTATGCAACAGACATGTTTATAAAAATGCACTTTTATTTCAAAGCCATTTCTCACTACTTTGCTATTCAATCATAGCTATATATAGGCAAACTATCTTTGCTTTTCTAGGCTTTAAATCTTTCATAAATTAAATTTAGTGTAGTGATCAAATAAATCAAATGTTACTATAAGAAAATGCTATACTTTCATGTCAGATTTTTTGTAACCCCTAAAAGTTTGAGAACATTATTGCTTTGAGTCATTGATGTCATTGTTGTTTGCAAACCTCCAGACAGTTTATATATCTCAGTGTGCCAGAACCACACTGTAATGAGAAATAGGAACTGATGATAATATAATATAGTGAGAGAAGCATACTATTAAGGAAGAAACATAATTTGATTTATAATATTTAATTTACAATCTGTGGTTGAGAAACATGTTTTATAATTTTACTTTGCATTTTGCATTGTTTGTATTATTTGTTCTCTAAGTCCAGAAATCACCTCCCCTCATAAACTTATATCATACAGTCTTCTGTTATAAAAAGAAAGTTGACTAAACATTTTTTCTCATCACAAAATACATAGATTAATGCTAAGTAATTTCCACATTCAAGTACTATATTAAAGCATATTTTCAAGTATGTAAAATAAGCCCAAGTTTATAACTTCAAGAATCTTCCTTTCTCTGCTTTTAAAAGATATATATAAGGCAGTGTGCAATATTTTGTCAAGAAACTAAAGCATGCTTGGTTCTATTAAGTTGGCCATATTACTAAGTTTATATTATTGTATTTCTTCTTTTTTGCTCAGTAAAATTGAAGAATTTTTCTTTTGCCAAAGCAGACTTCCTGGATGATCACAGTACAACTATCTTCCTGTTGCCAAATTGGATTGTCAAGCGCTAAAGATCCATATTGAATCACACACATGGCGATTGCTAGCTTACTGCTGATCTAGATAAACAGGAGTCACTGCAGTTGTTCTTTTAACACTTTTCACCACAGTCACTTTTCAATAGCTTATGGGATTTCCCCTCTTCATAAGAGTAGGATCTTCTACCTTCAAACAAAACATTAATTCTTAAATATAACTTAATTTCAACTATTATGTAAAGAATTAAGTTAAACCTTTATTTTTAGATACATATATAATAAATAAGGAGATACGTATTTTTTAATTATGGAAAGGAATGAAAAAGCACTCACTTCCATGCCATAACATATATAATATTTTGTGAAAATTAATTTTTCGCTATTTTTCCCAAGCCAGCCACATTGAGGCTAAGTGTTATTGGCAGATTAAAGACTCTTACACATTTAGATGGAGTCCTCATTTCTGAAGAAGAAGCAACAGAAGCTATGAAATTTATTACTGGAACAAGGATTACTCAGGTTGGATTTTATTGTTTAATATTTCTTGTGCTATTTGGAACATACAAATAATATTTCCCATATGCTTTTTCTGTCATTAAGATTTTATATTCCTTCATAGCATGTTAATAAAAATATGTAGCATCATATCACTTGATTTTTTTTTTGTTTAAATGTACCCCATTTAAATACCAGCTGGTTGTATGGATTCTCTTGATTCATCCCTGAACACTACCCCCAAAAATATTTCTAGGGTAACTGTTTTTTTCCTGGTCACCTGAACTCATCAGAGTCCTTTCTAGAGCCTACATGAAAATAAGCAACTTTCTAAGGATAAGGTAAGCTTACAGGCTGCCTTGAGAAAGCATTTGGTGAATTATCTACTTAGTATTGACACTATATGTGTCTGGCTGAAGAAAACAAAACTTACTAACATGGAAGGAGGGGAAATACCTTTATTATCCAGATTAAGAATGCTACACTTTAGCCAAAGTAGCTTCAACATCCTAAATATCTCCAGTTATCTAGCTATTTACTCTTGGTGGGGTAAATATTAATTCCTTAAATGATGCAATGTTTAATTTTGGATCTATTCAAAATGATGGAAAGAAACTTTTTTATTGAGAAAAACATAATTAACACCCCTATAGAAGAGTTGGGTATTTACCCTGCTAGAAATTAGAGCCTACTGAACTCTTTTAAGACAATGTAGTATTGTCACAAAGTTAGTCAAATAGACCAGTTGAACACAATAAAATACCTAACATAGACCTATTCATTTGTGGAAACTTGATAAATAACAGAGCTGCCTTTGCACATCAGGGAGGCTATTCAATAAAAGGCACTGGGACAAGTACATTAAAGACTTCACTGTAAAAGGCAAAACCAAAAATGTTTTTGAAGAAAACATAAGAGATTATCATTACGATCTTGAGTTACTGAAGAATTTATTAGGCAAGAAACAAAGAGCATAAACCATAAGAGATTGGATTTGTCTACCTTAAAATTAATATATCTTTTTCTCAAAGAAAGTGAAAAGACAAGCTACTTACTTGGAAAAGAAATTTGCAATGAAACTGACAAAAGATATTCTTTATATATCCAGAATGTATAAGGAAAAAGACAACCAACTGAACAGAAAAGTGAGCAGAAGATCTGAACAGATACTTCACTGGAGAGGAAATTGGGATGGCCAATTAACCTAGGAAAAGATACTTCACCACATTAGTATTCAAGAGAATGAACATTAAAACCACAATCACCTACCAATTATTGCCAATTTTATAGGTTGGCAAAAATTGTATAGCCTGACAACACCAAGTTGTAGCAAAGCTATAAAGTAAAGTTATAGATATAAATACACACACTTGCTATACATATACATACAATTTTACCTAGAGGCATATAATGTAAAGAAACTCTTGCATCTATATACCATGAGACATGCACAGGAATATTCATGACAGCAGTGTTTATAATAGCAAAAACTGAATCAACCCCAATGTTCATTGACAGGAAAGTTATTAAGGGAATACTATATAGCAGTGACATATGAATGAACTATAGTTACATACAGAAGCATAGATGAATCTCATGAATGTGACATTGAGCAAAAAAAGCAAGTCATAGAAGAATATATATATATTATTCAATTTACATAAAGTTCAAATGAGTGCATGACTAAATAATATATTTTTATAGACACAACTATAGGACTATAAAGAAAGCAAGTGAATGGTAGACAAAAAGAAATTGAAATAGTTATCATTTCTAAGGGAAAGGAGAAGAAAAGGCTTAGGATGGGGCCCAAGGGAGCTTGGGATTTCATGGGTAGATTATATAGGTGTTCATGTTATAGTAATCCTTTCAGTTTTACAAATGTTATCTTGTAATGTTTCAATATTTGCTAAAACAATAAAAGTAAATAATTAAAATGTATCTAGATATTGAAAACATTTTCAGGCAAAGGAAATATTATATTTTAAAATTATTTATTGGACCACTCATCTTCCTTAGGAAACAATACTTTTAACTATATGTAAATAACCTCTGTATGCTATTTCCTTTATTCACTATTTTTTTTGTTTGTTTCATTAGTTATCTCTCTTACGGCATTCTAGTACTAAAGAGGAAAGACCACGGATACTTAGTGTATGGCCTTCTGCCAAAATTCTGACACAGATTTCAAAGTTAGGACCACATTTACATCTGAGTGGAAACTGGTACTTGAAGGTAAAGGCCAATTTTATTGAATCTAATATAAAAGCTTAATTTAAATTGACATTTTAGTCAGCACTGGTTTGTGTATCATCAAGAAGGCACAGATAGGTACGGAGCAGAAAACTGGAAGAGAAGAATTAAAATAGAGAGGGAATACTTAAGATCTACCCTCTTAGCAAATTGCAAGTATACAATACAGTATTGTTAACTTTAGTCATGGTGTTGTACATTAGATCTCCAGAACTTACTCATCTTGCATAATTGAAACTTTGTACCTCTTGACTAATCTCTCCCCATTTCTCCTTGCTCCCAGTCCCTGGCAACCACTATTCTATTCTCTGAGATTGACTATTGAGATTTCACATATAGAAATCACGTAGTATTTAATTCACAATATATACCTATATCAAATCAAGTTGTATACCTTAAATATATATAATTTTAAATTGTCAATTATACCTCAATAAAGTTGGGAAAAAAATAAAAACACCAATGTTGTTATTAGGAAAAAAGTAATAAATTTACTGCATTCCAAAAAATGAAAATAGGAAGATCAAGTCGTGAGTTGTCATGGTACAGAGGCTAGGCCCTGACTGTTATAAACCATAAAATTGGAGATTTAGGATAAAGGAACACTACACACTGAAGGGTAGATTCTGATAACATGTCAAAATAGGCAAGCAAACTTTAAAGGCTCAGAGCCAGAGAGCAAGCCCAATTTTGAGTGGTAGGGGATCAGGAACACTGGAAAGAGAATAGAGGAACTGGACAGAATTCAGCCAAGGATAAGGGAAAAGGTTACAGAGTACCAGCAGCTTCTTGCTGCATTAGGTGCCCTTATAATTCTTGCCAAAGATAGAAACTGGGGCTAAATGAAGCTGACCCTTGAAAATGTAAGCTATTAGTAGCATTATTTTTATTATGGGATATATATAGATATTGAGCTGCAATGAAGGCCTAATGACAGCCTTGGCTGACCCCATAGCAAGTTCTGGAATTAGAATGGCCCTTTAAATTTGTCTCAAGTTGGGCTGAGATGGTCAGGCCCTTATATCTCTCTATCATTGGCTGTGGGCCAACCTGGGAAGGAGTGTGACCTTGGGTGAGGCAGCTCTCTGCAGCTCTCTGAGCAGAAGGGGCTGACAGCTGAAGGCTTTCTGCCAACAGCACTCCCAGCAGCTGGGACAAGTCCTTCATTGCAGTGGGAATCTGACTGGCATATCACAGAGTCCGTAATATCGGATAAGCCCTTCTTGGAGTTATAGTCTTGTCAAATTTTACTTTTTTATAAACTAAGAGCTTCATAATACCTTTAGTCTCTGAAAGAATCCTTTTGATGTTTACTTCTCACATTTGAATTACTTTATTAGCCTTTTTAAAATCTTGTAGCATTGACTGAATTTACTCATAAGATACAGAAATAACATGTAATGTGAATTATTCTACAGATAACTGCCTTAAATTTAGATGGACAGCATCTCTTTGAAATCACAAATTTAGAACAATTGGAAAATTTGAAATGGGCATCATTCAGCAACAATAACCTCACTAAAATAGAAGGCTTAGAATTCTGTGTTAATTTGGAAGAACTCACATTAGATGGAAACTGCATCTCAAAGATAGAAGGTAAGGAACTTGAGAACTTTGAGGTCTCAAAATATGAATGTCCAAATACCAGAGAAAAAAATTAATAACACTGAGGACAGAGTATTTGAAGAGGAAGATTTCCAGAGGAGTTCCAAGAAGGTTTATGGCAGAGTATTCTAAATACCTAATGTGAGGTAATGCAGTTATTAATTAGCTAGATTTAGCCATTTCATAATGTATATACTTCAAAATATCATGTTATATTAAGATAAGTACATATAATATTATCTTTCAAATTAAATAATTGAAAATAAAAAATACCTATGAGTAGGATTTGTGACTGACTGCTATATATAATCAGTCCCAGCAAGCTGACTTTCACCTCCTCTGCCTTCTCTCTCTTCTCTGTGCCAGTTTACAGTCTGTTAACAAACCTAGCACATACAAACTGGGGAGTCATTAATGTCTGTAAAGTTGAATAAATGAATGAGGTATGCTTCTGAAAAAGATGAAGACCACTTCATTTTTCAAAATATATGATTAAGGTCATATTTGGAAATTTGAAGATTTTTAACAAAAATGAAAATTATATTCATTAGACATCAAAAATTAAATATACTACATATAACCTTTTGTATGAATCTAAATAAAAGTACAATTAAGCAGCTTTACTAGTGTCTCAATATTGAGACCAATATAATATGTTTTATTTGACTGTTTAAAATTCAGTATTAAAACATATCTTTCTGGACCAGAGAGAATAAAAAAGACTTTTCTTCCCTTCCTCGTTCCAAGCTTCTTAGATTCTTCACTTCTTTTGGGTTTATACTTATATGCAGCTAAAAATCATGAGTGAAGAGGGTATATATTAAGTTAAATATTTTCTGACTCCTTCCCAGCTTTATTTTATTCTTACCCTCATTTAATGCTTGGAACTTGGAAAGAAATTGAAAGAAACCTTCCATGACTTGCTAACAAGTTTCTCCTATTCTCCCTCTCCAACTACTCAAAGGGGTAACTAATTCCCAGGAATTAAAAAATAATATGCCCACAAGTGTGCACCATTTGAAAAGGGGAATGTATATATATGTGTGCGTGTGCGTGTGTGTGTGTGTGTGTGTGTGTGTGTAACCCCACAAACATACATAGTTACCTCAGCAAAGAATATTTCTGTATGTGCATTTTGGTAACATAGTTGACCTTGTCAAGGAGGGAAGGTAAGAATTAGAAATCATGGCTGGAAAAAAGATAATTTATACTTTATTCACTTTTGAATTGGATTATTTTTAGCATGTGTGTACACTATATTTTTCATAAAATAGAAAATTTGATTTAAAGAATTATATATAAAATCAAGTATTAAATATCTTTAAAAAACAGCATGTACAGCAATTTTGTTATATTTATTTTAATGGCTATTAATGATATATATCTAAAACTTTCTTCGTCATAAAAATCACTTGGGATACAGATTCACGGGCCTCTCCTCTGTTGACTTCAGTTGAGTAAACCTGAGGTCAGCTCAGGCATCTGTGTCTAAAATCATTACCAGTCTTTTGTTCCCATACAGTTGGGAGTTAGTTTTGCTTTGTATATACAATTGAGAACCCATTTCCCTTTCATTTCCCTCTATAAAATCTATTAAAGGGAAGAAACTCTCCGATCTGTATTTTTCTTACACCTACTTTTCAGAGAAGATAGCTACTCCTCTAAAATTTAACAGAAATTTCTCTTATTTTTCTCCAAACATGGGTAGCTTTAATATCCATTTAATGATTTTTGCTTTGATGGTTTTATCCTAGCTTGCCCTAGACTGTTTTACTTTCAGCATTACATGGTTCCATGATAGAGGCTGTTGTGAAAGGGGAGCACAGATAAAATTTATGGAGGAACAATTATTTGCCAAAAGCTATAACTGATGCTTTTCAAACATTATTCCATATAATTTCATAGCCCCTTGAAAGTAGATTTCAGTATGTACACTTTATGGGTGAGGAAACTGAGGCTCAGAGGTTACATAATTTACTTGTGGTCCCAAATCTAGTAGTGATGCATTTGAAACCAGCTATGACTCTAAAGTTCTTATCTTTTACCTGCACCATCCTGCCTACAGTTAGTTATAAAGTACCTACAGTACATAATATACATCGGAGTTAGATTGTGGTAAAAGATCCCATCTTCTAAACTTCTGTTTTAGGGTACATCTAAGCATACAAAGGTAGAAGTAGCCTATCTAAATGGTTCTTTTTAATATAAATGATACCATAATGAGTACTACTTTGCAGATTTGTACTCTAGTTCCTTACCCTTAATGTTTTAAAATGAGGGCTGGTGGTTACTTTGAGTTTGAAGAGGCTTATGTTATCATGATGGTAAAAATCCTAATTAATTATATCATTTAAAGGTTATTTGAAAGACAAATTCAGTATTTTCTACATAATGCCTTTCCTTGACACCTAAGAAAAATGAATCTACTTAAAAATCCAAAATTAGAATTTAATGTATGAAATGGGACTTGATATACAAGATTATATACTTCTGAAACAAAATAAAAAATAGTGATGGTTAATATTATAGAATTCTTAAGGCTACTTGAACTTAGCCATTTGATTAACAATAAAATTACCAGCCAGTTATTTTTTTAAATTAACCTTTTAGAGCTATCTGAATCTTTTCTTGGATTTGTTTATTTTTCTAGGTATTTCCAAGCTGACTAAATTAACCCGGCTCAGCATAAATAATAATCTTCTCACTGGTTTGGAAAAGCATACTTTTGATAACATGCTTCATCTTCACTCCCTTTCTCTTGAGAACAACAGAATCACATCATTGAGTGGTTTACAAAAAACGTTTACTCTAGTCGAATTATACATAAGCAATAACTATGTTGCTGTCAATCAGGAGATCTACAATTTAAAGGTGACCATCTGGGGTGGTAATTTCTGTTTTTTAAAACAATATTTATTGTTTCTTTATACTATGAAAGTAATACATGTTCACTGTGCAGAATTTGGAAAATATAGATAAATATAACAAGAAAATTAAGAATAACAAAGTTTATTAAAATGCATTTGCATTCAACTTATGTATATATACATATATATGTGTGTGTAACCATAATGCCCCCAATTTGATAACCTTATGGGGTAACTGTTTTTAAAATATTCAAATAAAATACCCAAACCGATGCCTCCTAACCTGGTGCCTTCTTCAATATTTCCAAGTAGTCCCCAACCTGGTTGGAGAGTAGGATTCTTTAACATTCTCCTGTTCTCAGTACAATTCTTCATTATCTCTCACTGTTCTTACCAGTGGCCCAAACTCAAGTCACCTTTGCTCAGATTTGCTTTCTTTAATTCTCCCAAAGAAACCACTAATTCAAGGTTACTGTGTAACAGAATTTATTAAAGGTTTGAACAAAATAGAGGGTTTCTACTACACAGAATAGGAATTTATTTCAAATGTAATGTGTGACTTCATTGTCTCTAAAGTTCAATGACCATTTCCTAACACTGTGCGTCTTACATAGGCCTTTCCTTTTGCTGATACCATATTGCTAGAACTGTATCTCCTACTAAAAACTTGTGTCCACTTCCTATCTTTCCTTCTCCCTATCCTTTCCCCCCAATATAACTACTACTTCTAGAGCTATAGAGGCAACCTAATCAACAACAATTTCAGCAATAAAATCAGCCATTTTACAATATTATGCACAGTAGCTTTATTCAGTCCTGTCTTAACCTCTCCCTTCCATACCTACTCAGGACCCTTCCTTCACAACAAAGCCATATCAAACTGGTCTAATAAGAAAGCACATTTTCCCTTAAGATGAATTCTGCTACCCTTCAAAAGGTAGAAGCACTTCAGTTTTATCCCTTTTCAAATGGCAGTGTCTTTTACTCCTGTTATATCTGTATACACATATACATAACATTTAATAGGCCATAATTCCATAAACAAAGCGTATTGTCTTAAACATAGCAAAGTTCCCTCTAAACCCTTACCACTGGTAGATATTTGGCACCAGTATCCTAAAAGGGATTCTGATCATATAATATAGACCATTGAAATATTGTATAAAATTATGCCTTAGTGGTCTAAAAGGGTAACCTTTGCATTTAAAAGTACAGTCAAAAGCATTCAAATCCTGTGAAATGATAGATAATTCAAATATTAAAATTAAAGGATGGTTAACCTCTTAAAGAAAATAAAACTTAATGGAGTGCTTTAAATATACATGTATAAAATATGTATTTTTATTACCTTAGGGTTTATGCAACTTGGTCATTCTAGACATGTGTGGAAATGTTGTTGTATGGAATCAAGAAAACTACCGGTTGTTTGTAATATTTCATCTTCCAGAACTGAAAGCTTTGGATGGAATCTCAATTGTAAGTTGTTTTATGACTTAGAGCATTTAGTTCAAGCTGCATATTCACATATGCATATGCTATAATCATTTTGAACACTGCTTTATCATTAGCATGATACCCAAACACACTATGCCTATTAAAATCCACGTCTCCAAAGCTCATTTTAGATTACATCCAGGTTTTAAATTTTTCTCATCTGGCCAATTCTTAATTGTCTGAATTGAGGTGGAAGGGGAAGGAAGATGCTGCTTATGGCTGAACCCACTGAATTCAGTGCCTAAAAAGTAAAGAGCACAATTTTATGAGACAGGATAGAAAAACTATGCTCTGGGGCCCTACCATCCTCTTGGACCTAAAAACAGCTTCCTATTTTCTGGAAAAATATAATTGTTAATAATTAAGAAAAATATATTCCAACCAACAAGTGTAGTGAGCTGTAAAGAAAAGTAGACACAGAACTTAGGACCGAATGTGAAAGCAACATTTGGAGACTTGAATTCTATAACAAGCAAGTTCATACAGGGCTCCAGATTTCCACGTAACAGGGTAAGTACGTGAAAAATGTGCAAAGAATAAAAGGTTTCCCTGTGTAATGTTGCCTAGCTCCCATCAGACAATAAAACTCATTATATTTTCTAGAAAATTGAAAGACAATTCATGATTATTTGGTACTCTGAGGTACACTGAAAAGATTACTAAGCCCAGCCCTACTTTTTTCAGGCCCCTCCCAAGAATGGAGATTAAAACATTCTCACTCCAACATATACAAGTTCCCTAGATTCTTGTATGCTGGGTTTTATTTATTAACAGTTGTTAGCTTTCATTGAGGGATATTTTAAAAATAGTCTTACAAATCTAGTATTGCATATACTCTAAAGATGTTGAGGGTTTTATCTTTTCTATTTCTCTATGCCCTCATTTGCAGGGCCACGTGAGAAAGTACTTTTAGAAATCAGTGTAGGAAAAACATTTTCCCCTGAGGAAGAGTTATGTTCTGCTCTCTTATAATGAGTATTATTTAATTACTTTTCTTTTCACTTTGACTACCTCAAAACTCAGGGCCAAATTTATGAAATTAAAAACCTATAGGTTCTTATGGTCTGTCCTAGGGTCTCTAACCCTAGTTTTTATCTATTCTAATTTACATTGTTCCTGGTCTTGATTTTCATTATGTATGATTTGAATTTTACTATTTGATTATGTGTGTTTCCTGTAAGCTGCCACAAGTTCTTTGTGAAATGAAGCAGAATATAGATATATGAATTAATAATGGGACATGAAGACTAGACTGAAGAATTTAGACTTTAAATGAGAGATAATAGGAATGCATTGGATTTGAAAGACAAGGAAAAGGAAGAGTAAAAGATGTCTACAAGGTTTGAGTCTATACCTATAAAAGATATCATAACAGAATATGAGTACAGGAAGAAAATCAATTTTCAGGAATAAGATGATTAGTATTGGACACGGAGTTTTATATGACAGTAGATCATCTGACTTGCGATGTCAAGCAGGCAGTTGAAATTATAGGACTAAATTTAGGTATGAAAATTTACTTTACACTTGTGTAGACTTAGAACTAATTTGAAGAGAGTTGATAGTTAAAACCAAAAGCAGACATATGATTGTCTAAGGAAAGAGAATAGAGAAAGTAAAGAAATCTAAGTGAGGATTTAATACTTTTATACTTATGAAACATAGGAAAAGCAGCTATGAAAAGTGGGTGCACAGGGAGGTAAACGAGCAATATAATCCTACAGTGTTTGAGATGTAAATGGACTTGAGAAATGACATAGTCTAAATCCTTTATTTTATGGATGAGCACAGAGAACTTTAGAGAAGTTACATGACTGTGACTCTTCAATGGTAAATCATGCACAGCTGAGCCTCATTCTCTGTCCAAACTCTCATAAAATCACATTGCCTTCTTTGGAGTAGGAGTAGAAACCAAGGAAGGACAGAGATTATGAAGAGCCAAAGAGCAGTCTGGGTAGTTGTGTTTTCATTTTATCTCCTCTTCCCACATACTCCTATTTTTAAAAGTTTATTTTTTACATTTAGAATACATACTCTCAATTCAGATATGAAGTTTTAATGGAGTAGGATAAAAGAAGGCAGTTTGAGTAAAAACAGAATGACATCAGTTTTATTTAAGTCAAGGTCAAGCCATTTGACTAAAATAGGTTGACAAACTATGGCCCCTGGGCCAAATGTGGCCTGCCACCTGTTTTTGTAAATAAAATCTTACTGGAACACATCCATGCCTCTTTGTTTATATATAGTCTATGACTGCTTTTACACTACAATGGCAAAATTAAATAGTTGTAACAGAGAACCTGTCGTCCACAAAGCCTAAAATATTGACTGACTTTTTACAGAAAAAGTTTGTCAACTCCCAATTTAGAAGGACACTAATCCAATGTATGAAAAATGCAAAAGCTACAGTATTTCTAAAGCTGAGTTAATGTTTTTTAAACTTATTTTGAGATTGTATTATTTGGGATTCAACCAGAAAAGCAGAGCTAGTATGAGATACATATATATATGTATCTTAATAATTGTCGGGGCTCCCTAAGCAAGTCCAAAATCCATAGGTCAGGCCATCAGGAAGGGAAGATTGTGGGCAGGTTGGAACTCAAAGGCATGAAACAAAGCTTCTGTTCATAGGTGGAATTTCTTAAGGAAAATTCTTTCTTTCAGGAAGCCTTAGCTCTGCTTTTAAGGCCTTGTAATTGCTTGAATCAGTTCCATCCAGATTTTCCACGATCTCCTAATTGGAAGTCAGCAAATTAGGAGCTTTAATTATATCTGCAAAATACATTCACAGCAACACCTAGATTACTTTGATATAATAACTGGAGGCTGTAGCCTCACATATTTTGCATCTCTGTTGTTTGGTGCATACACATTTTGGATTGTTACCTCTTCTTGGTGGATTGACCCTTTTATCAGTATGTAATGTCTTACTCTGTCTCTGATAATTTTCTTTGAAGTGTACTTTATCCGCGGTTAATGTAGCCATTCCTTCTTTCTTTTAATTAATGTTTGTGTGGTAACTTGTGCCATCCTTTTACTTTTGACCTGCATCTGTCACTGTATTTGAAGTGAGTTTCTTGTTGATAACATACAGTTGGATCACGTTTTTTAACTACTGCTAATTTCTACCTTTGAATTGATGAATGAAGACTATTTACATTTAATATAGTTATTGACATATTAGGGCTTAACTCTGCCATTTTATTTTTTTATTTTATGTTTGTTTCCTCTGTTTATCTTTTTTCTGTTTTCTTTTTCATGCCTTCCTATGGGGCTACTTGAACAATTTTTAGAATTCTATTTTTATTTATCTATAGTTTTTAGTGTATCTCTTCATTTAGATTTTTTAATGGTTATTCTAGGTGTTACAATATATATACATAACTTATTATAGTCCACTGGTGTTGACATTTTTACCAGTTTGAGTGAAGTGTAGAAATCTTACTTGCCTTTAAGTCTATTTCTCCTCCCGTTTATAATTGTCTTAAATATTTCCTCCATATATATTAAGAACCACATCAGACAATATTATACTTTTTTACTTCAACCAAACTGAGATAATTCAGAAAACTCAAGAGAAGAAAAGTTTATTTTTTTCCTGCTTAAAAAACTTCTTTAGCCATCTTTTACGGTAGGTCTGCTGGTGACAATTTGTTTAGATTTTTTCCATCTTGATTTCCCCTTTCATTTCTGAATGATAATTTCTGTGGATATAAGATTCTGGGTTGACATTTTGCTTTCACCAAAATGTTGTGTCACATCCTCTGATTTCCATGGCTTCTAATTCGAAAGCTACTGTCATTCAAATTGTTTTCCCCTTATGGGTAAAATTTCATTCCTCTCTCAATGCTTTCATGATTTTTCTCTGTCATTAGTTTTCAGAAATTTGATTATGATGTGTCCTCCCATGGATTTGGGGGCTGGGGTTTGGGGTTTGCTCAGCTTCTTGAATCTGTAAGTTTATGTCTTTTGCCAAATTTGGGTGATTTTCAGCTATTATTTCTTCAAATACTTGTTCAGCCCTCCCCCCATTTCTCCTCTACTTCTATGAATCCAGTGATACCAACATTAAATCTTTTGTTATGGTCCCACAAGTCCAGGATATGATCTGTCTTGGTAAGGTGAGGCTCATGTTTTTAAAGTCTGTTTTCTCTCTTTTGTTCATATTGGGTAATTTCTATTGTTCATTCTTCAAGTTCACTGATTTTTTATTCTCTTCATTCTGCTATTGAGCACATTTGTTTCAAATATGTTTGTAATTGCTTGTTGAAGCATTTTTGTGATGGCTGCTTTAAAATCCTTGCCAGGTAATTAATAATATCTGTGCCATTTCAGAGTTGGTGCCTGTTGATTGCCTTTTCATATTCAAATTGAGATTTTCTTGGTTCTTAGCATGATGATAGATTTTTCTATTTTATTCTGGACATTTTGAGTATTGTGTTATAGACTGTGGATCTGATTTAAATCTTCTATTTTAGCAAGCCTCCCTTGATGCTACACCTGTGAGAAGATGGGGCACCTCTTTGTTGCTGTCAGGTGGGAGGTAGAAGTCCAAGTTCCTCCACTTGGCCTCTGTTAACAACCCAGAGGTGTGTTTCATTAACTGCTAGACTTGGGAAGGAGTTCATTCTTCTCACCATTGATTCACTCTGGCCAGGATGGGGAGAGAGGAGCTCTTTGATACTGTTCCCCATAGATCTTCACTGATTCATCCTGGCTAGGAGAGGCAGAAGTGCCTCATTAATGCTCCACAGACATCTATCTCATTACCAGGTGGAAGTGGGAAACCAGGATTCCCATGTGGTCTTCAGTAAAACGTGTGGGAGGGGGGCATGGGGGGTACGGGAGTGCATTACTGCTGGGAAGGGATCAAAGTTCAGGCTCAAACTCAGCTAAGTGGATGATGGAGGAGTGCCTTGTTACAGAGGGGCTAAGGTGGAAGTCTAAGCAGCCCATTCTGCTTTTACTGGTGGGGCTGGAGTTGGGGCCACAGTTTATTATGTGGGGTTTAGCTGGAGTAGACATGTATTGTCTAAAAGTTTTCTATTTTGCTAGGCTTCTTTTTTTCTGATCTTTTGACTAGAGAAAGCAGGCTTTTTTTGTGGACTTTGTCTTGTTTTCTTTTGTTGATATTTCTGAGTTCCTGGCTTCTCCAGCACCCACTCTGGCATGTATGGGGCAAAAAGAAAATCCAGGGTATCATTCCTCAAGTCCCACGGTCCCCAGCTGGTTGCTTTCTTCTTTGCACCTTGCAGTACTTTTATGTTTGTCTTATATATAATGTGTAGAGGTTTTAGCTGTACTTAGCAGATGAAATAGGGAGAAAGGAGTCTACCCCATTTTACCTGAAACCAGAGAATTAATGTGATTTAGTCATCTGTAAGGACATTATTTTCTAAATGTCTTCATACAGGAACCACCAGAGACTGAGAATGCAAAAGATTTGTTTGGTGGCAGACTAACTTCTGACATGATTGCAGAACGACAAGGACATTCCACTTTCACCCAAATGCAAGAACTAAATTGGACTTCATCATCTATCAGGTACAATCATTTTTATTATATGCTTCTTGACATTATAATCAAATATGTAATTAAAATTTTTCTGAAGTTCATATATTCACATATCTTATTTAAATATAACCAACAATTCAGAAAATCATCTACCCTACTTCAGTATCTCATACTAACTTTGCCACCCTTTAAATGCATTAATAATTTTTATTATCAGAGACTGATTTAACATGTCATAAATTTTTCTCAGACTTTGTTTCTCTTTTCTTTCAGAACCAAGTTTTTAAAGTTAGAACATACTAGATTTGCTCCTCACATTTTATCACTCTAATCCAATGCAATCTTATTTCTACTGCCACATTTCTGTGATACTATTCTCACAAATGTCATCATTGTCCTCCTGGTTAACAAACACAGTGGATTGTTTTTAGTTCTTATCTAACTTGACCTCTCTGAGTCATATGAGAATGTTGACTCCTCCTTCCTTGTACTTCTTATCTCTTTTTCCTCCTGTAATTTCATATTTTCAATTTTTCTGTAAACTTCTTCAGTTTTCTTTATGAGTTCTTACTGTCTGGTGTTGTCCTAACCTGAATATTTAGTTGCTCTCTGGATAGCACCTAGGCAACAACATCTGCCTGCTGTTGCCCAGGCCAAAAAAATCTGAGAAAAATCTTAGTCATTTCTTTCTTTTCTTTGCCCTACATTTTGAATCATCACCAAGTTCTTCAATATGTCTTACTCCTCCTTTCTGCAGTCATAGCCATTGGCCTAGGTTGGCAATTTTTTATTGTTTGTCTTATATAAACCTTCCTTGAAAACCCATCTAATATGCATACTGTCTTCTAAGATGCAAGTTTTATCAGATTACTTCCCCTTTCAACATTGTTCAGTAGCTTTCCATTATTTACAAAAGAAAATTTAAAATTCCTTTGTGTGACATAGAAGACCCTTAATTACAGATCCATTTTTATCTCTTGTAATCCTTATCTTTACTGCCCATGACAATTTACACTTCAGAAATTCTGAAATATTCTAGTTACTGAGTCTCAATCATAAGATGCTGTTTCATGTTTCATATTTCATGTTTGTTTCTGCCTCTGTTTGTGCCTGTTGTACTGCCTGGAACTCTTTTCTCCCAATTTGCCCGACAAATACCTACAAGTGTCATCTCAATATTTTTCTTCTCTGTGATGTCATCCTTGACTTCCTTAAATAGGTTTTCTTTCCCTGAAATTCCATTACACCTAATCCTAGTATTGCATTTTTCATCTTTATTTTAGTTTTTCTGGCTCCTACTTCTTGAGGGCAGAAATAATTTCTTTTGTATTTGTTGTAGTCATTCCAAACACACTTTGTCTGCACTTAGGAAATACTAATGAAAATATGTTGAGTGAATGAATGGCTTATTAATGGATAAAATTATATCATAATTATAACTTCAAGTTTAGGATTTATTTAAGGAAGTGAACAGGGAAAGGTGATTTGCTATTATTCTCTTCTCTGTTAAGGCTCAAATGAAGGTAGAACAGTTATATAGCTAGGCACTAGGAATCAAGCATTCTCTTTAATTACCAAAAAATTCTTACAAGGTGGAATGCAATAATAGTTTTCAGGATATCCCACAGAAAACTCTCTTTTCAAAGACCTTACCTGCATTTCTTTTGCTTTCCCATCTCTAACCCTCTCCTGGCATTTCAGAAATAACCTACTTCACGTATACCCTCTGAAGTTTATAACATGAGCATCTTATGATTTACTGTATCAATTTCACTATGATTTCATGAACATGTATGTGAATTTATAAAGAATTTGGAGATGTTTATTTTATATGATTTTTATGATAGTGCTATGTTTATGTGGCAACAGATGTGTTTTTGAAAGCAATCAAATTCTATATCATTTTCTTACATATGTGCCCAACAAAAATGTGTATTTAGCTGATAATTTGACCCATACATTTCACATTAAAGGCAATTATTTTTCAGAGAATTTGTCAGATGAGATTTTTTTCATGCCTTTGCAGATTGTACATGGAATAACTCACCCTTTCCTATATTTTTCCTATCCTATTAAAATAATAACTATGTTTGCTTTGTCTAAATTCAGAACTGTGGATTTGATTCCAGTTGATCAGTTTAGAAATGTGTGTAATGTGAATCTACAGAACAATAATCTTACCTCATTTAGTGGATTAATCTATCTGCCTAATGTGAAGGTGAGTCACTCACAAATTTTTTTTTTTAATTTCAAGCTTTTCAAATGCAAGTTGTTATCGTTTTTACTTTGGACTAAAATGTATTTCCATGTTATTAAAGTAGAGAAATTATTCTTGAAAGTTTTTTGTTGTTGTTGTTGTGCTTTTTACTAAGAAAGAAAAAGTATTACCTTCCAAAGTTATTTTGGTTTGACTTCAGTTTTCTGTCATTGTTTTACCTGCTGTAAATTTTATTCTGCAGTAGGAGATAGGATGGAAGGCTGCCTCTATAGTGAGCAGGTATGGAATGAAGTTGAAGATACTAAGGTTCTTAAAGCAGCCTCATTGCCTCCTTTCCTATTGCCTTGACTCAGGCATCTACTAAGGCTGTTTAAACATAGGGAAACCCTTAGTCTCTTCCACTAAGGGGTTATTTTATCCCCAGTTGGGCTTGGAGAAATCAGGAGTGCAGATTGAGAAAGTTGAGTAGCTTTCTAGGATCTCCATTATTTTATCTGAAATGCTGTAATTTCCCAGCATGTCAGATAATCAAAAATACATTCAGGCCAGATGCAATGGCTTAACCCTGTACTCCTAGCTCTTTGGGAGGCCAAGGTGGGAGGATAATCTGAGGCCAGGAGTTCAAGACCAGCCTAGGCAACATACCAAGACCTTATCTCCATAAAACAAGTTTAAAAATTAGCCAGGCATGGTGGCACGTGTCTGTAGTCCCAGATACTTGGGATGCTGAGGCAGGAGGATTGCTTGAGCCCAGGAGTTTGAGATTGCAGTGAGCTATGCACTGTAGCCCAGGTAAGAGAGCAAAACTCTGTCTCAAAAACAAATTCAAAAATAAATCCAAATAATTTTGGATATAAAAATTTGTTATTTTTAACATTAATATGTTATTAAATTATATGGTATATTACATATTTTATCCATACCATTTTTAACAGTTTCTAGGATGTCTGATTAGTCAGATATTCTTTCTGTAGGTCTTATGCCTCAACTATAATCATATTGAATCAATCATGCCCAGAGTAAAGCCTCAGACTCATTTAACCAACAGACAACTACTCTACCAGAAAGTGGCTTCAAGTGGTTATGGACAGCAAGGAACTTCAAAAACAAACAGGTACTATCCTTGATTTTTACAATTACAAATAATTTTGGCTGGGAATTTAAAAAGCAGTTAATTCCCTGCCCTCCTGATTGCAAGCCCACAGCCATCACCATTTCAAGAGTTTAATGAACCATGCCCCACCCTCAGCCTGAGTTCAAGGTAACATGGCTGCAGCTGCCACCTAGCCACGAATGGAAAGGGGAGACCAAGTTTTCCTAATCACATTTGGACAATACCATCACCTTGTTACAGGCAGCTATGGGACTGCAGACTAGCCTGCCCAATCCATTGCAGCTACCAGTAATACTAATACAGACCAGTTGGGTCCTCGTGGATGGCTTCACCATCACTACCACCTCACACTGCACACCAGCTTGCTCTGGGGCTTGAGAACCTGCCCACACACCACACACCTGCCCTCTGCTTCAACTACTAGTTTCTGAGCAAGCCTCCTCCTAAAGGCCCAAGAATTGGCCCCACAGGATGCACTAACACCATTGCCAGCATAATCTGCCCTGGGTCCTAAAATCAGGCATACTTAGCCCACTGCTTCCGCCACTGGGGCCCAAAGACTGGCTCATCTTACATTCAAGTCCCCAGAAAAACTTCACCACAGCCTCAACTAATAACTGTTCCCTAAGCCACCCAGGAAATCACAGATACCACTGACCCTAAGGATAAGTGGTATCTGCCTAAGAAACCATGCAAAGACCACACGACTGCAGGCACCCAAAATCAAAGCCAAAGTGTCCTATTCAACCAACAACATATATACATCTTCAGGGAAAAATTCTCCCCTTCAAAAATAATTCAAAAAAAATAGAACAAGTGACTACCACATCGTATGCTCAGATATCAATGGAAAGACATAGGAAACATGAAAAATCAAGAAAATATGACACCACCAGAACACTAAAACAATTTTTTTCCAGTAACAGATCTCAATCAAAAAGAATTCCTCATAATGCCAGATAAAGGATTCCAAATACTGATTCTACAGAAGCTCAATGAGATGCAAGAAAAAACACTACAAAGAAATCAGAAAATCAATTTAGGATATGAATGAGAATTTACCAAGTAGATAGATATCTTTTCTTTTTTTTTTTTTTTTTTTGAGACAGAGTCTCACTCTTGTTGCCCGGGCTAGAGTGAGTGCCATGGCGTCAGCCTAGCTCACAGCAATCTCAAACTCCTGGGCTCAAGCAATCCTTCTGCCTCAGCCTCCCGAGTAGCTGGGACTACAGGCAGGCGCCACCATGCCCGGCTAATTTTTTCTGTATATTTTTAGTTGGCCAGATAATTTCTTTCTATTTTTTTAGTAGAGATGGGGTCTCGCTCTTGCTCAGGCTGGTCTCGAACTCCTGAGCGCAAACGATCCACCCACCTCGGCCTCCCAGAGTGCTAGGATTACAGGTATGAGCCACCATGCCCTGCCAGACATCTTAAAAAAGACAAAAAAAAAAAAAAGAAATTCTGGAGCTGAAAAATTAAGGAAATACAGAACACATTGAAACAAAAACATGTTAAACCAAGAAAGAATCTGAGAACATGAAGACAGGTATTTTGAAATAACCCAGTCAAACAAAAATAAGTAAAAAAGAATGAGCAAAGCATTCAAAATGTCTAGGACTACATAAAGTGACTGAACTTACAAATTGTCAGTATTCCCAAGTGAGAAGAGAGATCAAAAAGTTTAGAAACCTAATTTAAGGAAATAATCAATGAAAACTTCCCAAGACTAGCAAGGGAGTTAGACAGTCAGATACAGGAGGCCCAATGATTCCCCAGGCAAATACACTGCAAAAAGGACTTCACCATAGCATACTATAATCAGAATAACTAAAGTCAAAAGCAAAAGAGAGAATTTTAAAATTAGCAAGGGAAAAGTGTCTAGTGACTTATAAAGGAAGCCCCATCAGACTAACAGCGAACCTCTCAGCAGAAACCTTTTAGCCAGAAGACAATGAGCTGGCATTTTCAAAATACTGAAAGAAA
The DNA here is from genome assembly GCF_041146395.1 of Eulemur rufifrons. NCBI lineage: Eukaryota > Metazoa > Chordata > Mammalia > Primates > Lemuridae > Eulemur > Eulemur rufifrons. Next base: position 89,239,246 of record NC_090984.1, read on the forward strand.
AAAAAAACTGTCAGCCAAGAATTTCATATCCCAACAGAGTAAGCTTCATAAAGAAGCTTCATAAAGAAGAAGAAAGTCTTTCCCAGACAAGCAAATGCTGTTAGAATTTGTCACCACTATATAGTCATATAGGAAATGCTCACAGGAGCCTTAAACATGGGAATAAAAGGTCAATATTCACCATCATGAAAACACATAAAATATAAAACTCATAGGTGCTATAAAGCAATCAAAGGAGGAAGAGAAAAGAATTAAATGGTAACATGACAGAAGTACAGCAAACCACAAACAAAAAAAGAGAAAGAATTTATAAAACAACTTGAAATCAACTAACAATATGACAGAAACAAAGCTTTACATATCAATATTGATCTTGAACATAAATGAATTAAATGTTCCAGTTAAAAGATACAGACTGGCAGAATGGATAAAGAAAGGTGATCCAACTATATGTTCTTACAAGAAACTTACCTTACCCATAAAGACACATACAGACTGAAAGTAAAGGACTGGAAAAAGATATTCCATGCAAACACAAATTAAAAGCAAGCAGGTGGAGCTATACTTATATCAGATAAAACAGACTTTAAACCAAAAACAGTTAAAGACAAAGAAGGTCATTATATAATGATAAAGGGATCAATTCAGCAAGAGGATATAATGATCATAAATATATATGCACCCTACATTGGAGCACCTAGATTCACAAAACAAATATTATCAGACCTAAAGAAAGATATAGACAGCAACACAATAATAGTGGGGCACTTCAGCATCCCACTCACAGAACTAAACTGATATCAAGACAGAAAATCGGCCGGGCGCGGTGGCTCACGCCTGTAATCCTAGCACTCTGGGAGGCCGAGGCGGGTGGATCGCTCAAGGTCAGGAGTTCGAGACCAGCCTGAGCAAGAGCGAGACCCCGTCTCTACTAAAAATAGAAAGAAATTATATGGACAACTAAAATATATATAGAAAAAATTAGCCGGGCATGGTGGCGCGTGCCTGTAGTCCCAGCTACTCGGGAGGCTGAGGCAGTAGGATCGCTTGAGCCCAGGAGTTTGAGGTTGCTGTGAGCTAGGCTGACGCCATGGCACTCACTCTAGCCCGGGCAACAAAGTGAGACTCTGTCTCAAAAACAAAAAAAAAAAAAAAAAAAAAAGACAGAAAATCAATAAAGAAACGTTGGACTTAAATTGGACTTTAGAGCAAATGGACTTAACAGACATTTACAGAACATTCCACCCAACAACTACAGAATATACATTCTTTTCATCAGCACATGGAACATTCTCCAAGATAGACCACATTTTAGGCCACAAAACAAATCTTAACAAATTTTTAAAAATCTAAATATCAAGTAGCTTTTCAGACCAGAGTAGAATAAAGCTAGAAATCTGTACAAAGAGGAACTTCAGAAACTATACAAATACATGGAAATTAATCAACATGCCCCTGAACAATCACTAGGTCAACAAAGAAAATGAAAATTTAAAACTTTTTCAAAACAAATGAAAGTACAACATAACAAAACCTATGGGATACAGGAAAAGCAGTGCTAAGAGAGAAGTTTATAGCATTAAATGCCTACATCAAAAAAGTAAAATGATCACAAATTAACAACCTAACATTGTACCTCAGGGAACTAGAAACAAGAACAAACCAAACCCAAAGTTAGCAGGAAAAAAGAAATGACAAAGATCAGAACAGAACTAAACAGAGACCAAAAAAGGATCAACGAAATGAAAAGTTGGTTCTTCAGACAGATAGACAAAATTGATAAACCATGGGCTAGACTAACCAAGAAAAAAGGAGATACAATCCAAATAAACACAATCAGAAGTGAAAAAGGAGACAACTGATTCCACAGAAATACAAAAGATTATCAGAGACTATTACGAACAACTATACAAACTCACGAAATAGAAACTCTAGAGTAAATGGATGAATTCCTGAAAGTGTACAACCTCCCAAGATTGAACCACGAAGAAACAGAACTCCTGAATGGACCAATAATGAGTAATGAGATTAAATCAGTAATAAGAAAATTTCCCACCAATAAAGAAGCTCAGGACCTGATGGATTCACAGCCGAATTCTACCAGACATACAAAGAAGAACTGGTGCCAATCCTACTGAAACTGTTCCACAAGATCAAGAAGGAGGGAATCCTCCCTAATTCATTCTACAAAGCCAGTATCACCTTGATACTAAACCCAGGAAAGGATTCAACAAAAAAGAAAATTACAGACCATTATCTCTGATGAACATGGACATAAAAATCCTCAACAAAATACTAGCCAACCAAAATCAATAGCACATCAAAAGGATAATTCATTATGATCAAGTGGGTTTCATCCCATGGATGCAAGATGGCTTAACATATACAAGTTAATAAATATAATTCACCACATAAACAGAATTAAAAAACAAAAACCATATAATCATCCCACTAGATCCAGAAAAAGCATTCAATAAAATCTAGCTTCCCTTCATGATAAAAACTCTCAAAAAACTCAGCATAGAAGGAACACACCCCAAAATAACAAAAGCCATATATGACACACAGTCAATATTATACTGAATGGGGAAAAGTTGAAAGCATTTCCCTTAAGTACTGGAACAAGACAAGGGTGCTCACTTTCACCACTTCTATTAATATTCAGCATAGTACTAAAAGTCCTAGACAGAGCAGTCAAGCAAGAGAAAGAAATAAAGAGCATCCACATTGGAAAAAAGGAAGTCAAATTATCTCTGTTTGCTTATGATATGATTTTTTACCTAGAAAACCCTAAGAACTCCTCCAAAAGACTCCTATATTTGATAAATGAATTCAGCAAAGTCTCAGGTTATACAATCGACATACAAAAATTAATAGCATCCACAATGACTAGGCTGAGAACCAAATCAGTAACTCAATCCAATTTACAATAGCTGCAAAAAACCCAGTAAAATATCTAGGAATAAATTTAACCAAGGAGGTGAAAGATTTCTATAAGGAGAATTACAAATCACTAATGAAAGAAATCATAGATGGCACACACCAATGGAAAAACCTCCCATGCTCATGGATCAGAAGAATCAATATTGTTAAAATGACTGTATTGCCCAAAGCAATCTACAGATTCAATTAAATTCTTATCAAAATACCAATGTCATTTTTCACAGAATTAGAAAAAAACAATTATAAAATTCATATGGAACCAGAAAATTGCCCAAATAGCCAAAGCAATCTAAGCAAAAAGAACATTATAAGTCTACAGTAACCAAAACAGCATGGTATTGGCATAAAAGTAGACATGTAGATCAATGGAACAGAATAGAGAACCCAGAAATAAAACCATATACCTACATACAACTGATCTTTGAGAAAGCAGACAAAAAGAAGACTGGGGAAAGGACACACTATTCAATAAATGGTTCTGGGAAAACTGAATAGCCATATACAGAATAATGAAACTGGATCCCTATCTCTCATCACATATAAAAATTAACTCAAGATGGATTAAAGACTTAAATGTAAGATCTGAAACAATAAAAATCCTAGAAGAAAACCTTGGAAAAACTCTTCTGGTGATAGGCCTAGGCAAAAAATTTATGACTAAGACCCCAAAAGCCAATGCAATAAGAACAAAAAAATAGACAAATGGTACTTAATTAAACTAAAAAAACTTCTGCACAGCAAAAGAAATAATCAAAAAAGTAAACAGATAACCTATAGAACGGGAGAAAATATTTGCAAACTACATGTCTGACGAAGGACTAAGATCCAGAAGGATAAGATAGAAGGAACTCAAACAACTCAACAAGAAAAAGGAAAAAAAAAAAAAACATTAAATAGTGGGCAAATGACATGAATAGGTATTTTTCAAAAGATATACATATGGCCAATAAACATGAAAAAATGCTAAACATCACTAATTATCAGGAAAATACAAATTAATAGAACCACAACAAGAAGATGTTACTCTAATTAGAATGGCCCTTATTAAAAAAATCAAAAAACAATAGCTGTTGGCATGGATGTGGTGAAAATGGAACACTTACACACTATTGGTGGAAATATAAATTAGTACAGCCTCTATGGAGATCAGTATGGAGATTTCTCAAAGACTAAAAGTAGATCTACCATTCAATTCTGTATTCCTACTACTGGGTATCTACCCAGAGGAAAAGAAATCAGTGTATCAAAAAGATACCTGTACTTGTATGTTTATCATGGCACAATTCACAATAACAGAGATATGGAATCAACCTAAATACCCATCAACTGATGAGTGGATAAAGAAAATGTGGGTGTGTGTGCATGTGTGTGTGTATGTATGTATCATGGAGTACTACTCAGCGATAAAAAAGAATGAAAGAATGTCTTTTGCAGCAACTTGGATGGAACTGGAGGCCATCATCCTAAGTGAAGTAACTCAGGAACAGAAAAGTAAATGCCACATGTTCTCATCTATAAGTGGGAGCTAAACTATGGCTATACAAGGGCACACAAGAGTGGTATAATGGATATTGGAGACTCAGAAAGAGGGACTGTGGGAGGGGCTGCAGGATGAAAAATTATCTATGGGATACAAGGTACACTGCTTGGGTGATGAGCTTACCTAAAGGCCATACTCCACCACTATGCAGTACACTATACAATATGTACATGTAACAGAACTCGACTTGTACCCCCTAAATCTATTAAAATAAAAATAAAAAATTTTAAAAACCATTTTGCTAGGTGAAAGAAGGCAAACAAAGAAGACCACATATTATATGACTTCATTGTATAAAATATCCAAAATAGACAAATTCACAGATAGTAGGTTAATGTTTTCCTAGAGCTGGGTGGGGAGAGGGTGTAAGGGGATGGGAGGTGATAGCTAAAGGGTAAGAGATTTCCCTTTGGGCTGATGAAAATATTCTGGAATTAGCAGTGTTAAGTGTACAACTTTGTGAATATACTAAAAAACTCTGAATTGTATGCTTTGAAATGGTATGTGAATCATATCTCAAGAAAATATAAATAAGGTTTGGTCACCATAGACCCAGTTCAACCAATGCAGAAGTACATAAAGGTGAGAGTAAGTATCTGCAAGTCCTTTCCTCTTGACTCTAAACCTATACTTCCATATTCTGCTTTGTGATGCTTCCACTAGGACTTTACACTCATTTCTCACTAAAGGGAGACTGTATTAAATCTATTGATTAATTTGGGAGAATTGCCATTTTAGTAATCTCGAATGTTCTAATCCATGAACATGGACTATATGTCACTTTATTTAGATATTCCTTAATTTCTCTCATCAATGTTTTATAGATTTCTCTATATAAATTTGGCAATTCTTTTGGTAAACTTATTCTGAAGTGTTTTATTCCTTTTTATACTATTGTGAACAGAATTGTTTTCTTAATTTCATTTTCAGATTATTTATTACTGGTATGTAGAAATTCAATTAATTTTTACATATTAATCTTTTATCCTATGACGTTGCTGAACTCATTTATTAATTCAGTTTTTTGGTGGATCCCTTAGGATTTTTTAAATACAGGATCATGTCATGTGAGAATAAAAGAATAAAGACAGTTTTACTTATTCTTCTCCAATTTGGATGCCTTTCTTTTTTCTTTTTCTTGCCTGATTGCATTAGATATTGCTTTTCATTATAACACTTTATGTACTTTTTTATTCTTTACCATATAAAAATATTTTAAAAAATTAAAAGTATTATTATATAAAACATAGAGACTACATGTTATAGATTAATTCTGATATATTAATAAATTCATTGTTTTCTTTTTTATTAACTTCAATTTATAGTAAAAACATACCATATTGTCTTTTTATGATATAGCTGGTTTGAAATTAAGTTATGGCCTCAAACCTACCTATGTGTTTCAGAGATACAATGTGCAGTGAAAATTTGCCTCCAATAATGCACAGTTTAGAAGTTCTTCATTTGGGCTACAATGGAATTTGTAATTTAATCCAGCTACAACTTAACAGACTGAGAAATTTAAAATTCCTCTTTCTACAGGGTGAGTAGAAACACTGTTAATGTCTAAGTCTTTATTACTTAGACTTTATTTAAAAGTGACAGCATCTTCATGTTTTGATAAGCAAATATAAGCACCAATGTTTACTCAAACAGATTTATTGCCAAAAATAGTATAGTAATCACAAATGGATTTTTCTTGGGTTATTTATATATTTCTAAAAACTATTTGTAAAGAAAAATACAATATTCTGGGGTATATACAGTATTATATTATAATTTACTTTTATATCATATTCAACTTAAAAAATAATGAAAAGTAACCAGTAATTCACAAGTATTTATTAAATCCAGAGTTATGCTAAGTACTATGAAAGATATGGAAGTACTATATTACTGTAATTATATATAATTGAGATCCTTGATCTAAAGTAGTTTAAGATCTGCCTGTGGGGAAGTACTGAGACAAAGATGAATTAAGTTCTACTTAATGTGTTACTAAATTAAGTGCAATAGAAGTTCAGAGAAAAGAGAAATTGAACAATTAACTCCTCTACATATCTAGGAGTCTTTGAAGGATTGATAGAATTTAGACTGAAAGTCTACTGAGAGCTTTGCCGGCAGAGGGAGGAGGAGAAGAGTCACAGGGCATGATTGTAGTGTCTGTGGCCAGTTCTTGGAAAGGGACTAACCTGGTGAGAACAAAGAATATGCAGTTCTCTGAGAGAATTATTAAGCTTCTAAACATGATCAACTTTATAGATAATACTCATTTTGATATTTTATTTAGTTTAATTTTAAGTAAGCCTCATTATTCTATAGTAATATTTTTTATTTTGTGGAATAGTGAAGAATTGAAGTTGAAAATATAGAGAAAAACTGAATTATGGAAAGCCAGGAGGAGAAATTTGGACAGTATGTAGTCAATGATAGATAGGAACTATAAATTTTTAGAAAAGTGGTATGAGAAAACACAGGGTTAGAACATTAGTCTAACAATAATTATTTGGTGACAGAGGAGAAAGGCTGGGAGATCCATCAATGAGATATATGGGGAGATATTTGGATAGTTGATTTTAGTAACTTTTTTCTGAAAGGCTTTTCTAGACCGTATCTTTTAAAAACTTAATGCATCTTTTTTGCCTATCAAAGGTACTTGTGATTTGGATCAAGAACATGTAGACTTAGCCTTAAAAAAACAAGAAATTGAATACAATGACAGATCTTTTAAAAGATACGTTGACATACAAAAAAAGCTGACAACCTATCCCTGGAAGGTCTATTTTAATCTAATAATGAAAAGAAGGAATTTGTTCTGTTGCTGTGGCTAGCATGGCAAATCAGAAAAGGGAAGCCTTATGCAGGAAGTGAGGCAGTTTACTCTGACAATAATGGCTGATGTTTATGGAGGCATTGGGCAAGATGTTTATCTATATAGATTACCTAATCTTCACAGCAACCCCGCATGGTAAGTATTATCATATGTATTTTACCAAAAAAGAAATCGAGGTTTAGTGCAGTTGAATAATTTTGTTGTTGAAACCGCAAGAGGATTTCAGTCTAGATCCAGTTACTCGTCGCACAAAGATCCAATTATTGAGACAATGAGGTTGCCAAGGAAGAAAGGAATTTTTTAATATGAAGGACATCTTGTCAGGAGAACTGGAGAAGCTGCCTCAAGTCCATCTCTCCAACTAATGGAGATCATGGGCTTTTAAAGGAGGGACCATGTGCCTTGGGGCAGGTTGTGGTGTAACTAAAAATGGACTACATGCGTTGGGGGCAGATTGTTAGTATGTTAGTTCACTTCACATGATCCCATATTTCTCTAAGTGATTATTCATTTTTTTATATATATTTTTTATTCTTATTTCAGCATATTGTGGGGGTACAAAAGTTTAGGTTACATATATAGCCCTTGCCCCTTCCCCCTGAATCAGAGCTTCAAACGTGTCCATCCCCTAGACAGTGCGCATCGCACTCATTATGTATGTATACACTCATCCCCTCCCCCACCCACATCTGCCCGACATCGGATCAATGTTATTCCTAAATGTGCTCTTGGGTGATGATCAGTGAAACCAATTTGATGGTGAGTACATGTGGTGCTTATTTTCTTCTCTGCCTCTTTGAATAACTGGGTTAGCTCAAAGCCTTGCTTCAAGTTCTGAGATTCTTCTCCTTGGTTTATTGAAGCTATCTGCTGTGTTTGGAAATTCCCTAAATAATTCTTTCTTTTCCTTAAGTTTTATTTTCCCCTTAAGTTTTATTTTATCCATTCTCATGTTGTCTTGTTCTTTAGCAACTTGTTCATTGATTTCCTGAGTTTTTTTTGTTTTGTTTTGTTTTGTTTTTTACTTTTTGTTGGTTTTCAACTTCCTTTTCAATTCCATTCATCTTATTTGCCATCCATATTCTGAATTCCATTTTTGTCATTTTGGCAATTTCCTTGTGGTTGGAGTGCACTACTATAGCTGTGGTCCCTTGGGGGTGTCAAACTCTTCTGCTTTTTCATATTGCCAGGGTTCTTTTGCTGATTTCTTCTCATCTGAATCGTCTTTTCTCTACTCAGGGCTAATAGGCATGCAGGGCACCTGATCTCCTTTGCTGAGAACGCCCGCTCTTGTTTAATTAGAAGAATGGGGACGTCCCTAGCGGCACTTTTTTCCTACTCTGAAGTATTGATTCAGCAGGAGACGAGCATATCCACCAAAAGCCTATAGGGCAGCTGTTCTGTTTTGTCCTATTCACCTGAGATTGCCACAGTTCAAGCCAGCACTGGATGATCTTTGTGCAGAGTGGTGGGTTGTTCCCCCAGATTGCTGTAGGAAGTTCAAATTGAACCCTCTCCACGAAGGCTTGTGTTGTGAGGATTGCTTTGCCTGGGCTCTCCCCACAGAGGTGACAATGACATATCTAACACAGTTGTTGTGGGTGCACAGGCTGTGGGTATTTGCTCAAACCAGGTCCTGGTGTAATGGTGGCTTGAGCCTGGCGTTCCCTGGCAGAGCATTGGACCTCAGGGCAGTTCCATTAGCCCAGCAGCAGTGGTGGAGACTCAGGGTTGGGGTCTTGGGGTCCATGTGCAACTCTGTAATTTCAGGGGAGGTATCTGGGCCTCCTGGCAGCTCTGGAGCCACAGGGAAGGGCCTCAGTCTTCAGCATGAAAGCCTCAGAGCCGGAACTAGGGCCTGTGAAATTGGGGCTGTACAGGCTGTTCCAAACTTGGACACGAAGGCAGGGCTGCACAGGCAGCAGACTGTTGCGCCAGGTTGAGGACTGTGGAGGCCAAGTTGCATGGGCGGGGCTTGGTTCCAGCGGCCCAGGGACCATGGAATTCTCCCCACCCCACCCCCAGTTCCCACTGAAGCAGTTACTCAAAGCTTCCCAGATCAAGCCCGTAGCACCAGAGGCAACGCCTCTGCTCAGATCCTTCCATGCTGGAGGGGAGGGGCACTTGGCTCCCAGTCACAGGGTACAGCTCAGGGGAGCATCTGCTCAGTCTGCTCCCTCCCCAGCCTGGTGGAGGTGATGTGAAGGCTACTGCCGCAAACCTGAGTCCTGTGCAGACCTGGCACCGTGCACCTGAGAGCTCAGGATGATGTTCAGCTGCAGAAACCCAGGATCGGCAACCACCAGATCCTTACTGCACTTGTTCTCCTGTGCAATGACTCTGCACAGACTCTAGGCAGCTCCCCATTCACTCCAGATGAGCATAGCATCCCAGCATTCTGTCCTTCTAATCTTTCTCAAATGTAGATACCTCCCCACAGATCCCTTCAATGTTGTCAAATGAATCATCCTGTTACTTTCTCTTTCACTGTGAGTGTCCTGCATCACTTTTCTGGGGTTTCACAATGTTCCTTCTGAGAATAGCTATCTGCCTGCAATTTACTATCTTTTCCTTGAGAGTGGCGTGCTTGCGGACTGCTTCTAGTGTGCCATCTTCCCTAAGCTCCTCTTCTTATAAGGACACCAGTCGTATTGAATTAGGATTCACCTCAATTACCTCATTTAATCTTACTTACCTCTTTAAAGACCCTATCTCCAAATACAGTCACATTCTGAGGTACTGAAGGTTAGGACTTTAACATATAAATTTGAGGGGTGTGTTAGTTTGCACTAGTATAAAGAAAATACCTGAAGCTGAATAATTTATAAAGAAAGAGGTTTATTTGGCTCACAGTTCTGCAGACTGTACAGAACTGCTTCTGGTGAGAGCTTCAGGGAGCTTTTAATCTAGGTGGAAGGGAAAGGGGAGCAGGCACATCACATGGCTAGAGAAGGAGAAACGGGGAGGAAGTGCCGCTAGGCTCTTTCAAACAACCAGCTCTCACGTGAACTAACAAAGTGAGAATTCACTCATTATGGCAGGGAGGGCACCAAGCCACTCATGAGGGATCCACCTTCATAACCCAAACACCTCCCACCAGGCCCCACCTCCAACACTGGGGATCAAATTTCAACATGAGATTTGGAGGGGCCAGACATGTAAAGCATGTCACATGGGGATTACAATTCAGCCCATAATAAACAAGGAGGATGGATATTGAATTAAATATTGTATGACATACCAGAAAGATCATTGAGCCTAAAGTGTAAAAGGTCTAAGTTAGGCCTGATGTTGCTACTTTGAGTGAGTCACTTAATTTCTCTGACCTTAAATTTTTTGATTATTAAAGAGATAATATCTTCCCTGTTGCATTTTGAGACTCTAATAGAAAATACTGTACATATAAAAGCATTTTGTAAATTGAAGCATCGTCTTCTCATATAAGTTATTTATATTTATAAAGCTACTGATAGCTACAGTAGAGAGAAATCATAGGTTATAAAGAAGAGTTTAGTGTTTTAAAGCATGAGATGAATTCTAATTTGTTTAATATAGCTGCAGTGCAAAAATATACTGACAAAGAACAGCATAATTAATGTGTATTCTTCCAACTTAACAATTTTAAGAAATAATTAGCTATACTGTTAGAAAAACCATTAGAATAACTGATATATTCAGCATATCTTCTTTTGCAGCACTTTTATATATCTACTTTTGTCAAAACCAACTATTTTAGCATGTAATTAAACAGACAGATTAGTTCAATTCAGTACATTGTGTACATCATCACCTCCTAATCTTTCAAACACAAAGGAGAAACTTTAACAAATACTACTGATGATGATGCTACCTTCCTGTAAATTACATTTCAATATATCTCTTTGGAAATAAGTTTTTTTAGTACCTTTTTTAAAAAAAATCGTTTGATAAAAATATTTAAATGAAGGTAGATAACCTTTAACTTGGGGAGCCTGGGTCGCCTGATATATCATGACTTATGTTTTTTTAGGGAATGAAATCAGTCAAGTTGAAGGGCTTGACAACTTAATAGTCCTTCAGGAATTGGTAGTGGACCATAACCGCATCAGAGCATTTAATGACAGTGCTTTTGCCAAACCAAGTTCTTTGTTGGCACTTCACCTGGAGGAGAACAGACTACGAGAGCTGAGCAAATTACAACCTTTGGTAAAACTAGAGAAACTCTTCCTAGGATATAATAAAATCCAGGTAACATTATTTTGTTTTTTGTTATGAGATTTGCAAGCCTTAATTCCTCTGAGCTATGAACATAAAGCTTCAAACACAGCAATTAAAATTTTGCTAGTGTGCTATTTACCATTTATATACCATGCATATTTCAAGGTATACAAATACTCTCTGATGTAGAGATGTCCACCTTGCTTCTAGGCTTATAAACTGGACAAATCCACATGCCCCTACCCACTAATAAAGGTTAGCTCTAAATGTTCTAAGGCTCTTCTCATCAGTTCTCTCTGAGAGATCTCATTTGTTCCTTGACTGCTGTTGGTCCGAGTTGTTTCTGTGTCTCAATTCCAGACATCCTCTGGCCCTTTAAACTTGACATATGTACTTGATCTACCTGGCATTTGAATTGGTTTCCTTTAATGGACTTTGACTTGGTTTTAATATTACATCTCTCCCCACTCAAGGCTTCCTTAGATAGGCTCCTACCTTAGTTTTATCTGCTCAGAATTCAACCGGTTGCTTTGTGGCCACTGCCCCACCTAACCCTGCTCAGACTCTCTCCTAAGATATTATACAATTAAGAGAGTTGAAGATATAACCTTATACAACTCTCACATTTCTCTCAGAATTTCAGTAATTATCTGTTAGCCCTATTACCCACTTTACTATTCCTGCCTATACCTCTAAGACAGCCTCAAAGATAGACTCAACTGTAAACTAACCGCCTGTGCCCCAAGGGCAAGGACCGAGTCTAACTTGTCCTCATTTGTATCAGTATATAGCACAGTACTTGGTACATAGTAGATACTCAATAAAGATTTGTTTGTGGCTTATTTCCTAGAGTTCAGGAAGCCTTTTCTGGGATGATATAAAAGCCCTGTACAAGGTTAGAAGGAAATCATAAGCAGTGCCCCTTTCTACATAGCAACTAGGGAATGTACATACAAAAAAAAAAAAAATAGTATACAACTAATTAATCCAGATTCAAACATTCTTCTGAGAAAAGTCTGCCAAACTGGCAATGATTCTTTCAAAGCTTTATCCAGAAGAAATCTAAATTAGGAAAATTTAGATTCTGGGGAAAAGCTTTCCAGTGGTAGCAACTGAGCTAAGGATTTAACACAAAGGATTGTAGAATCAGACTTATACTCGTTAGGGATCTTACCTGGTATCAAACTTTTCTAATAATGTCAAGGATACACAGGACCTAGGACATTCTTAGTGGTTTTTCAGGTCTTTCCTTCACATATCTCACACACAGCTTTTAGCTTAGCACAAAAGATGAAGTTTTCAAGTGAGATTTTTGGGGTGATCTTACATAGCAGGAGAGTTACATTTATGAAACATCTCCATATTATACTTGAACTTATGTAGGGAGCCATGCCTTATAATTCTATAGATTCTAGGGGTGTTTTGTTTTGTTTTGTTTTTTGCTATAAGAGTCCTTAACCAAGGAGATCTGCTAACAGAATACCATAAATAAGGACCATCTTCTCAGCAAATATTGCTCTATTTGACAGGATATTCAGTTACCAGCATCCTTACAAGAACAGACCAGGTAACCTGCTTTTCCCCAGGAGTGTCCCTGCCCTACCTCCTACCTCCCTATCCCTCTTAAGGAAATGAACAGATGGAAGATCAGCTGGTATAGCAACTTCCTCCCTAGTACTTAAATAGAATAATTTTTAGTCAAGCTTATTTATTATCAAAATCTAATACAGCTAAATGACAACCTATATTATAAATCATGGGAGATTAAACATATCATTGAATGAAAGGATAAGAATTGCTGATTCTTTAGTGTTTATTTTTATCCTTGAAATAGTATTTTTCTTTTCTGAGACAGGGTCTCACTTTGTTGCCCAGGCTAGAGTACAGTGGCATGATCATAGCTCACTGCAGCCTCAAACTCCTTGGCTCAAGCAATCCCCCTATCTCAGCCTCCCAAGTAGCTGGGATTGCAGGTGTATGTTACCATGTCCAGATAATTTTTTTATTTTTTATAGAGACAGGGTCTTGCTATGTTGCCTAGGCTGGTCTCGAAATCCTGGCCTCAAGCAGTCCTCCTGCCTCAGCCTCCCAAAGTGCTGGGATTACAGGCATGCACCACTGTGCCCAGCCAAAATGGCATTTTTCATTGAATTTAGATTGATCATTTTGCCATTAAGTTTATGCTAACCATTAATATTATAGTACCTTAATGTGACCATATATTTAGCTGGGGAAAAAATGAACTCAGAGGAATAAGAAGGTTATATTGGAAATTCTGCTGAAATTCTACTGAAAATATACCAATATGTTTTTCAATATTCTTAACTCCTGGTTTCAAATCTACTTAATAGATTTTGTCTCTAGATTCATACCAACATGGGCAGGCTGATACCAGTATTAATTTCCACAACTGGACAATTGGATTATGACCTTTGGGTTGAAAAAGATTGATGGGATAGAAGGAGAAATGCCTAGAAAAATTAGCAAAACAGCAGTATTTCTAAGTAAGGCATATGCAGTTCCTCATTGACCCACTTAAAGTCTTTCAGAAGCTGCATATCCTTGATAACAGATTTTGGTGTGAAGCTTTTGAGTTAGCCATCATGTCCAATAATGTAGCTTTGGAAAATTGTTGCCTATTGTCTTACTTCTGCAGGAAGAATCACAGACACACAATTGAAAGATGAGTTATTTAACTCAGCTTTACAGTCTCATTTGATCCTTGTGTCTAAATGATTCTCTTACCTGGCATCCAGCTTCTCTGTCTACTTTTAAACATCTGAATAATCACCTGAAGCTGGAAATGACCCTAGGAAATAGTCTATTGCGAAGTGTCTTGTCCTAAATGAAGGTCCTAATCTGGACCTAATTATTACTATTATTGCTTTAAGTGCTTATCTTAACAATATACTCAAAAGGTAACAACCACTTGTGCGCTGGTTAATGTTTAACATCTGGCTTTCTGGGGACCTGGGGGACCCTAATTTGTAGCATTTGCCTATTTCCATAGTATAATTTCTTCTACCATTGTCAATTTCAAGCTAAAACACCATTTCACAAAATTCACCAATTGACTTTTGTGAGCCAGTAAAAGGTAACTCCAATGCACCACTGTAAAAAATACCCTATATTCAAAATGGGAAGCCATCAGGCCTCTTCTCTCCAGTTATGGACATATTAGCTTGCTTGATGTCTCTTTAAAACTTTATACTAGCATTATCCTCCTCATATTTAACAGTCTATTTCTTATATTTTCCATGAGAAATTAACATTTTGATTAGAAATATTTCACTAGTGAACACTGCTATATTTTGTTTAATTTGAGAAAATAATGGAAAACTTTACATATGTCCATGATTTATAATCAGGCTTTGATTCCACAGAGAGAAATTGCCTGTGGGAAAAAATACATAATATCTCTATAGATAATAAGATGTTAGAGCTTTGTAAAGCCCTCCTTTATGATACTTCCAAAATCAAAATAAAGATCATTTTAAAAATCAAATTCTACTTCCAAATGATCTAAAATAGGTCTACAGTTGTATGTCCACTTGTAATTCCCAATAGGAATATGGTATATCAATAACTTTGTTGTAGTACTATGAACTATCAACAACCTGAAGCTGAGCTTGTTGGCTAAATTTTGTCAGAAATAGCATTTTAGAAATAATTTTGCAAAAACTAAGAGGTATGCTGAAGAAACCCAAGATTATTTTTTAAAAAAAGTATACTTGCAAACTTCCACCAATGTTAAATGGATAATAATAAATAATCTTATGCAGTAGGGAAGGAGAATTATTTGACTAGAGAAATAGTTTTTCAGCTATATATATTCCCAGTAAGTATAGCAGGATGCAGGCTACTCAATATCACATGTTCCTTTATTTTATTTATTTATTTTTTTCTTTTTTGTGTTCCTTTATTTTTAAAGTTGTATTTAAATATATACATTTGAAATTGTTTAGACTGGGTTCACCTTTTCCATATTTCTTGGTCAATATTCTGGAAGAATTAACCAAATATTCCTAGAATAAATCAAAACTCTTCTGAGAAGAAATTTGGTCTTTTCTTGTAAGTGCTGCTATATGGCCGATTTTCCATGTTAGACTGTCAATGTTTGCCAGTCATGTATTGGGAATCTACAGTAAACATATCTGCCTTTATTTAACAAAACAATATTGTCACTCGAGCTCACTTTAGAGGATTTAGTCATGAGATAGCTGCAATCCAACACTCACATATAATTAGTTCAAATTAGTCTATATTTGAAGATGCTGGGTCTAACCAAATAATAACATTAACTTTTGAATAGGATATCGCAGAACTGGAAAAACTTGATGTTATCTCTTCTCTGAGAGAGCTTACAGTTTATGGCAATCCAGTAAGTATGTTACTGTTCTAATTTATTAGTTAAATTACTGATAGTTGTATATAATTTATTTTTATATGGTGTGAGAAAAGGATTTAATTTTATCTGTTTCTGTATGCATAGCCAGTTATCTCAGCACAATTTATTGACTTGTGTCTTCTTCCAACTGGTAATAGTGCAAACTTCCATTGTTAAGTATAAGAAGGTCTCTTTCAGGTTTCTACATTGTATTCATTGGCCTATTTATCTATCCCTATACTAATTTTTTATTGTGTTAATTACTAATGTTTTATATTAAGCCTTAATGTCTGGCAGAGTAAGTGGCTATAATTCTCTCTTTTACCTCCTTCTCTTTCTCACCATTTCTTTCTCTTTCTTCACTGTCTTAGGCACTATTCTTAACCCTTTATACTTTCCTGTGGATTTTAGGAAACAACTTCTCAAGTTACATGAAAATCTCATTGATAATTTTAATCGGAATTGCATTCAATTTATAAATTAAGGCCGGGTGTGGTGGCTCACACCTGTAATCCTAGCTCTCTGGGAGGCCAAGGCGGGAGGATCACTCGAGGTCAGGAGTTTGAGATCAGCCTGAGCAAGAGTGAGACCCCGTCTCTACAAAAAAATAGAAAGAAATTAACTGGACAACTAAAAATATATAGAAAAAAATTAGCTAGGCATGGTGGCGCATGCCTGTAGTCCCAGCTACTTGGGAAGCTGAGGCAATAGGATTGCTTGAGCCCAGGAGTTTGAGGTTGCTGTGAGCTAGGCTGATGCCACGGCACTCTAGCTCAGGCAACAGAGTGAGACTCTGTCTCAAAAAAATAAAATAAAATAAAATAATAAATGGCTTTTAAAAAAATTATAAATTAATTTTGGGAGAGATTTGCCACCTTTCCTATTAGAGTCTGAGGGAATCCAATAAGTAGCACCCTTGTTCATCTAATAGCTGAACAAATTGAGAAATATGACAGTGAAGAGGTGAAAATAGCTCCTTAGCTTAGTGAGAAAGCCAAACAGGCATGTTAACAGATCCCAGAAATGGGCAATCATGATCACCCCAAAACAGGGAATACTAGACTGAGGTCTTTCCACATGGGAGGAGATCTTCTCTTGGAAGAACAGGTCACATTCTCCCAGAACACTCCTTTTTCAAGGGAGTTAAATTACTACTTCCTTTACTATTTAAATTACTCTGCTTCCCCTGGTACAGAGGTAGTCAAGGGATTCAGAGAGCCCAGAAGGGCCACATCATAGAGCTACTTCTACTAAGATGGAAATAGCAATAAGTAGTCTCTCCTAATATTTACAGTATTTAGTCTTCCCATTCATAAACACATGTATCACGCCATTTATTTCATATCTTTCAATAAAGATTTATAATTTTCTCCATAAAGCTTTTAATCATCTTTGGTTAATTTATTGTGTTATTTTAATTGCTGTTTTAAATAATATCTTGTTATATTTTTCAATTTTTGCTACAGTATAGAAATTATGATTTTTGTATATTGCTTTTTATCAAGGTACGTTGCTGAGCCCTCTTTTTAGTTCTAATGGTTTGGAATTTTTTTGGATTTTTCTCTATAGACTATTATACTATATACAAAAAACAACTATTATTTCTTTCAAAGACTCATGTTTTTAATTTCCTTTACTTTCTTCTTAGTGTGCTGACTAGGACTTCTAGTACAGTGTTGAATAGAAACACTGATAGTAAGTTACTGACTTCAAAAGAATGCTTCTAAGTTGTCACTATTAAATACTGTGTTTGCAGTAGGTTATGGAAAGATAACCAATAACAGTTTAAGGAAGTTCCTTTCTAGTTCCAGTTTACTACCTGTTTTGTCATGAAGGGACATTAGATTTTGACTAATTGATAATATAGTTTTTATCTTTAATCTGTTAATATGGTAAATTCTACTAATAGACTTTCTACTATTAAACCGTCCTTACATTGCTGGGATGAATACTACTTGGTCGTGTTTTATATTTTACTGGATTCAATTTGCTAATATTTTACATATTAATAGCATATCCGTAGCTATGGAAGTAAATAAAATGATCGTATAATTTTATCTTCTTACCCTATTCTTTTCAAATCTATTAAGGTTGTTCTTGCCTCATAAAATTAATTTGGGATCTTTCTCTTTCTAGTCTATGCATTAGTTTGTATAGGAGAAGATATGTTCCTTGAAGGATAAGTAGACCTTATTTCTAAATCTCTGTGGGCTTAGTATTTTATGACATTGAATTTTAAACTATTTACTCAAATTCTTTTTTTTTAATTTGTATGAATTTATGGGGTACAAGTACAATTTTGTTACATGTATGGATTGTGTAGTCAAGTCAGGGCTTTAGGCTATCCATCACCCAAATAATATATTAATACATTGTATCCATTAAGTAATTTCTCATCATCCACCCCCATCCCAACCCTTCACCCTTCCAATTCTCCGTTGCCTATCATTCCACTCTCTACATCCATGTGTACACACATTTTTTTAGCACTTACTTACGAGTGAGAACATACAATTGACTTTCTGTGCTTTATTTCACTTAATATAATGAC
This sequence comes from Eulemur rufifrons, assembly GCF_041146395.1. Lineage (NCBI taxonomy): Eukaryota > Metazoa > Chordata > Mammalia > Primates > Lemuridae > Eulemur > Eulemur rufifrons. The sequence continues at coordinate 89,257,697 of NC_090984.1, forward strand.
CTCCCAGTTGCATTCCTGTTGCTACAAAACACATGATTTCATTTTTTATGGCTGAATAGTATTCCATTATGTATATATACCACATTCTCTTTATCCATTCATCCATTGATGGATACTTAGGTGGTTTCCGTATCTTTGCTATTGTGAATAGTGCTGTGGTAAACATACAAATACAGGTATCTTTTTGATAAATTGACTTTTTTCCCCTTATGTAGATACCCAGTAGTGGGATTGCTGGATTAAATGGTAGTTCTATTTTTAGTTCTTTGAAAAATCCCCAGAGTATTTTCTGTAGAGGTTGTACTAATTTACATTCCCACCAACAGTGTATGAGTTCCCTTCTTTTCTCTGCATCTTCACGAACATATGTTATTTTCTGTCTTTCTATCATGTTTTCAATTTCCTCAAAAGTCAATTTTGAGAAGCTATATTCTTCTAGAAAATTGTTTTTATCTAAATTTTTAAATGTATTGCTACCATAGTGCTTTCATTAATTTTTTAAATGTCCACTGTGTCTGTATTTTTGTCACCTTTTTATACCTAAATTTGTTGATTTTTGCTTTTTCTCTTTTATTCTTAATAAATCTTGCTAAAGGTTTTCTACTGTTATAGTTTCTTTAAAGAACCATATTTCACTTTTATCAAGTGTATTATTTCTTTGTTTTCTATTTCATTAATTTCCACCCTTTATTACTTCCTTCTTTTGGTTTCTTGAAATTTACTTTTCAAAAAGATTCTTAAGTTGGTCTAGCTCATTAATCTTCAGTATTTCTTCTGAATCAATCAGTCAATTTTAGGTTACACTGTACCTCTTTAGTAGCATCCTAAACGTTTTGATATATAGTGTTTTTACTGATTTTTTTTTTTTTTTTTTTTGAGACAGAGTCTCACTCTGTTGCCCAGGCTAGAGTGAGTGCCGTGGCGTCTGCCTAGCTCACAGCAACCTCAAACTCCTGAGCTCAAGCGATCCTCCTGTCTCAGCCTCCCGAGTAGCTGGGACTACAGGCATGCGCCACTATGCCCGGCTAATTTTTTCTATATATATATTTTTTTTAGCTGTCCATATAATTTCTTTCTATTTTTAGTAGAGGTGGGGTCTCGCTCTTGCTCAGGCTGGTCTCGAACTCCTGAGCTCAAACGATCCGCCCACCTCGGCCTCCCAGAGTGCTAGGATTACAGGCGTGAGCCACCACGCCCGGCCTTTACTGATTTTTATTTCTTAAAATCTTCTACTTTCCAAAAGATTTCTTCTTTAATTCATGAATTATTGAGGATTATATGTGTATGTATATTAATTTCAAATCTATGGGGTGTTTTTAGTTACCTTTGTCATTTCTTTCTAATGTTATATTTTAGTCAGAGGAAGGAGTCTATTTATGTATTCTTTGGTATTTATGAAACTTGCTTTGTGGCCTAGCATGTGGTCAGGTTTCTTACTCAATTACATGTGTTAGAAATACTTCTCCATTAGTATATATAAAGCTACTACATTCTTTTTAAAATAGTTTATTCATTTCATGGTGATAGTTTCTTTTTTCTTCTTTCTTTCTTTTTTGTTTACTATTACAAACAACGCTGCACACTTTCTGTGTTGGCAGTCCCCAAGTTCACCCCCATGTTCAGAAATTTGCTAGAAGGACTCATGGACTCAGCATATAGTTGTATTTATGGCTAAGATTTATTATCGTGACATAGTAAGGATATATAGCTAGATGATAAGGGGGAAAAACACAGGCAGAGTCTGGAGGAATCCATGTGCAGCCTTCTTTATGTTCTTTCTCTCCCACAAGGGGTCACACAGAGCACACTCTTCACCCAGCAACAAAAATGCAGCAATTTGTGTGTTATGCTTCTACCCAAGACAGCCCATTAGAAACTCAGCATTCAAGGATTTTGTTGGAGGCTGGCCACATAGGTATCCTCTCCCTATCATGTGCCAAAATTGCAGACCCTCAGAAAGAAATAAGGTTAAACATCAATCATATTGTTTGTATTAATAGTCTAGGCATAGTGAAGTAGCCTTATCAGTTAAGGAATGGCAGGAACACTCACAAAACACCAAATATCAAACACCAGCAAGAGCCATCCTTGCAAGTAGACCCTTCTAAAGTTAACAGCCTCAGGCCTATTTTATTCACTCTTTCTATACACCTTCTTATGTACATATGTGAATTTTTTAGAGTAGGCTGATACTGTGAAGAAATGGATCATACAGTTCAGCAGATGTGTACTGAATTAAATTGAATAATGCCTGTAGAAAAATATCATGTAAGTTTCAAGCTAATTACTTATAAGTGAACTTGCATAATATAATCCTATTCATGAATTGGGACTGCTTGTAGTTAATGAATACTACTCTTACTCTAAAAGGAGACTAAACCAATAAATGGTAGCCTTAGTTAAAAAAAAAAATTTCTTCATTGGGCATGATAGGAAAGTGAGCAAGCTTTCAAAAAGGAGGTTCATATCTGTAGCATCTATTACTATTAATTAGCTATTATCTGTCATCTTTACTACCTATGCCAAATTCCCTTCTCTATAAAGATTAATCTTTGAAATAAAAGGGTTTTTTATGGAATAAATTATTATTTTTAACTTTATGCAGATTTGTAGAAAAATTATACATCGCCATGTGCTCATATTCCGACTGCCTAACTTACAGATGTTAGATGGAATTCCTGTGAATTCAGATGATAGGGCAAAAGCTGAATTTCACTTCTCTGAACTACAAGCAAAGAAAAACTCGGTAATAACTATATTACTTACACTTTTCCTCTTGAAATATGAATTATTAGTAAATGAACATTCCATCATATATTTTGACTTAAATGTTTAAACCAATGATGTTTTTGTAGATGATCTTAGTATCTATTTAGGGATTACTATCAAAGGCAGCCTGGTCTGGTGAATAGAACATACACACATACACACACACACACACACACACACACGCACACGCACGCACGTGCCAGGGATTCATCTATACATGGTTAGTAAAATAGAGAAAGTCTTTATGTTAGAGAAATATATTTTATCTGAAGATTCAACACTAATTACTGTTTTCAGAACTAGAACAAAATTAAGCCTTATTTCTTTTAACTAGCTGTTCAGGAGACACAAGTACAAAAAACTTTTCAAGTTTATCAGTCTAACATGTTTTTCTTTACTTAAGTAGCTGCTGTTCTTTAATAGCAGATAAGGAAAAAATAAATGAAACTAAAGTTGTCTTTTAAACCAAAACATTTTGGTGATTTGGTTTCAGAAGAAAATTTGACAGCATTCTAGATTACTGATGGGAAGAAACTCCCACAGAGGAATTAGGGGATTTGAGACTGGCTAGATAGAGTAAAAAGACAGCTACCTTAACATTCATTTACAAAGCTGCGTTCTTGCTAACATTTACTGAAGTGTGAGGTATTGGTAATTTTACACAAATAGCAAAGCGTATAACTCTAAATAAAGTGAATCATATGTTCAGAATTCATATTTTTAAAAGTATAAACAAGGGCAGTCTTAATGAAAGCAGAGCAGGCATAATTTCTAGGGAAAGCAAGAATCCTTTACCTAAAACACTTTTCTCCTCCATTTGCTAATTCCTGAAATTCTTTTAAAAGCCTCTTAATCCTCAACAGTTTTGAAATATAAACATTGTTTAGAGAGTTTTATCACGTTCATTAAAATTATTGTAAGTTGCTTTTCTTAGTCCTCATTTTATTTGCTTGTTTTGAAAAATAGGTAATTGCAAGGCACCTGATGAGGTAATGTAAGGAATACAAAGATATGGGACAAATGACTCTTACCTTCCAGAAATTCCTATGCATTAAAAAAAGAAATATTACAAAGAGAAAAAAGGCTTAATTCTTATTTTTTAATTCTTCACTTACCTTGTTAAGATCCTTTTGGAATCTAAATCCTTAGATTCAAGTGATGAGTACAACGCAGTCTGAAAAAACAGAACAAGATTGTGAGGGAGGTTAACTTCTCAAAAGGCTCTGTTGATTTTACAGGTTTTACTTAGTATCAATTCTTAGTTTAGGCAAGCATATAACTCCTGACTAAAAAAAATTTAAGTTGATTGTCAGATGGGGCTTGTGATAAGGACTAAACCTATTGATCTGAGTTTTGGGGATGAGATGCTCTTAATTTATTTTTTTATATAGCTTATTCCTGTTACCAACTTTCCTGTGGATGGTGGGTCACTTGGCCAAGTGAAAGCTCCTCCCATAAAGATAACAAATGTAATTCTGCCTGGTGGATTAAGCCATTACCTGGGAACTGACTTCTCTTTAACTCCTGAAGTTGAAGGTATTTTGACAAAGAATTTCACAGAGAGAATGTAAAACAAACACTTTATTTGAAACAAAAATCTCACTTTGATTTCTAATATTACTTAAAATTCCGTGTTTTTAATTTACATTTCCTAAAGTTGCATGTTTGTTTATGTTTTGTATGGTCATTCTGATTTCAGAGACTATAGTATTTTTTGTTCTACTCAACTACTAATATGCTGTAACTAAATACTTCCTCAATCGAAATGTGAACTTTGTGATACTTAAACAATTATTTCCTAACTATTTCTTTCAAAGCTTTTATTTCAGTTTATGCATGTCATAACAAACAACTACTAAAACCATTTCATTAGTGCATCCTGCTGAAAGTAGAAATCAGAAGTATAAAAATATGACAATAAAATCTTGAGATATAAAGGATATTTTACAAAGAGATCACTTTTCTCTTGAAACAAGTAATATTCATGAAGCTAACACGGAAGAGTTTCAAGAGGTAGAGTTTTAAAGGAGGGAGTTTATTAAAATTTAAATAAGCGTGGAAAGGGTTTATTCTATTATACAAATTTTAGTTTAGGTTTAGAATAAGCCTGTTCCCTAATTCCAGATCTTCTCTGGCTATCATTTTGCAAAATTGGGGCTAGCTACTCCTTCTCTGAGGGTTTACCTTTTCCATTCCTTTTAACGTCTCACTTTGTCCTCAGACCACTGTTAGACAGTAAAACTGAACATTAAATAATTATAAAATGATATAATAGCCTACAAAGAGTAGCAGATTGCTCCATGTGTTTAAAGTTTTTAAAGGAAACCCAGTTAAAAGAAACTCAGCATAATTTACTCTATTTTCTCTAACTTATTTTTCATACTTCTATATCTTTATGACTTAAAGGTTTTAATCATAATGAGGATTGTTATTCTTTTGTCCAGGAGATATCAAAATTGGACATATAAATTGTTACTATTAATAGCTTCCTTAACAGAAGAAAGTCACCTTCAGGAATGTCATATCTTATTTATTTATTTATTTATTTTACATTAGTTCAACCCTGGATTCATCTCCACAACTTTTTTCTCAGGTACAGACATACCTCGTTTTAGTGCACTTCACTTTATTGCACTTCATAGATATTGCGATTTTTACAAATTGAAGGTTTGTGGCAACTCTGTGTCAAGCAAGTCTATCAGTGCCATTTTTGAAATAGCATGTGCTCACTTCATATTTCTGTGTCACACTTTGTTAACTCTCTCACTATTTCAGACTTTTTCATTAATATTTTATCTGTTATGGTGGTCTATAGTCAGTGATCTTTCATAGTACTGTCATAACTGTTTGGGGCACCACAACTGCACCCATATAAGATGGCACTTAATTGATAAATGTTGCACATGTTCTGATTGCTCCACCTACCAGCCGTTCCCCAAACTCTTTTCCTCTCCCCAGGCCTCCCTGTTCCCTGAGACACAAGAACATTGAAATTAGGCCAATTAATAACCCTACAATGGCCTCTATGTGTTCAAGTGGAAAGAGGAGTCACACGTCTCTCACTTTAAATCAAAAGCTAGAAATTATTAAGCTTAGTGAGGAAGGCATGTTGAAAGCCTAGACAAGCCAAAAGCTAGACCTCTTGTGCCAAATATTTAGCCAAGTTGTGAATTCAAAGGAAAAGTTTTTAAAGGAAATTAAAAATGCTATTCCAATGAATAAGAAAGTAAAATTTTATTGCTGATACAGAGAAAGTGGTTTGGATAGAAGACCAAACCAGCTACAACATTCCCTTAAGCCAAAGCCTAATCCTAACTCTCTTCAATTCTATGAAGGCCAAGAGAGGTGAGGACGCTGCAGAAGAAAGTCTGAAGACAGTAGAGCCTGATTTATGAAATTTAAGGAAAGAAGGCATCTCCATAAAATAAAAGTTCAAGGTGAAGTAGCACGGGCCAATGTAGAAGATGCAGCGCTTTATTCAGATCTAGCTAAGATAATTGATAAAGGTGACTACACTAAAAAATAGATTTTCAATGTTGGTAAAACATCCTTATATTGGAATAAGAAGCCATCTAGGACTTTCATAGTTAGAGAGGAGAAGTCAATGCCTGGCTTCAAAACTTCAAAAGATGGTCTGACTCTCTTATTAGCAGCTAATGCTGCTGGTGACTTTAAGCTAAAGCCAGTGCTCATTTATTGTTCTGAAAATCCTAGGGCCCTTAATAATTTTGATAAATCTACTCTCCCTGTGCTCTATAAATAGAACTATAAAGCCTGAATGGCAGCACATCTGTTTAAAACATGATTTACTGAATATTTTAAGTCCACTATTAAGACCTGCTGAGAAAAAATTCCTTTCAAAAGATTGCTGCCCATTGACAATGTACCTAAGTCACCCAAGGGCTCTGATGGAAATATACAAGGAGATGAATGTTGTTTTCATGCTTGCAAACACAACAACTCTTCTATAGCACATGGATCAAGGAGTAATTTCAACTTGCAAGTCTTATGGTTTAAGAAATACATTTCGTAAGCCTATAGCTGCCATGGAAAGTTGATTCCTCTGATGGATCTGGGCAAATTAAATCAAAAACCTTCTGGAAAGGAGTCACCATTCTGGATGCCATTAAGAACACTCATGATTCAGGGGAAAAGTGAAAATATCAACATTAACAGAAGTTTGGAAGAGGTGATTCCAATCCTCATGGATGACTTTGAGAGGTTCAAGACTTCAGTGGAGGAAGTAACTGCAGATGTGGCAGAAAAAGCAAGAGAACTAGAATTAGAAGTGAAGTCTGAAGATGTGACCAAACTGCTGCAATCTCATGATCAAACTTGAACAGATGAGGAGTTGCTTCTTATGGATGAGCAAACAGATGGAATTTACTGCTGGTGAGGATACTATGGATGTTGCTGAAATGACAACAAAGGATTTAGAATATTACATAAACTTATTGATGGCAATGTTGAAAGAAGTCCTACTGTGGGTAAAATGCTATCAAACAACATTGCATGCTACAGAAAAATCTTTCATGAAAGGAAGAGTGAATCAATGCACCAAAATTCATTGTTGTCTCATTCTGAGAAATTGCCATGGCCACCCAAACCTTCAGCAACCACCACCCTGATCAGTTAGCAGCCATCAACACTGGGGCAAGAGCCTCCACCAGCAAAAAGATTATGATTTGCTGAAGGCTCAGATGATCGTTAGCATATTTTAGCAATAAAGTATTTTCAATTAAGGTATGTACATTTTTTACATATAAAACTATCGCACACTTAATAGACAACAGCATAGCATAAACATGACTTTTATATGCACTAGGCAACCAAAAAATTTGTGTAACTTTGCTTTATTGCAATATTCACTTTATTGCAGTGATCTACGACCCAACCCGCAATATCTCCGAGGTATGCCTGTAACTTTTTTCAAGACATGTTATGCAACTATTTCTTAGGATTTGCTGAAAAAGTCCTATAATTTTTTCTATTTTTTTGGCTGTGCTGCTCCAATTTTTATTTGGAAAAGCATGGTCACTTTATCTGTACATTTATTACAGCATGCAAATCTGGATATTTATATATTTTTAAATTACCTAGAAAGGATCAAATTGATTCATTAGCTCACAGAAATTTGGGCCACATTAAATGCTAGGAATATATTCCAATTATATATTTTTTTGGAATTTTAATTCATGTTATGAAACATGTATAGCAGACATTTTGCTGAAGCACAACCAAACTTTATTACTTAATTCTTATATTACTCAGTGTTTCTTATTGTTTCATAATTTTAACTTTCTGATTCCTCATTTCAGACAACAAAAACAAGAATGCTAGGATTCTGACAAATGATCATCCTCGGAGCATCCATGCAGAAATAGCTTTTCGGCAACTCAGAGGGATAAATATCTCTCCATCTCTTTTATCACATCAGAATATTACATCCCCGACTGCACAGATGTACCACAGCAACCAAGATGAGGGACGGTAAAGCTATTCTGTCCTTTAATATCATTTCTCATCCCATTAAAAATATACTCTCCATATTTGTGGTAGTCATGTATAAAAATAGGAAATATTGTTATATACTATCATGTATTCACTCTGGCAGCTGGGAAAACCTGTCAGATAGCATAAGGCTTCTTTTCCCACATTCACCAAACCTTTCCCAAAGTCCAGTGTATTTACATCATAATTCAAAAAGGCTTAGAAATGGCTAACAAGGTCAAATAATGTTCAAACAGTACTAGTGCTCACTAGTGAGGGAACCTTGAAATAATTATATGGAAACTACTTTTAATTGTATTTTCTCCCAACTCACTCTACTCACTGAATATGCAAAGCAGTTCACTTATACTTTGAAGGGCATATAAATTCAACTCTATGAAATCATAAAGGCCAAAAATTTTGTGAATTCTTCAAAATTTTCTTGAAAGTTCCCACTTGCCCCTGTCTCCAGTCTGGACCCTGCCCTAGATCCCACCTCAGTGCCTAAGAGCCTTGCTAATTCTCATCAAGCATCCACTCTGCTGCTCAACACCTGTCCACCTAGATTTTCAAGTATTACCTGTCTACTAGCTTCTTTGTGCCCATGCTCCCACTCATCTGTTAAAGTGACCCACCCAGCACAGATCTAGCTTAGGCCTGCCTCTTGCTGCACTGACTCCCTCTGCTATCATTAGTTGTGTTCCATTGAGTCCTCGGGATAACCCAATTTTTAAATAGCCAAAAATAGGATCATTTTCTCTTTTTTATAGTATTTTTGAAATTTCACACATATAAAATACAAAAATTACTTACTGTAGAATTACCTAAAGTTAGCTTATGCATTAAGAAATCAAGTCACCATTATTTGACTCATAAATATCTTATTTCTTACAGAATTCCTGGGGGCAACTTTCCAAGATCAAATCGAATGTAACTGCCTAAAGAGACATGAGCATACACCAAGAAACCTTTTTCTGTTTAGCAGTTGTGCAAAAACTAGCAGACAGTAGTCAGTGAAAAAAAAAATCATGTTACTTATGTTACTGAAACACTTCAGTTCCATATGAAGATAATCTATGACCTTTCATGAATTTTATTTAATATCACCTCTCAAACTTTCGTTATGGTTATCTTAATTATTTGTTTGAATTTCTATATTATAAAAATCATGGACTATTACATCATACAACAATTTGAAAAGATAAAAGTGACATGAAACAAAGTCCAGAGAATCAAATGCTTAGTTCTGGTATTAGAAGCATTTAGTTATAAAATGTCATTATGGCCTGTCATATGAAGATATTAAGAAAAGATAACTTCAGGAAATAAGCATCCTTTCATTTGCAGAGTATCTTTTCATTTGGGATTACATAAACTAAAGCATACGTTTCTTACAAAACACAACTGTTACTAAAGCAAGATGAGTTTTGCTGGCCTCACTACAGATTAGTTTTTAGGACTATACTTTGAAAAATATACTCTCAAACCAGGTCTGCCCTGAAAATTGTTTAGAGATGCAAATTATAGGCATCAATAGTAGTTCCTAAACGTGGCTGACTGTGAGTGCAACCAGTCATTCATGCACTAAGAATAAGAGAAATGAGTCCTATTTCATATACAAATCGTTAATTGTGCCTACTGTGATATAATTTTACAAGCAGTTTCAGGCTGAAAAGAACACATGTTCCAACTGAGTGGACATATTTAAAATTTTGACTTTTAATAATTATATTTCACTAGAAATGACTTTTCTAAACTATTACATTGCATAGTACTAGGATATATCAAAAATCAATCAAATATGGTTTTGAGTTGGCTTATGTGTTAAATCCAGTTCTTTAAATTGATAACTAAACTGCCAGTCATATTTTGATGTAAATGGATTCCATGATTCATGAAATGTTTTATTTAAATTTTTAAAGTACTAGTTCAACACTGCATGTAGTTTTCATACTATTCATATTTTGTATGTTCCTTACATGAAAATAAAATAAGTATACTTTATAATCTATCTGAAAATAGTTTTAAAGGTATTTTGGAAACTATATAATTCCAATGTGTATGCAACAATTTTGTATTTTTTCTTCTTTAAATGCTATGTTTGTAATTTAATCATGTGATACTTAAAATTTCAAAATTAATTACAGATTGATTTTGCTTTTTTTTTTTTGAGACAGAGTCTTGCTTTGTTGCCCGGGCTAGAGTGAGTGCCGTGGCGTCAGCCTAACTCAACCTCAAACTCCTGGGCTTAAGCAATCCTACTGCCTCAGCCTCCCGAGTAGCTGGGACTACAGGCATGAGCCACCATGCCCAGCTAATTTTTATTTCTATATATATTTTAGTTGGCTAGCTAATTTCTTTCTATTTTTAGTAGAGATGGGGTCTCCCTCTTGCTGGTCTCGAACTCCTGACCTCGAGTGATCCACCCGCCTCGGCCTCCCAGAGTGCTAGGATTACAGGCGTGAGCCACCGCACCCAGCCGATTTTGCTCTTCTTAATGTGTGGTTTTTAAACAGTTATTACACTTAGGTGAAAATAAGATCCTTTGTTTAAAATCAACTATGGGCCGGGCGCGGTGGCTCACGCCTGTAATCCTAGCACTCTGGGAGGCCGAGGTGGCCGGATCGTTTGAGCTCAGGAGTTCGAGACCAGCCTGAACAAGAGCGAGACCCCATCTCTACTAAAAATAGAAAGAAATTATATGGACAGCTAAAAATATATATAGAAAAAATTAGCCGGGTACGGTGGTGCATGCCTGTAGTCCCAACTACTTGGGAGGCTGAGACAGGAGGATCCCTTGAGCTCAGGAGTTTGAGGTTGCTGTGAGCTAGGCTGACGCCATGGCAGTCACTCTAGCCTGGGCAACAAAGTGAGACTCTGTCTCAAAAAAAAAAATAAATAAAATAAAATCAACTATGCAGTTCTTAAGATGTCCAGAAGATGTCTTTGTTGCCCCTTAGTTTGGACAACTGCTTTCATTATAGTGTTTTGACAGTCTACTCTTCACAATTTATTACTAAATCAGCATCACCTACTTTTTTTCTTTGATGATTATGTATAAATTAAATGCTGACTGTGTAATACTTTTATAATAGAAAGTGTCTTTTTAAATAATAAAGTGTGGGAAAAATAAGTGTAATAGGTTTTCACTGGAGAAAAATGTTCAAGAATAGAAAAGTGTAAAGCAGAAAAATACGTAACTTATGCTACATCCAATTAGCATTTTGTCATATTTTCTTTTAGCCATTTTTCCTATGAATTTCTAACATATTTGAGATCTTTCATTTAATTTTTATGTATACATTGTTAAATTTGGAGCTATCTTATAATTCTTATTATAAATTTTAATTAAATTTTAATTGCATATAAATTTCTTGAAATTAAAATAATTTTTAATACATAATTTGATAATGACACTAAGAAAAATAATAAACATATTTAGGCATTGCTAAGTGCTGTACAGTATATAGACACAGACCCAATCTCTAGGGACCTTTTAATATCAATTTACAATAAACAATTTCATATAAAAGCAATGAGAGAAATGATTATTAACATGATTAGGCATAGCCATTCTGAATTTTTTTTGTCAGGATAGCAGATGACACTGACATGACATACAAATCCCCTGGGAATACCTAGATCATTTAAACTATTGGTTATGTGCAATTCATAAGGCGATAGCTTATTAACTCCATCCCTTTCCAACTTAGTAAAACAAATGAAAATGTAAATGAACATGAGTAACGTTTTTATAAGAGTGATTTTAGATCTGCTCTAAATTATTTCTTAAGTAAATAATTCACACACTGAAATTTTAAGTTATAATTACAAATTATTTGTAACCCACTTAGCAAAGCAACCGATTGCAACAAAACAACTAGTGATTTAAATTTACAAACCACTGGCAAACATTTTAAATGAGTTATCCTAATAACAATCATAAAGCAGGCATGACATATATTGTCTCCATTTATATATAAAGAAGCTGTGGCTTCACAAGGAAAAGAGTACATACCATACCTGATACATATTTTTTTCAACACCAGATTCATTGCTTTTTCAATTACAAGGGAATTGGTAAATAATTATTACTAATATGCTTTTTAATCAGCTGTAATAGAGCCCCAACGTATGTAAAGATTGTAAACTATTTATTCATTCTCTTCCAGTATATTTCACTTAGAGAAAACATAATTTCTACAGTAAAATTATTATTCTTTGCTCCAGCAATTATCTTGATAGGTTTATTTTGCATGCAGTCATATGCATGATTATATGACTTATTTTCAATTAAGGACAATTCCACAAACAACCTGGAAAACTAGAAATTGGGGAACTTTATAGATTAGGAGCCTCCAGTGATGAAGTGAATACAGATGTCAAACTGATCTTCTGATTTGTATATATGTATATATGAAAATATATGAAGATTAATTAATTGTTCAATAAGAACTTTATTATTTACTTCTATTTTTATAGTCCTGGATTTTTCTGACTACTGACACAAAATTAACTATGGTTGTGAATATTTTTTTGCCTAGAATATTTATTTATTTATATTTTTATTTCAGAATATTATCGGGGTACAAACATTTTGGTTACAATTAATGACTTTGCCTCACCCAAGCCAGGGCTAGAGGCATGCCCTTCCCCCATACAGTGCACACACCTCATTGATTAGTTGTAAGTTTACCCTCCCATGCCCCCACCTGACTGGCACCCAATGAATATTACTTTCATGTGAGCACCTTAGTGTTGATCAGTTAGTACCAATTTGATGGTAAGTACATGTGGTGCTTATTTTTCCATTGCCAAGAATATTCAGTGTGCACGGAGTATGTGTGTTTGCAGCCACTAATGACTAGTTTTAAAATAAACCTTATATTTAAGGAACATGCCATTTCATTATTCATAAGCTACATAAATTATGAAAAGTGTTTAATGTTTTAATACATTAGATCTTACTCTTAGTCATACTCTAGCCTCTTAACTTCAATTAAATTTTACATAAAAGGAAATAAATTATTTATAGTTCTGTATGAGTAGAAGCACTTATGGCCAAGTTCCTTTGGTTATTCAATGAATCTAACTAACACTGTTTACAGGCTAGAAACTGACTGGGTTTTTTGACACTTCTGCTGTAAAAATTAGAGCTCACAGACCACTTCCAAGTGCTTGACTACTTTCCTTGTTCAACTTTCTATGCTTTCCTCCATTATGGAAATATTTTTAAAGAAAAACCTATGCTGAATTGCATCTAAGTTTTCAGTTGCCTTTTAGAAGTAGGTCAGCAAGAAGTACACAGCTATTTCATTAGTTATATTCTGTTTCTACAAGCTTTTATTTTACATAAATTATACCATTCTACTATTACTCTTTTTCAGTTGTGAATAAAACTGTTTTGTAAACTATTCAGAAGACATTTCTTAGACTCAATTTATGCATTTTTTTAATCTTAAAATTTTGTTTGGGGGATGATTTTTCCTTAAAATTAACATAAAATGAATGATTTTATAGCAAAATCATGAAATGTTATAACCTAAAAATAAAATAGTATATTCAAAGAAACTTAGAAGTAGTTTTGAAAATATTAATTACCTGAAATCAAATTAATTTATCTTTTATATTTTGTTAGGCCTTACTTTAACTATATGCTCTTTTAGGTAAATCAAAAAGCCAATTCCTCAACATTGTCATTCTCCATATAAAATACCAGTGATTCTGAAATGCTAAATTTAAAGTTAGAACAGATTTTTCCTCATATTAATAAAAATAAAAGTATTTTCATATGCTCCGAATAAAAATCCATTGCGATAACATATTTTGTTTTTTTAATGAATTATATTTTGATCAAACATTAAAATGGAAATGGTTGTGAATTATTTTTAACAAATATTAATAAAATTCTACATTTTTATCTTGGTTTTTAATTTTATAATTAACTTATACATGTTTAAAAACATTTCATACCAGCAGTTATTTTTAAACTTTATAAATAGGAAAAAAGGTTAGTGATAATCTTACTATTTTTGTGAACCATAAAGTTAACAATGACTATATTTTAAACAACGAAAAAATTAAGGTGGTGTGATTTAATAGCTGTAGATTTTATTCATGAACTTCATGTTTTACATTTTGCTTATTGAAAAACATTAAGGTTTTCTTCTAGAAAATGTTTTCAATAATTTTAGTGGTTTGGCTCTAATATTTGTTCTGTCTTTAATTAGAACATAGCCTTTCCTCTCCTCTCCCTCCCAGAACAACCAAAAAAGACTAATCTGTTAAAAAATATATATATATCAGTAGCATTTTAAAGTTTCCAATTATTTCTTATTCCTTCCTATCAATTTGGCTTAAAACAGGTATTTACAAACACTGGTGGCCTACTTTCTTATGGCCTTTCAATTTTTATGATGTTCTTTAAAAGTGTTCAATCAACCTTAATGGTGCATGTTTAGTTAAGGAAATAGAATGGGGAGAAGTCAATTTGAGCTCCCATACGAACAAGTGTCTTCAGAAAGAATACGCATAAATGGATTTAGAAAACAGAGAGTACAAGTAAAATGCAGCGAGCAGAGCACTCAGGGAAGCCAGATACAATGGAAAGAGTAAAATACTGCAGAGCTTTTTAAGCTTCATACAATTGGAACAATGGGCTTGATCCAGCCATCTATGTTAAACTGTTAAAAGGTAGGTGAAAAGCAAGCTGGAATTCTCTAAAGAGCGTTGAGGAATAGTAGAATGAAGAGCTTTACATCTAAAAAGAGAATGAATGCAGTCTTTCAATAAGATGGAAATGAAGTCAAAATTGGCATATTTCCCTGGCTACCTTAGGAAGCACTCTGTTCTGTTTTAGTTATTAAGCCATTATTAGCAACAAAATAGTCTTAAAACTGCCACCATTGGAGGTTTTTAAACAACATAGTATACATCTGTGAATTTTATAATACGTACACATATACACGCAAGTAAAAATACAACATACAGTTCTCATATTATTGTAACAATATTATAGTCTATAACAATCAGTACACTATGTCAAACTTCTTACCTCCCCCCCAAAAAAGGCTAATTTAGATTTAGTGGCAAAGGTACAAGTATACAATTATAAAACTTGAAATAGAAAACTAGATAACACATTACTCATAGAATAGGATACTTCAGAATAATTGGTTTAATTTTTTAATTAGCTGAAAGTCAATCAGACTTATTTTGTACACTTGTGGAAATTTTTTCTTAAGTGTATTGATATACTTTCCTGCCTTAAAAAGTAGAATAAATTAAACAAAATTTTATTTTCAATGTTTTATAGTGCTTCAGGGTCATAGTTGTGCACGATTTACAATTTTAGAGAAATGCAACTAAAGAAAAATGTTTAGAAAGTGTCCTGATCTTAGGCTATAACCTTGGAAATTGCTTATGGCCAAGGTTCCTAATATGTACTTTTGTCTTCTGGCCTGCTTTTTTGTGTGTGTTCCCTTAATTATTATGATGCTGAAATAATTTTTCTAGTTAGTCAAAGATTCTAATATTAATAGAGCCATTACCACACTGTTGAATTATGTTTTCAATGAAGGTATGAGTATACTTACGCAAACAGATGCTAAAACCTCTATAAATAGAAACTAAATACAATAAAACTGAAGCTCAAACATCTGTTAATGTTAAGAGGTTAGGCTGTTGTTAACTCTCAAGGAGAATAATTATGAGAATGTCAGTCTCATAATTGTCATCCTTTAATAGTTCAGTTATTAAATGTTTTAAATATTCTTTTTAAGATTATGCATTAACTGATTAATGTTGACATTATCAAGAATTTAAATGACAGCTCTAACAGAGATTTGAAAAACTGATTTTCTGGTATCATGAAATTATTTTAGCATAGTACTATTTCCAGATTTTTTTCAATGCATATAAGAAAATAAGAGTAGAAATTTGTACTTACAACGTGAGTATTTCAGTCACTTCAATATTTAGAAGAGAAACCATCAATAACAGCTGTTAATAAAAACTAAACTTACTTTTTAAAGAGCATTATTTTCATGAAGGAAACAAAAACAAAAAAACCAGTTTTGGTTGGAAACCACTTTTCTAACTCAAAAACAATTTTAAATAGTGAGATATTTGTTTCTAATATTAGATCCTTCAAATCTTTTGATCAGTTATTTTTAATTATATTCAAAAGATCAATTAATGATACTATTATGAGCCCAGATGAGGTAAATTGCATGAAAACAAAGCAGAAATAATGCTTTCTAGAGTAATTTTATTCCTATTTAGTTATAGTCTTACTGGATCATAAACATTTAAGTGATTTTATCTTGTAATCAATTATTAATCTTTACATACTGTTTTGTTTTCCACTGAATTTTAAAATTTTGTTCATTATGTTCACAATGAGTCTTCATGATATTTAGGGGGGAAGAACTAGTGATTTTTAAAAAAAATACTAAATCAAATCTACTCACTACTTTAATTTCAAGGTAATACAATTGTGTAAAAATATTAAAAACATATGGGCTCATATAGTTCTAAAAATTGATATTATTCCTTTGTTGTAAACCCACTTATTCATTTGTATGTGCAATCACGCTTACTATAGCTAATGGCCTATATATTAAAGAGGTAAGTAAATGAATGTTATAGTAGAGTATAGACGATACACAACCAACAGAAAGAATGATAAAAATCAAAGAGCTATCCTATTACATACTAAATCACTTCCCTTTCATGACATCATGTTCTTATTGTTCTTTTACATTTATTAAAGATTTATACCTCACTATCTGGGAGATCAAAAAATCAGTTACATACAGGCTCTCATCAAATATTCAATTGAATATATCAGTGCAACAGAGAAAGCAACAGCAGAACCAACACCCAAGATCTAAGAAATTATTTCCCCTAAGAGTTGCAAACTTAGAAGTCTTCAGGGACCTGCTACATAACCATAATGAAGGAGGACAGATATAAGAATAAGTGCACTTTTACTGAAATATTATGTGCTAGATAGCCTCCCTTTGCCCTTCCACATCTATTCTCTACCATTCTCCTCCTGCTCTGTGACTCTAGAGACACACCTTTAAGGACAGCATCAATTAGGGTCCTTTGTCTCTCTAGCTGGCAGTTGGGTTTAGCCAATGGAAGACACTAGAAGGAGATCAAAGAGTAGAAGAGTGAGATTTGGGCCTTAACAACTGTATTCCTCAACAAGGGCCACAGCGCCTACTGGGCTCTCCTAAACTATCTGGGTTCTTCTAATGAACTCTCCTCCTCTTACACATTCAGGCCTATAGGTGTTGCAAGTTCA
Source organism: Eulemur rufifrons (assembly GCF_041146395.1). NCBI lineage: Eukaryota > Metazoa > Chordata > Mammalia > Primates > Lemuridae > Eulemur > Eulemur rufifrons. Next base: position 89,275,269 of record NC_090984.1, read on the forward strand.
ACTATGTCACAAATCTGATTTGTTTCCTTTAATCCTATCTATATACACTTGTGAAACAGTCCCCTTCATTAAACTGCTCAATGGCCCCATTAATTGTAACACCTGTTTTCTGCTGAGAGTCTCTTATACATAGTACCTACATGACACAAACATGTATGATATTGGAGCTTATATTTTAAATTCTTAATGGAAAAAATACCAGTGGAAAACTAAAATATCTAATTTTTTTTTTGATAATCCATTATTCTTCTGATTTGTACCTAGATGCCAGATACCTTTTCTTCTACAGCAAGATGTTAATGTCAGGTTGGAGTTGTGATGTGCAACATGGAAATATAGTCTTGAATTCTGAGAGCTGTATTTTTTAGTTGGTTTAATTAAAAAAAAAATGGAATTGAAGGAGTTCTAGTTCGTTGTTGCCTAGATAACACTCCCCATCTCTTGCTATGAGTCAAGAAAGTTTATTCTGAACAAAGAGAAAAGTGAGATTAGAACTAAGAGTCAACACAGAAGTTTTTTGGTCCCATCAAGAATTACACTGAGTATCAAGAATCATACTCAAATAAATAGAGATAGCTGGATCATATATAACTGTGCTCTTCTAAACTGAAGTAGAAAATGCCACAAATAATTTAACACTTAAACACAATTTTTCTTGTAACTGTAACAGAACTTCTTAGACATATCTTTAACCTACTGATCAAAAGAATTTCCAATGAAGTTCACATCTACAGATGATTGTTTTTAATGCTGAATAATATTCTACTGTTTGTACATAATACCACATTTTGCTTATCCATTCATCTGTCATGAATACTTGGTTTCCTTCTACTTTTTGGCTATTGTGAATAACGCTGCTATGAACATGGATGTGCAAATATTTGTTAAGAGGCTCTGCTTTCACTCCTTTTGGGTATCCAGAAGTGCAAATGCTAGAATGTAGTAGTTATGTGTTTAATTTTTTAAAGAGCTACTATATTGTTTTCTACAACAGCTTTGCCATTTTACATTACCACCAGTAACACACAAAGGTTGCATGCAATTCAGGACTTTTATACATTAAACTATTTAATTATTTTTAAATAATACATGATGTTTCAAAAACAGACATTGAGATGATCATCTGAAACACCTCCATGCTAATACAACTATCATTTTTGAAAATTCCAAGTTTTCTCATTTAAGATTTTTATGAAATTTTAACACTTTATTCAATTTTTATTTTTTCACATTACATATATAAGCATTAACATGATTATCATTTTAACGTTTGTGTTATATTCAACCAAGGGGAAATACTATAACTTTCTTAATCATTGAAACTTGGAAAATTCAAGTTGGATCCAATTTTCCAGTATCAGAAATATGCATTAAATACATAGGTGCATGAATCCTTTTTCTTCTTCTTTTTTTTTTTTTTTTTTTGAGACAGAGTCTCTCTCTGTTGCCCAGGCTAGAGTGAGTGCCGTGGCGTCAGCCTAGCTCACAGCAACCTCAAACTCCTGAGCTCAAGCGATCCTCCTGTCTCAGCCTCCCGAGTAGCTGGGACTACAGGCATGTGCCACTATGCCCGGCTAATTTTTTCTATATATATTTTTAGCTGTCCATATAATTTCTTTCTATTTTTAGTAGAGATGGAGTCTCGCTCTTGCTCAGGCTGGTCTCGAACTCCTGAGCTCAAACGATCCGGCCACCTCGGCCTCCCAGAGTGCTAGGATTACAGGCGTGAGCCACCGCGCCCAGCCTTCTTTTGAACACTTATTAATCCATTAAAATGTATGCACATTTTTAGAGTGCATACCTTTTAATAAATGTGATTAAACTTCTTTCCAAAGTGATCATATAGATTTGTATTACCCCAGCACCTCTCACCAGTGGGGCCCATGGTAGGAGGTACTACTCCTCTCTATGTATCACTAGTCCTCTAACAAATTGCTTATCACCTAGTAAACACACAATCGATGTTCACTAATTTAATTCATAAATGAATAAATAAGAATGCCATTTAACTAAATCCTCACTATCACTGAATCTTATATAGTTTGCTAATTTAAGGCAGCCATTACATTTTAGGCTATTTTAAAAATACTTAAAACAATTAAAAATTGGCCTTTGAACCAGAAGGTTCATAAAAGATGAATCTTCTTGCCAGCATAAAAGTCTTTCTTAGTATTTAAACATTTTTCTATACATTGCCAAGTGCAATGTAACTTCGCTCAATGATAACTTTTCTTTCTAAATATAAAAATTGTGGGATCATGTTCCTAATGTCCCAAGTTTTGTTGTATGAGGTAGATAACCTCTATTTAGTACTTATATATAAGCAAATGAAATAGTATCAGCCATATTCAACTTATAACTAAGGTGTAGTTCATTCTAAATGTTTCTAGTTTTATTTTGTTCATTTCTTTTTTATTGTGAATTTTCTATCCATTAAGTTGTAAACTCTTTGGAGTTAAATGTTTCTTTTTCATCTCTGTATCTGTCAAACTGATTTGCACATTTTGCACATAGTAGGCATCAATAAATATTTTAGGTATATTTATTATGCTCTATGTTTGATTTTTGTTTGATAATTGAGAATAGTTTTTAAGCATCATGATAAAAGAAATAAATTATATATGCATTTAAAAAATACACATTACAAAGATCCCTCTTTATATTAAAGACGTAGAATAAAATCAGCAGATAAAAAAGGAAGTCTCATTCACTGGTAGAATGTCATAACCAAAAAAAAAAAAGGAAGCACTAAACTATTCTGATAGTCAACATAGTATTCAATTCTTCACAGATTGTAAATTATAATGGTAACATTACTACAACTGTCAAAATTCTTCCCAAAGCAATCTTCAAGGCTAATCAACATAGACAATCACTCTTTTCATTTCTATAGCAGTAAGAAAATTTTAAGCAATATCTTTTGATTGGAGTTGTCTTGAAAATTGCTTAGTTGGAAGCCTTATTTTAAAATGCAACAAGCCTGAAATATTAAATGTAATTTGCCATGCAGCCTAGAAAAAGAATGAAGCATTTGGTACATTTTTCCTAATTGTTTCTGATTGCTGCCTGGGTAGCTTCAGCACTTCTCCATCTTCAAAATCACCTTCAAGGGCTTCAACATCTTTGACCACTACTTTTAATCAAAAAGAAGCTAAGTATAAAATAATTTGGCTATTACATGGCAGAAATCTTCACAATACTGGCTTTAACATTTTTATTTAATTGGCCTTAAGGAAAGAGCACTCAGAAGTTAACCATTGGTATTTAATGAATACTGATTAAGGTGACATATTATCTGATGTTAATATTCACAGAAATCACTACCCAGGCAAAGTGGTCAATACTTAAGTTAACACAGTTTAGTTTTCTAATGATAACCATGTTTTGTTTAGGTCTGCCTAACAATAAATAAAGCTCACTCTTATGTTTGTTATTTAGAAAATTTATGCACTTTAAAAATGTATATGCATAGAATTTTATTGACTGTCTTTATTTCCAGCCATAGCATGATAAAGTTAATACAAAAATAAACAGCAGAAATATACAGTTATATGGAAATTTAGAGATATAGCCCAATCTCTTAATATTATTGAGGAGAAAACTGAATTCTGAAGAGTTTGACTTGCCTAATGTCAAATTATCAGGTTTCTTGTAGAGCTTGAATTTTAATTCAGATCTCAATATTTCTGATTAAATACGCTCTCCATAACTCTATGAACATCATTATGTTTTTCTTTCACAGGAGACTGTTTTCTTAAATTTCCACTATTTTAATCTGGAATAAAGTTTTCATGTCCATTTATCCAACAAGGAAGAAATCAGTTACTGAGTTCATGTTTTGATGAGGAATGAAGAAAATACTGATCTAGTAAATAGAGATCATGCAAAGACATCAAAGTATTTCAGAGTGTTTCTCAGGTAGGGCTGCTTTTGTTTCTGAAAGAAAGGAGTCATTCTCTCTGGAAGGAGGCAGCAATGAATGGGGCACTGGTGATATGATCAAAAGAAGGGAAAATGGGCTTCAGGCCCTTCTTAGAGATGTTCTTAAAGATTGTTTTCTGACTCATAAGGCAAACACTATTCATTCTGTGCATCAGGAGAAAAAGGAATAAAAATTCTGGAAGAGTCCACGTTACACTCAGGTGAGTATTTTTAAGATGTACTATCTTTTAAAGAATTTGTATATTGGAGAATGAAGGAATACATAAACAAAAAAGTCTTTTCTTAGGAGTAAATGTAATTTTTAGGTTTTCATGGCCCACAGTTCTACCCGAGAGTACATTTGGGCACAACAACGACATAGGAACAAGTTGCCCAGGGATACTGAATTGTGAAGTTCAGAGTGTTTTCTTCTACACTAATTGAACCATTGAAATAAAAAAATTTTCATTTGATTTTTATATACTCAAGACTATGAGTATTTGTTTGGTTTTATCACATGTATTATGCAGGCAGGGTATATATGTCTTTAAAACAAAGCTTGCCTCTGAAATATTACTCATTATTACGATGCCAGGAGAAAATGTCATAAGGGAAAAAATTCACAGGGAATAAAATCCATAGGCTTTTATATAAAAGCCACAAATGATGGTTATCTCTACAAGTACATGCTTCTCTTTTTTGTGTGCTTCTCTTTACTGGTATATACATTTTCTACCAATTACAAAGTCTTGTAGGAGTAAAATTTCTATGTGAAACATGAATCAGATATTTGGCTTGAAATTCATAAATAAGAGAATTTTTAAAATTCAGTAGGATTACTAATTATTCTAATATTCATTTCTATACATTGGTTTTAATTTAAATTAAGAGTCTAAAAAGCAGCTCTGCTAAAACTGAAATTTAAAAAAATTACTGGCATAAATTTTATTAAAATGAATATACTTTAAAATTATATTGCTAAAGACAAAACCACATATAAAAATTTATTCTGGTAATACTTAGTCATTGCTGATTCAACAAAATAGGAGTTATTTTGCATATTATATATAACATATACTTTATATATACAAATATTTTACATATCCGTATATATACACTAGTGTATGTTTTTTACTTATATATGAAAATTGATATTTACATTTTATATGCAACACTGGAAAAAATCTAATAATCTTGAGAATGTATACATAAATTCAGTAAATGTTCTCATTTACTATACAAAATGAACTAATTTTAAGGATGAATAAAACACTGCAGTGGTCCAGAATCTAAGTAATCTCTCATTAGCGGAGCACAGAATTTACCAATATACCAAACAACTTATAATAATTTTCAACAGTAAAATAACACTAAAAAACAATATAGCATTTGTCTTCCTATGAAAGCATCAATACTTATTTCTTTATTCAGAGAAACTAACAGTATATTACAAATTATTTTCTGGATAAGGTACTACTATGAAAACAAAAACCCACTACACCTTTTTACTGGTTACACATTAAATGACTTGGTGAGGCTTTGAGGGGACAAGGGGAGTATTTCTGTCAATTTTTTTGTTTGTAATTTTTTATTATTTAAAGATTATGGGATAATACATATTGATTGTTTAAAAAATTTATTAATAGCACATGACTATAAGGTAAAAAGTAAAAGTTCCCCTTCCCATCAAACTCCAGTAAACCTCTTGAGGTCAAGGTCTGTCATAGTTTCATATGTATCCTTCAGAAATAAGTACATACAAAACATGTTCATGCTTACTTCTAGTTTTACATAAATAAAATCATACTATACAGACTATAATTTTTACATTTTTTACTTAACATAATTTGGACATCTTTGCATAGAAGTGCATGTAGATATACCTCCTTTTTTACCTGTTGCCTATTGAAGAATTTTTGTTTTTGCTATTACAAATGTTCTAAGTACATCTTTGTACAAATATTGCTGCACACTTAGATAAGGTATCTGTAAAGTATATTTCTAGAGATGAAATTTCTGTGTCAAAGGAAACTGCATTTTCAATTTTGCTAAATAAAGCAGCCAAGCTATATTTTAAAAACGTACCTCTAATCTACCATCACACCAACACTGGCTTTTGTTGTTGTTGATGTATTTTATATATACATATATATATAGATAGATAGATAGGTTTTTTTTTTTTTTTTAATAGACAGAGACTCACTGTGTCACCCAGGCTGAAATTCCTAGGCTCAAGCAGTCCTCCCACCTCACCCTCCCAAGTAGCTGGGATTACTGGTACTATCTATGTTGCCCCAGGCTGGTCTCAAACTCCTGGCCTCAAGCGATCCTTTCACCTTGACCTCCCAAAAGGCTGGGATTATAGATATAAACCATTATGCTGACTGATATTTATATTTAATGTACAAATTTTATTTGCTAAATATGGTTTCATTTTCCCAAAATAATTATTTAATGTAACCTCTAGTTTTTGTGTTTTTAAATATATTAACCTAAAGAGGTCATCACGATGTAAACTGTAGGAAGTAATTCTAACCAATGTGGACTTTTCCATCCAACAGTAATAGCATCATGAGGCTGGAAAGATTCTAAGAGGGCACCAAGGCTTTCCTCCACAATTAGGCAAATTACACCTAACTATTCCCCCCATTCTTACGTAATTACAACTGTCCTACCAAATAGAAATTCTTTCAGTTAAGTTGTTCACTGCACTTTCTTATATATTCATTCAATGGGAAAGTGAAGATGGTCACAAGATTCTAAAGTTAGTACATTTATAAACGGAGAACTTGGCAGGCAAATGCCAGGAAAAGGCCATCTACTTGAGGTTACTAACTTCAGCATTACCTTTAGAAATTAATATTCATAATAATATCCTTGGTAACACTGTCATAGAAGAAGTTAACTGTTGTTCCAATCTTAGCATAGGATGCTAGAATAGGCTATGAAATCTGCATAGTCAACTATCAATTATGTGTGCCAAAATAAAGGGGAATCATATTTAATTCAGATGCATGTAACTTAATTTTTGTAGAGTAAAATTATAAATATAGCTATGGATATTTATACAGAGTTTTGTTACTATTAAAATTTGATCTTTCAGTGAAGTTATTCATAAATTTTTATAAAGTATAATATAATTTAAAAATTAAACTCTAGCCTTTTAAATATTACAATTTACTGATTTTCAGTCTACCAATTCTACCGTGTTCTCTTTCTTAAACACCTGTGTTCAACTTTTAAACTATCCAAAATAAGTTTCTGGTAATGATAATGTTCTAAATAATATTAATTCAAATGGTCCTAAAATTAAACACCTAATCTGAGAAGTTATTTATGTGGAATAATCTTGAAATTTAAAAGCTATATGAGAAGATTCAAAATTCTCAAATATAACCAAAATCTGAGAAACAATCCTTTTGCCCTACATTACCCAACAGTAATTACTGTACATTTTTCAGAAGTATAATTTAAAATATATTGTATCTTAAAATAAAGCTTAAGACCAACTAATGGCAAAGCTATGATTACACTATACATTGTTTATTTGATGGTTCTATTTATGAATGTTTATGGGATATGAAATTTTCCATATTAAGTCTCAAATGACATTTTTATAATTAAATATTGATCACTCCGTCTTCAATATTCTCACAACTCCATGTCACTCAACCAACATGCTGTGAACATGCTGAGACATTCTAAAATTATCTACCTACGACATGCCCATTCGCATGGTCTTTGTTTTTATATGTATATAATGATCTGTGACATAAAGCAATGAGACAGATTTCAACAAGCCATATAAGAAATTGATCATCTTATTTTATAGTCTCTTAATTCTCTTCTGATGGTTTTCTTCTTTGGTTTTCTTCTTGTCCCGTAAGATCTAAACCTTGGCATTCTCTTTCAATCTTATGACATCAACATTTTTTTATTTTTAAGTACAGAATACTCCCAAATCTCTGTCTTGACCTCTCTCCCAAGATCCAATCACTTATTTCTAACTGGACATATCCACCTAAATATTACACCAGCCTCTCAAACACATGTCTCAAAATGGAATCATCTTTCTTTCCAAAACCATTCTTCCTCCTGTGTTTATTTAAGGTACCTGAAACTTTGTGGACACCAAGCCTGATTTCACCCATCATACTTGGTGCTGCAGCTTTGCATTAGTTTCAGAGCTCCCTGGCCAGTGGTCTCTAGGCAATGGGGCAGAGTATAAATTTTATGGTGTGTTTTTTGTTTTTGCTTTTTAGCAAAAGAAGTAACTGAAGTATGAAGTGAAAATAGGCATTACCATTACACAAAAACATGTATGTCATGATAATGCCTGGCTAAATATTTTCTCTGGCTGAAGCAGCAGCTCCAGATTCTTCACAATCTGTTTCATTTTACATGAATCAGCAAGGTAGAAAAAATATATGAATCTTGGACATAGAGATAAGGGCTTAATTCCAGATCTCATCATTTATTTTACTTTATTGAAGCTCAGATTCCTTATATTTGAAATGAGAATAACGACAAGCTGTCAAAAGGTTAAGATTAAATGAGATACACAAAGCACCTGATTCTATGTATGCTGTAAATATTTGTTAAATGAATGAATGAATGTTCTCCTACCCAAAATGCCTCCTCTCCTATATTTTCACCCACTTAACTTCTACTTGTCCTTAGAAACTAGATTGCAGCCATCCTTAATTTCCCCAGAATCATTTGTGTCCCACTTCTGTTTCTATAGCTCAGTACCTTTTTACCACACACTCTATACTTACTATGTCCTTATTGTCAAAATTATGACCTTGATGCTATATTTTGGTAAATTCCTTAAGCATCATGTTTTATTTGACTTTATATCTGTAGCAATTAGTGTGCTTCCTGACAAATAGGAATCACAATTCCATTCACTTTTTCAAAAATGTTGACTATTTTATACACAGATAATAACCAAAGGCCTTGTACCATAAGTTTTACTAATTTTATTCTAAGTAAGTACAATGTTCAAATATATTTAAAAAAAGAAAAAACAAAGAAACCAAATACCAACAGCAGGTTTTTCAACAATAAAAATGTTAATTCTGTTTGGGTCACACATATTGCCCATAAGAAAAATGGGCATTATAAATACAAGTCTCTCTACATAGTGGTAATAATTCATCTATACTAAGCACTTAAACTGTGCCAGTTACTGTGTAAGTGATTTACAGGTATGTAGATTTATTCCAATCAACTTAACTCTCCGTGGGTTAAATTCTATCATCAATCTTATTTTACCAGAGAGGGGATACGGTGAGGTAACTGAGCACAGGAGAAATTAGGTAACCCCCAAAATAGTGAAGAGTGGTGACAGGGTTTCAGCCCAGGCTTCCTGATTCCGGAGCCTCTACTCTTAATCACAGTGTACTCAGACTTCTTAGCAGTAACTGATGCTTCAAAGACGATGAATGTAGTACTCTGACCCATCATGAGGGAGCCTGAGTGGGAAATATTATGGATGGACCAAAAGCACATTTTCCCATAATCTAATTGTGAAGACACCGAACTATGAAAGGTTCTATCTGCAAATTGTGTCCTTAAAGACAAGTATATGCACACCATTGATACTACACAAGGTTTTCTCCCAGTTGCTTTCAATAAAGTATGCTTATCCTCAGAACAGTATTTTATATATTTTTTTTAATAAAATCTTGGCTTTAACAATAACACAAGAATTTTTTCCTATTATGACTTGAAAACCTAAATGCTTAAATATTAAGCCACCATCATCAGCGGGGAGAGGGAGGCCACATTTATAGTTTTGAGGTAAGGAGATCCAAACGAAACAGTCCTAAAGCCACTTAGGAGTCCCAGGTGTACAGAACTGCTAGGTTATCAATCACATAGGAAAACCTCTAAATCAGTGTAGGTCAATCATTGCTAAAGCTCTCAGAGGCCGCCTTGAGGACTCCCAACTGGCAATCTATAAAGTGTACATAATTTAGGGGGGAAATCAAATTTCGTGGAAAATGGAGGTGGGCACTGGACACACAGATAACTTTTTAACTGGCATAACTGGGGTTTTTGTGGCCAGCCTTTGAAAATTTCTCGGTCTGAAATTAGTGATGTAATAAAAGCCACAGCGCTTTTATTGGAATACGAGAACTTCACCTAATTAATAGACCTTTCCATGATGGGCATTTTGGTTCCTTGTATTTAAAAAAGTAGCTACAAATCCACTCATAGGAAAAAAAAAATGTAATAAAGGGGCGATAGCAAGCATGTGTGTGCAGTTCCAAATCTTCCAAGCCGAATAGGGTGTATGAAGTATCGCTTAAAAACATTCATTACCGTCAGTGTGATGTGTGCTGACGACCAGTGTAGATGTCGTCAATGTGACCGCGAGACGCTGAGCGGTTGGAGCCCTACTACACGCCTGCGTCGGCTCACAAACGATCCCACCGGACATCAGGTGACTGGACATTCACAAAATGGCGGAAGCACGTCTATCAGCCCTGTGAACACGATCCAGCGGAAGAACTTCACGTCACCAAGGCAACGACGCTTTTGCGCAGAGGGGCACGGCCCGGGGCAAAGTTCAGGGCTAGCGCTGCGATGTTTGTTTCCGCCGCTGATGCAGCTCCTAGACCCAGGGCGGAGCCAGAGCAGGAGGGACTCCCACTGCCCCTCGCCTGTCGAGCGTTGGCACAGAGGAGCCAACGAAGCGCGCCACTTTAGCCCTCTCCGCCTGGCCTGGCCAGCCGTAGGGAAGGGCCCGCCTTGGGCGTGAGCGCAGGCCGCGGGGCGGGGCGAGCCGGGCGCCCGGCCCCACCCCTGAGCGCGCGCGTACTCCTCTGCTCTGGGTGGCGCCAGCCGGAGTTGACGTTAGCCATGGAAACCTGGAGCGGGCCTGTGAGGGACCGCGGTGAGCTGGTTGTTCGACCGCTGCAGCTTCTCTGCCTTCAAGTTCTGGTCGCAGCCAGCCTCCCAGCGGGAGGGCCCAACCCGGGTTTACCTGCAAAAATGCAGTCCCCGGGATGCCTTCGCGTCTCCTCTTCCCTCGGGTGACTTGAGGTATGTTTCGATCCCTGACACCCCCTGGGTACTTCTTCGGCGCCTTAATTTCCAAGCCTGTGCATAGCCACGTCGTTCTTGCAGCTTTCATTGCCACAAGAAACGAATTTTTTTGTTGTTGTCCTTTCGTGTAAAACCTTTAAAAGCGATTATTGCATTTTTTAAAGATGTAAAGTGAACTCAGTCGTTAGAGGTCGTAATCCAGTGTGATTTTAACTTTCCTTCGAAATACTACTTTAGCCTGTTGTAGCATTTTCTTTCTGAGAGACCCTTACGAAATGGAAAATAGCCCTTTGACCCTTGATTAAGACATGGCCATGTTACCCTAATAAAATTATCAACTATGTCCCTCGGATAGCACTCCACTCTTTCTCGCCTTATCTGCAACTAATCCCCTAACCCCTTTGCCTCAAATTGTTCAACTCATTCCCCCCCCCCCCCCCCGCCCCGTCTCCCAACGTGAATTGCGCCTTCACTGATCTACACTCTCTCCACAATCCTTTGTCAAGGACTAGAATTTGCTTCAATAAAGTCTAATCAATCGTAAGTTATTTGTCTTGCCTCCAAATTGATTATCTGCTCTGTACCCATCATTTTTTATTTCTTTTTTCACTATTATTAGGTGTTTGTTTTTTTCGTTAAATCATTCCTGCAATTAGGGCAAAGACTATCCTGACTGTAATGATATCCACTGCCACTCACGCCAAATCCCCAAATGTTTATTGTAGCATTCAGTTCAGATATTGCCATTTTAGTAATTTAACTGTTGGAACACCTGTTGGCTACTCCTAAGTTTCGTACTTAAATAGCTGCCTACTAGTTATTAACCGCTGCGGAAAATACCATTTAGGGAACCTTTTCCTTTCTAAGAGCTTTATTAAAATATAATTCACATTCCATACAATTCATCCATTTAAGGTGTACAATTCATTGGTTTTTAGTATATTCACAGAATTGTGCAACCATTACTACAGCCAATTTTAAAACATTTTCACCACCCCAGAAAGAAACCCTAAACCTTTTAGCTGTTACCCTCCCCCCATTATCTCTACCCCCATCAGCTCTAAGCAACCATTAATCTATTTTATGTCCCTATAGATTTGCTTATTATGGGCATTTTGTATGAATGGAATCATACAATATGTGGCCTTTTGTAACTGGCTTCTTTCACTAGCATAATGTTTTCAAGGTTCATCTATGTGGTATATATCAGTATTCATTCTTGTTTATAGCCTAATATTTCATTATGTGGATATACCACATTTTATTTATCCATCTATTGATGGACATTTGGGTTGTTTACATTTTTTGGCTGTTAATACTTCTGCTGTGAAATTCATGTGCAAATTCTTGTGTAGATTTATATTTCTGTTTCTCTTGGGTGTATACCTAAGAGTGGAATTGCTGGGTCATTTGCTAACTCTAGGTTTATTTAGCCATTTGAGGAACTGCCAGAGTGTTTTCCAAAGCCGCTGTACAATTTTACCTTCCCACCAGATGTGTTTGAGGGTTCTAATTTCTCCACAACCTCACCAGTAATTTTTATTGTCTGTCTTTTTTATTTTAGCCAGTCAAAGGGGTTTGAAATGGTATCTCATTGTGGTTTTGATTTGTGTTTCCCTAATGAGTAATGATGTCGAGTATCATTTCTTGTGCCTATTGGCCACTTGTATATTATGCTTGGAGAAATGTCTATTCAGATCCTTTTCTCATTTTAAAAATACTGAGTAGGCCGGGCGCCGTGGCTCACGCCTGTAATCCTAGCACTCTGGGAGGCCGAGGCTGGTGGATCGCTCGAGGTCAGGAGTTCGAGACCAGCCTGAGCAAGAGTGAGACCCCGCCTCTACTAAAAATAGAAAGAAATTATATGGACAACTAAAATATATATATACAAAAAATTAGCTGGGCATGGTGTCGCATGCCTGTAGTCCCAGCTACTCGGGAGGCTGAGACAGGAGGATCGCTTGAGCCCAGGAGTTTGAGGTTGCTGTGAGCTAGGCTGACGCCACGGCACTCACTCTAGCCCGGGCAACAGAGTGAGACTCTGTCTCAAAAATAAATAAATAAATAAATAAATACTGAGTTATTTGATTTTTTGTTATCTAACTGTAAGAGTTCTTTATATATTCTAGATACAAGTTTCTTATATATGGTTTGCAAAAATTTTCTCCCATTCTCTAAGTTGTTTTCACTTTGTGGTGTTCAACTTTTCTTTTAAACACTTTCCCATTTGTCTTATCAAAGAGTACTAGGTGCCAATCACTTCTTGCTGGCTTAGTTATCAAAAGCGTCTCATTTTGTAGATTCCTCTGAGACCCGTCTTTTCCTGAAGACCCTTTTCTCTCAAATTATCATTTTAGTTCTCTGGCCTCAAAATAAAATTCCCTTTCATTTGGCAATAGCTTGGTGTGATTCAAAAACTCATTCTTCCACCAACTGACATTGTATCTTAGTTAAGTCACTTAATATCACTGTTTCTCAATCTTTTCTGTAAAATAAATTGATTTATTTCTAGTAATTCATGTGAGTTGCAGACGTCATTCACCTGATACTTGATTTTGAAAGAAACACTTGTCAACTCAATTGAGTTTATAGTGGGAAAGGTGTGTGAGGTATGGAAATGGCAGGTTGGAATAGAAACAAGTATTGGCTGGCCCTATGGTACATTTATAATGCTTTTATGTGATCTTCAGCTATTTCCTACCATTTTACTTTTCCATGAGTAATTGAGTGCTATCAATTCATATTCTGGTGTTGAACCAACAATTTGTCATTTCACTTGTGAAACGTTGCCAACATCTACCTGTAATATAGATCCTTTGAGCTATCCAGGTATACTTCCCAACCAGTCATAGTTTTCTCTAGAAACCAATTCCTGTGAACTTGAATAAATACCATTTTATAGATCCAAAACGATGTTAATGTGCTTTTTCCTTCTTTTTAAGATTTTCTTTTCAGGTAGCTTGGGTAGATTTTCCTTTGATTGGTGGGAAGAAGAGGGTGCTTACCACATAATTTGTAAACCAAAGCATGAAATATATATTTTATGTGTAAGCATCAAATGTTTTCCAAAAGGCTCAAGAATTATAGCTGTTTCTTCATGGTATGGCATTCAGTTAAGATTTCATAGAGATTTTCAGAAGTATAGTGGTAGCTATATTTGCGTCTCTGGATTTCTACTTGAACCCTTAATAGTTAGCACTTGGCTATCAAAAAATTCACGTAGCATACTTTTTAGACCTGCTCTGGTAGTTTTTATCCAGAGCAACTCAAATTTAAGTTGTTTGATACCATGCTTTTTGAATACTTAGATTGTAGGCTAGTTTGTTTCTTTCTTTCTTTATTTTTAGAGGCAAGGTCTTGCTCTGTTGCCCAGACTAAAGTGCAGTGGCATCATCATAGCTCAGTGCAGCCTCAAACTCTAGGCTCAAGTGAGCGTCCTGCCTCAGCCTGTGTAGTAGCTAGGACTACAGGCATGCACCATCAGGCTTAATTTTTTTTTCTTTTTTTCTTTTTTCTTTTTTTTTTAGAAACAGGCTCTTGTTATATTGCCCAGGCAAAACTCCTGGCCTTAAGTGATCCTCCCACCTTGGCCTCCCAAAGTGCTGGGAGAACAGGCGTGAGCCACTGTGTCCAGCCTAATTTTAAAACATAAGCAGGAATTAGTTTTTCTTGACAAGTTTAATTGTGTTTAACGATTTTAGGTTATTTATAAATTAACTTTCTGTTTTCTGCTTCTTTTCTCGATAATGAGAATTAAAAGAATTCCAGAGTTGCTTCTAACAAAAACAGATAATTTGAGGGGAAAATGAACTTTACTGTACTGGATTGTTACCTCCTTTGGGTCAGAGAGCAGCCTTATTACCATCACCTAGCACATTGTTGGTACCCAAAAGTTATTAAAAACTTTAAATTTGTGGAAAGTACTAATTTATCATTTAACTATTTCTCTGTCAAAGGAAGGGGGTAACACATTTGGCCTATATTAACAGATATCAAAATGTAATCTTTAGTCTTCACTAGCATCTTTCAATAGTGCTTTAAGAACAAGGTAACATGGAAAATAAAAAGATTGTAACATATGTCAAAGAGTTAATGCCTTTCACATAAAAAATTATTCTAAATTAATAAGAAAAATGATCACTTGATATAGTCTGGATGTTTACTCCTCCAAATCTCATGTTGAAATTCAATCTCCAATGTTGGAGGTGGGGCCAAGTATAAGGTGTTTGAGTCTTGAGGGCGGATCCCTCATGAACGGCTTGGTGCCCTCCCTGAGGTAATGGGTTAATTCTTACTGTATTTGTTCACACCAGAGGTGGGATCCTGGCATTCCTTCATCTCTCTTGCTCCTCCTTTGGCCATGTGACACCCCCGCTTCACCTTTGCCTTCTACCTTGAATCCCTTACCAGAAGCAGATGCTGACACCATGCTTCCTGTACAGTTTGCAGAACTGGGAACTAAATAAACTCCTTTTCTTTATAAAATACCAGTCTCAGGTATTACTTTATAGTGATGCAAAAACAGGCTAATCCAACACTCCAACAGAAAAATAGACAAAGAACATGAAGAGGCAACTTACAGAAAACTAAAAACAGCATTTGTCCACACACACAAAGACATACACATATATGTAAAGAATGTTATCAGAGAGACCATATTCATGATATAATAATAGGATTCTATAAAAAGGAACATCAGAGATGAAAGAAGAGTTCTTAGAAATTAAAAATATGAGAGCAAAAATTTGATAAATTTTGACAAATATATTTGGTCATTAGATATGAAATGTCCAATTTTGAATCAAAAGTTTATTATATCTCAAACAAGAAGCAGTACAATTAATCAAAGTATGTGCCAAAACTGTTGACACAGTTTTGCCATCTTAACAGTAGCTTGCTTATGCCAGCAGCAAAGAAGCCTGGTGAGGGAGTAGCGATGAAATCTCAAAAGGCCTTTTCCACAGCTTGTTGAGAATTGAATAATTTTCTTGGCAAGAAGTGGGCCAAAGCCTGAAAGAAGTGGTAGTCAAGTAGGTGCAAGGTCCCATGAATATATGGTGGATAAGAAAGAGTTTCCAAGTCCAGCTTTTGTAGTTTGAGCAGCATTGTTTGTTGCGACACATGGTCTTGCAAGAGGATTGGCCTGTCTTTGTTGACTAGTCTTGGCTGCTTAATTGCAAGTATCCTCATCATTTCATCCAGTTGGTTGCCGTAGACATCTGCTGTAATTGACCCGGTTTCATGCAGCTGTAGTGGGTAATACCAGCACTGGACCACCAAACAGATACTATTAGCTTTTTTTGACGAATAGTTGGTTTTGGACTGTTGTGGCACTTCATCTTTATCCAACCATCATGCTGAATATTTGCAGTTGTCAAACAGAATCCGTTTTTCATCACACGTAACAACATGGTGTAGAAATGTTCGCCTTTATGTTGTGACAGCAGAGAAACGCAAGCTTCGAGATGATTTCTCTTCTGACACTCATTTAATTCATGCAGTACCCACCTATCCAGCTTCTTTACCTTGCCCATTTGTTTCAAATGGTCCAATATTGTTGGAATACTAATGTCAAACCTTGCTCCTAATTCTCACATAAGTTGAGATGGATTGGCTTCCACTACAGCTTTCAGCTCATCTTATCCACCGTGGTCTCAGGTCACTCACATGGCTCATCTATCTTTAAGATTAAAATCACCAGAATGGAATTTCTCAAACCATCAATGTACTGTGCATTTGTTAGCCACATCATTCCCAAACACCTCATTGATATTTCAAGCTATCTGGTCCACGTCGGAACTCACATTCAAAAATAACATGAATTTTTTATTTATCCATGCTTTCACAAAAATTGCTCTAAAAATAATTTGAAAGATAATCACAAGCCAAACATGCATTTGAAAGAATGAGGATATACCTTCACAATAACAAAAAAGCCCCAAGAAGTGTCAAAGTGAAATGTCAGAGATATCAACTATCAAATTTAGTACTTAAGGAAATCAGACATTCCATACTTAATAACCTAATATTAAAAGACAGTAAGTCTCTCAAAAGCACAACAAAAATACAATTGAAGCAAATGCCTTAGTGCAGAAGCACACAATAAATGTGTGTGGGTTCAGTATCACCTCACCTGTTAGGGTGGCTACTATCAAAAACTAAGTTTTGGCAAGGATATGGAGAAATTGGAACCCTTGTGTGCTATAGGTAGGAATACAAAATGGTACACCTGCTATGCAAAACAGTATGGAGGTTCTTCAAAAAAATAAAAAGAATTACCATATGATCCGGCAATCCTACTTCTGGGTATTTATCCAAAAAAATTGAAATCAGAATTTCGAAGTGATATCTGCCTCCCCATGTTCATTGCAGCATTATTCACTATAGCCAAGATGTGGAAACAACCTGTGTCAATCAACAGATGAGTGGTTAAAGAAAATGTGGCATATACATACAACGGAATATTATTCAACATTTAAAAAGGAAATCCTGCCATATGGGGAAAAAGTCTGTACGTGTTCAGTACAGATGCAATTTTTTTCTGAATATTTTCGATCCGCAAAGTTGGTTGATTCCATGGATACAAAAATCCACAGATAAGTATGGGCAACTGCACTTGCAGGGCTGTCATGTGAGCAAAAGCTGTGATTTGTTCTGTGCAGCACTAAGACCATGAGTGGAAGATATAAGAAGATAGATGTTTACAATTTAAAGAACTTCCTAATAGTATAACAAAAAGGTGCTCTAAGGTACTAATTCTTAAAAATGACCCTCAAACCTTTCATGATGCCCCAAATCTCTTTCCAGGGTTGATATTGGTTAGGTAGAACTGACTGGTGGAAAGACTATTTTAAACTGACTGGAAGAAAGACTATTTTAAAATGGTTTGAAATTTAATTTTTCTTCTCTAGCCTAACATAAGATCTGCTGAGGTAATGCTTTGCTGGCTGATCTTGTGTCAAGCAACTGTTTTTCAAAGTAAGCTATAGAGTATAAGGAAAAGTTAAACTGAAGAGAACCCATGTTAGTTGATGCTTAGATTTTTGTAGCTGTTGAATGAAAATAATCTAAAGCATGTATAGAATCCTGTTACTATTTCATGTTTCCCCAGTTCTGGTAGATTCTTGAAACTGACAACAGAGAGACTGAAAAATGAATTATTGCTTGCCCATGGTAACATAGCTGATAATAATAAGCATCTACTGTGGCATGTAAAGTGTTTTAATTTCTAGTTCATTGTTCTTCCTACCATATGTTGAGCTGCCATATGGATTTTTATTGAAATGCTAGTTATTTTAGCAGGATTTGATTTTTTAAATTATTGGAAAATCCTGAATTTACTGTAATTATTAAATGATACGAGTAACAC
This sequence comes from Eulemur rufifrons, assembly GCF_041146395.1. NCBI lineage: Eukaryota > Metazoa > Chordata > Mammalia > Primates > Lemuridae > Eulemur > Eulemur rufifrons. The sequence goes on from NC_090984.1 coordinate 89,293,615, forward strand.
TTAGTATTTCTATTTTCCACTTGTATTTCCATTTTAATTCAAGGGAATTACAGAGCATATCCTTATTTTATAGGGTGGGATTGGCAAACTATGGCCCACAGGCTAAATATGGCTCATAGCCTATTTGGATAAATACTATAAAAATTTTACTAGAACACAGCCCCTAACCTCCATTTATATATTGTGTTGTTTATGGCTGCTTTTGTGCTACAACAGCACAGTTGAGTAGTTGTAACAGAATATGGTCCACAAAGCTTAAAAGTAAATACTGTCTAGCCCTTTAAAGAAAAAGTTTGCTGACCCTTATAATAGAGAAAAAAATTTAAAAACAAACAATAGAAACTCACTGAGAAATGACCAGTTAAACTACTGGCAGATTTGAGTTCAAAGCTTTTTGAACTTTCCTTTAACCTCAAAATTCTAAAATGTGAGTTAATATCTAATGCCAAATTATTACATTCTAGATGAATTAATAAAGAATATGATTTAAAAAATAAAAAATAATATATATCATTTTGTTTAAAAAAACCAACAACTGAGCCAGGCGCAGTGGCTCACGCTTGTAATTCTAGCACTCCGGGAAGCAAAGGTGGGAGGATCGCTTGATGTCAGGGGTTCCAGACCAGCCTGAGCAAGAGTGAGACCCCATCTCTACTAAAAATAGAAAGAAAAAAAATTAGCTGGGCAACTAAAAATAGAAACCAAAAAGTAGTCGGGTGGGGTGGCACACCCCTGTGTAGTCCCAGCTGCTTAGGAGGCTGAGGCAGGAGGATCACTTGAGCCTAGGAGTTGGAGGTTGCTGTGAGCTAGGCTGATGCCACAGCACTCTAGCCTGGGCAACAGAGCGAGACTCTGTCTCAAAAAAAAAAAAAAAAAATATCCATTCTTGGGATACTTCACTTAATAGAATGGGTTCCAGCTCTCTCCAGGAGAACCAAAGAGATGCCATATCGCCATTATTTCTAATAGCTGAGTAATATTCCATGGTATACATATACCACATTTTGCTAATCCATTCATGAATCGATGGACATTTGGGTTGTTTCCACATCTTTGCGATTAAGTATCCCAAGAATGGAAAAATAAGCACCACATGTACTCACCAGCAAACTGGTTTCCCTGAGTGCACATTTGGGAATAACACCAATTGGGTATCGGACAGAGGTCGGGGCTGGGTGGAAGGGATGGGTGTATACCTACTTGTTGAGTGCGATGCGCACTGCCTGGGGAATGGACACGCTTGAAGTTCTGACTGGGGGGGATGGGGTGGGAGGAGGGGAGGGGTGCACACCTACATGATGAGGGTAATGTGCACTGTCTAGGGAATGGACACAACTGAAGCTCAGACTCAGGGGGATGGGGAGGCATGGGCAATGTATATAGCCTGATCTTTTGTACCCCCATAATGAGCTGAAAAACAAACAAAAAGTAAAAAAAAAAAAAGAAAAACCCAACAACTTAGTGCCAAGTATATGTCAGGCAATGGGAAGTAAAGTCTGAGAAGTGAAGTTATAAATCCTGCCCTTGAAGGAACTAAGGAGATAAAATAGAAATGTGGGTTTTTTTCCCCTCAGGTTTAAAGTATGACATTTTCAAATAGTAACTTTTTTTCTTTTTCTTAGAGACTGCTGTATTACAGAAAAGGATGTGACTTTCAGAATAATCCTGAGTGTGAAGGATGAGTCCAGATGTGCCTCTGCTGAACGATTACAAACAGGACTTCTTTCTGAAGCGCTTTCCACAGACTGTTCTTGGAGGCCCTCGACTCAAATTAGGCTATTGTGCCCCTCCTTATATATATGTTAATCAGATTATCCTTTTTCTAATGCCATGGGTTTTGGGTGGAATAGGAACACTTTTGTACCAATTGGGCATCCTGAAAGACTATTATACAGCAGCATTATCAGGTGGATTAATGCTTTTCACTGCATTTGTCATCCAGTTCACAAGTTTATACGCCAGAAACAAATCGGTGACAGTACAAAGAATACTAACCACAGATATCTTAGCAGAGGAAGATGAATATGAATTTACAAGTTGTGCTGGTGCTGAGACTGTCAAATTTCTAATTCCTGGCAAGAAATATATAGCCAATACAGTTTTTCATTCTGTTCTTGCTGGATTAGTATGTGGTCTCGGAACGTTGTATCTGCTCCCAGATAGAATAACCTTGCTGTATGGCAGTACAGGAGGCACTGCTCTACTATTTTTCTTTGGATGGATGACATTATGTATAGGAGAATATTCATTAATTGTAAATACAGCTACAGAGACTGCGACTTTCCAAACCCAGGATACTTATGAAATCACTCCTCTTATGAGGCCTCTTTATATTTTTTTCTTCATTTCTGTGGATCTTGCTCACAGGTAAAAACCTACCAAATGCTTTATAACTTGCTTTGTTTTTAAGTATACATGATAGAACTCTCCTTAGTATTAAAAAAAAATAAGTCTGTGTTTAAAAATCATCAAGACCAAACAATTGGATGATAAGTTGTTTTGATGATTAATCTTTTAGGACTGATTTTTATAGAACATTCATACTAAAGCAGTAGTTAAATCTTATTGAACAATAAAAAAAAAACAAAAACCTTTTTAAGATAAATTTAATAAACACTTTTTCAATCCTCTGTTTCACTTTAAATAAGTTTTGAATCTATAAGATAGCTTGGCTCAAACCTGTATAAAGAGGTGGAACTTGCCCGTGGGGGAGAAAATTAAGAATTTAAAATTTATGCACATAAATATGTCCAGATTAAGTGAATTAAAGATGAATAGAAAATTTGTTTCTAATTTTTTGATAGCAACAATATTAGAAGGAATATTGATGTTTTAACCAATTTGTTACAGAAGAAAAATAGAAAATAGTTCTAACAAACATAATCGTTTACCAAATTGTTTGATAACACCTTTTGCTTGCTTTTTCTAAATCTGACTTTTATTTTTCAGTTTCTATAGATTGCAGCTTTTTCTTTCCCAGGTAGTATCCAAGTAGAAATGTAAAAGCATGTTATGGACTGAATGTATCTCCTCAAAATTCACACATTGAAGTCCTAAACCCCAATATGATGGTATTTGGAGTTGGGATCTTTGGAAGATACTTAGGTCATGAAGGTTGGGCCCTGGTGTGTTGGCATTGGGGCCTTATTAGAAGAGACACCAGAGAGCTTGATCTCACTCTCTCTCTTTGTCATGGAAGGACACAGCAAGAAGGCAGCCATCTGCAAGCCAAGAAGAGAGTTCTCACCAGAACCTGACTGTACTGGCAGCCTGATCTTGGACCACTCAGTCTATGGTATTTTGTTATGGCAGCCCAAGCTAAGATTTTGGTACTGAGAAGTGGGGTCCCTAAAAATGTGGAAGGAGCTTTGTAACTGTTGGTAATGGGTAGCAGCTGGAAGAGTTTTGATGTACATGGCACGAATACGGACATCAAGGGCGATTCCAATGAAGTCTTAGATGCAAATAAGGAACATGTTATTGGAAACTGAAGGAAAGGCAGTCCTTGTTATAAGGTGTCAAAGAACCTGGCTGAACGGTGTTCTAATGTTTTGTGGAAGGTAGAACTTGCAAGTGCTGAAATTGCATATTTAATTAAGGAAATTTCAAAGCAAAGTGTTGGAATAGCTTGATTTCTCCTAACTGCTTATAATAAAATGCGAAAGGAAAGAGATGAATTGAAGAAAGAATAAATAAAAAAAAAGGAACTAGAAGATTTGGAAAATTCTCAGCCTATCCATAGTGTAAGACATGAGAAAGCATATTTTGAAGAGAACACCAAGGGTATGAAGCCTATCACTCAGTAAAGAGCTTATGGTATTATATGAGCAGAAACACTGCCAGTTTGAATTGAAGGGGTCGGAGACAGGATGAAATGTAGGAAGGCTGTCAAACTTCTTGGGTTTGATAGGATGGGTTGATAGAACTGTTCAGCTGCAAACATGCACTATTCTTCAAGAAAAGCGAAAAATGATGCTGAAGGTGATTCAGAGATCATCAGGGTTACCACCTTACTTTCAACTGGCCTGGTAGCCCCTTTCCAAAGCCTTAGGAGGAGGACCCCTGCCCAGAGCTGTGGGTGTGATGCTACCTGCCATTCAAGGGGCCTAGAAGGCAGAGCATGGAGCCAAAGAGAATTATTCTCAAGCCGTAAGATCTAATGGAATTTGTCTTGCTAGGTTTTGGACTTCTTTGGGACCCATCACCCCTTTCTTTTTTCCTGTTTCTACATTTTGGAGTGGAAACATCTCTCAAATGCCTGTCCCACCATTATATTTTGGAAGCACATAAATTCTCTGTGCTTTCACAAGTTCACAGCTGGAGAGGAATTTTAATTCAGTATGGATTGTGTTTAAGTCTTAGCCATATCTGGTTTAGATGATACTTAGGTGAGACTTAGGACTTCAGACTTTAGAGTTACTGGTGGAATGAGTTAAGACTTTGGGGACTGTTGGGATGGAATGAATGTATTTTTCATGTGAAAAGGACATGAATTTGGCGGGGGCTGGCCAAGGATGCAATGTTGTGGACTGATTTTGTTACCCCAAAATGCTTATGGTTGAAGCCCTGATCCCCAGTGTGATGGTATTTGGAGATGGGGCCTTTGGAAAGTAATAATAGGTTATGAAGGTGGGACCCTGATGTGATGGGATTAGTCCCCTTATGAGAACAGACACCAGAGAGCTTGCTACCTGCCTTCTCTCCTCCCTCTCCATCTCCTCCCTAAAACCTCCCACCATTTAAAGACACAGCAATCTATAAGTTAGGAAGTGATCCGTTAGCAGAACCTGACTATACTGGCAGCCTGCTCTTAAACTCCAGAACTGTGGGAAAATAAATTTCTGTTGTTTAAGCCACCTAGTCTATGGTATTTTGTTATAGCAGCCCAAGCTGACCTAACATAAGGCATTTAGAAATATTTAGTCAGTTTGCGTACTGAAACTGACCTCTTCTTGAGTGTCTGTTTGCTATTCCTTAACTCATAATCTCTTCTAATTGTACTACATTTATAAACCAGAGGACAATATAATGCCCACATAGTTCTTCACCTAATCAAATATGTAAGAGGAGAATTCATCAATAAGAAATTTATTATAAATTGATTTCTTAATACCACTACCATTTACTATAAAAAAAATAATGTATTACAATTAAATGCTTGATTTTGAGAAGTTAGCAGTAAAATTGGGTTTAAATAGTGTGTACACATATGATCCCTTTTAAAAGATTTAAGTTTATAAGATTATTTTCAGGATATATATTCTTGAGTTACTATCTCACTACCATTCCTGAAATCAGACATTATATACCTGCTGTAATACATCTTTACATTTAAAATGATGTCCTAAGTTCTTTAATTTTTACAAAAATCTCAGTTAATTTTTCATTTGGTTTCTGCATTGTTCATTTCTATATGAAAGTACATAAAGGTTTTTTACTAAATTCTTATTGAATTTAATATACAGTTTTAACGTTTAGATGAAAAATATTTTTACTAAGACTAGAAAAATACAAAGGCTGTTCTCACATCTGTTTTTAAAGAAGACAATGAGTAATTTATCCAGAATAATTATCTCCCATTTCATTTTTAGAAAATTTTAGCTTGTGATTAACAAAATAATAAAGAACTGAGGTGATCTTTATACAGAAGGTGTGATACTGCTAGCAAGTGATGGATGAAGTGCCCACACTCTTCAAATTTAAACAGTTGTTGGTTATGTCAGATTGTTTCTTAATTTTGTTTCAGAGGAGGTGAAAAAAAGCTGAAGAGAGGAGATCCACAGTGTAGTAATCTTTTCTTTCCTCATTCTTTATTCTACCCAGTACAGTTGTGAAATAATAACTTAAAGGATTGTTTCTGTGTGTTTTTATCAGACACACATTACAATGCTTAGCTCAGAGATCTCAGGGAATATTTGAATGAATGCTACACATTTGTATTATCTAAGCCACTATAAAAAAAAAAAAGACATCTTTTTTTCTGGACATGTGGATCTTAGTTTGCAGAATTTGAATTTTTTTTTTTTTCCCAAGAGACCAGGTCTTGCTCTGTGACCCATGTTGGAAACAGTGGCACGATCATAGCTCACTGCAGCCTGGAATACCTGGGCTCAAGCAATCCTCCCACCTCATCCTCCGGAGCTCAAGCCACCATGCCTGGCTGAAATATGTTTATAGTTGTTAGGTTTGAAACATAGTTTTGTTTTGTTTCCCTTAAGGGCTAAGACTTTTTTACCCTAGAAAATTTCTGTTACATTAACAGAAATATGCAAATTTAAACATTTTCCCACATTAAAGAATTAACCACAATAATCTTCCATTTGGGGCTGAGTCATGTATACAGGAGAATAATCACAGTATTTGGTTACTTCAATTATATGTGCTTATATTTATTGTGTATAAATACCATGCCATAACTTATTGTTTAGGGACAAAACGATTTAAGAGTAGAGTCTAATTTTGGTAAAATGTTTCCTGAGTATACATTATTTTTATACAAATTATTCTTGAGTATGTTTGCAAGAGAAGTGTTATCTTGGGGTTAAAAAACTCTATACAAACCAGCATGTTTTCCTTGACCTTCCTTGATTTGTGTTACTTGAGTGTTTTCTTCTCAGAATGAAGTGAATGCTATTTTAAAACTATACTACAGAATGTATTGTTCTTTATTTTAGCATCACATTGTTAACCTTGTGTTCATTAATTCTCTGCTTATAAAAATTTGAAGGACATACATTATGAGGCAGAGCACATTAGCTAGCTTAGTCCTAGTTATCTGTGAGCAAACACATTATGCCATTACTGTATTACATCCAGAGTTGCTACACATTTGCTCTTGGGCTATCAACATATACTTAAGTGGAGAAGTATAAGATAAAGACAACTTGCAGAGTTTTCTTTTTCCTCGACTTTGACTAGCAGCTCAGGTACTCAAGTACAATTATGCTATAAGTTTTAAGATTTAGTTTTCCCTTTTGAAAGTTACCTTTGGAACTCCATAAGTACTCTGACTGTATTGGTGTCTGGATACAGTGTTTGGTTACCCTTATTCAAAAAATTCGCAATATATTGGTGATGTTTATCCTCCTATGCTTTCAAATTTTATTAAACTATTCAAAACCATTTAATGATGTCCTATTTAATGAGTAAGTGCTATACCAGTTATCAGTTTCTTCACTTAAGATAGAAGCAATCCCTACTTAATGAGGAGATTGTATTGTACAAACTTGTGTTCTCAATGCCATACCATTGGTTATATAAAATAGAACAGTATTATAAATGCTAGTTAGTTCCCAGGGTAACCCACAGACACACAGTCATAACCTAAGTTGCTCACTTCTGAAACTATACTGACTTCAAATTCTGGGACTTGGGAGCAGGACAATATAGGAGAAAGTACAAGGAAGAAGAGCTTCCTGTCTTTGCTAGCTACTGATGTGTGAATGTAAGGCTTTGACTTTCCCAAAGTTACTTGCAATTTTAAATTATGAAATCTTAAACTCTAAAGAATCATTGGTAGAATTTCAGCCAATGTAGTTTAGATATTTAGGGGAAAAATATTTTTGCTCTGCCCTCAGTTGTTCAGTTTTACAAATCCCTGTATTCAATTTTCTTACTATTCAATGATGGCTTTTAATTACTTCTTCCTTTGCATATTTGAATTCACATATTTTCTAAATGCTAAGCTTGTATACAATTGAATAGGGGTAGTTGCTGGTATAGGGAAAGGACAGTGGTCACAGTTTATATGTGTAGATCATTTATAAACAGGGCCTGAGCCCTTTCTGTAAGTGTATTTTTGTTTTGGGGTGTGTGTTATTCTTTGTTGTTTTGTCTTTCTGGAAAGATCCTCTTCTATATATTATTTTGTATGATTTAAATGTTTTCTTTTTCTTATAGATTTATGGTAAATATACCAGCTTTAGAACAAATGAATCAGATTTTACACATCTTGTTTATATTTTTACCCTTTCTGTGGGCAGCTGGGACTCTGCCCCCGCCCGATGCACTTTTCTTATGGGCAATGGAACAGATTTTAGAGTTTGGCCTTGGAGGCTCATCTATGTCAACCCACCTACGGTAATTATTTAAAAGTATTGATATAATATGTAACTTATTCTCAAAGAACGTTTTGTGAAGTAAATCTTTTTTTCTTCTTTTACTCTGCAGGTTATTAGTAATGTTCATCATTTCTGCTGGAACAGCTATAACATCATATTTCATTCCCAGCACTGTTGGTGCAGTTCTTTTCATGACTGGACTTGGCTTCTTACTAAGTCTTAACCTAGCTGACATGGGTTTTGACTTCAAACACAGTGTGACTAGACACAGAATTGGAGCCAAATCTAAGGCTTTACCCAGTTGTTCAAAAAAACAGTTTACATGGAAGGAATGCCTTTTCTACATCATAATATTAGTCTTGGCTCTCTTAGAAACTAGTTCGCTTCATCACTTTGCTGGTTTCTCACAGATTTCCAAAAGCAGTTCCCAGGTTATTTTTGGCTATATTTTGGTGATATTACTTATAATACTGTGGATACTTAGAGAAATTCAAAATGTGTATATCATTGGAATTTTCCGAAACCCTTTCTATCCAAAAGATGTGCAACCTATGACTATATTCTTAGAGAAGCAAACAAGGCTCATGAGGATTGGTATTGCCAGACGGATTTTGCTAACTCTAGGTAGGAAGATAAAATCTACTACTCTTTTGTGTTGTGAACCATACCTATGAAGTGTTCAAAAATATTAATATTATAGGATTCCAATATTTGTGTGGTATTATATTTCATACAAATATTTATTCTTTTGTTTTTTATTTTTTTAATTAAATGTGCTCATAAAAAAATCATATTTGCCAAAATAAATTAGAAGGAATTACTTTGCTTTAGTTAAATTTGTCTCCTTTTTTTGTTTGTTTGTTTTAGTGTCACCTTTTGCTATGATAGCATTTCTTTCATTGGACAGTTCCTTACAAGAGCTCCACTCTGTGTCTGTCTCTATTGGATTCACAAGAGCTTTTAGAATGGTAATCCTAATATGTACTTAATAGTATTTTCCTCTTGCTAAGTTTAATTGTGATTTTGTTTAACGGTTTTCTTAGATTACCAAATTCTACCTAATAAAAGTGGATAATTTGTATACTGCAGGTATGGCAGAATACAGAAAATGCTTTATTGGAGATAGTCATTGTATCAGCAGTGCACTTGATCTCCAGTACAGACTTATGGTGGAACAGAAGCCTGGATACAGGAATCAGACTCTTAGTGGTAAATGTGTTTTTTAATAGCTTATTGAGATATATTTCACCTACCATAAAATTTTATCCATTTAAAGTATATCGTTTAGTGGTATATATTCGGAGTTTTGCAACCATCCAATTTTAGAACAGTTTCAACATTCCCAAAGGAAACTTCTATACCTTAATTGTCATTCCCCACTCCTACTCTCCATGCCCCCTGCCACCCACTGTAGTTCCAGCAACCACTAATCTACTTTTTGCCTCTATGTATTTGCCCATTCTGGACATTTCGAATGAATGGAATTATGCAGTATGTGGTCTTTTGCATCTGGCTTCCTTCAGTATATGTTTTCAAGGTTCATCCATGTTGTGGCATGTATCAGTATAGTCATGCCCTGGAAAATGACATCCTGGTCAATGACACACCACATATTTTAATACAATGGTGGTTTTCTGATATGATAATGGAGATGATAAATTCTATCCCCTAGTGACGTAGCCCTCATAGCGTAATGCATTATTCACATTTGTGGCAATGCCCATGTAAACACACCTACTGTGCTGCCAGTCATATAAAAGTATAGCACATGCAATTGTTTATAGTACATAATGCTTCATAATGATAAAAAATGATTATGTTACTGGTTTATGTATTTCCTATACTGTGCTTTTTATCATTATTTTAGAGTATACTCCTCCTACTTATAAAAAAAGTTAACTGTAAAACAGCCTCAGGCAGGTCCTTCAGGAGGTATTCCTGAAGAAGGCAGTGTTATGCAGGAAATGACAGCTCCATAAGTGTTTTGCCCCCGAAGACCTTCCAGTGGGACAAGACATGGAGGTGGAAGACAGTGATATTGATGATGGTGTGTAGGCCAAGGCTACGTGTGTTTGTGTCTTAGTTTTTTAACAAAAAAGTTTTTTAACAAAAAAGTTTAAAAAGTTAAAAGAATAAAAAATTTTAAAAATAAAAAAACCTTTAAGAATAAGGATATAAATAAACAAAATATTTCTGTATAGTTGTGCAATGTTTATGTTTTAAGCTGAGTGTCGTTACGAAAGAGTCAAAAAGTTTTTGGGGGGAGGGGATGGGTGTACACCTACATGATGGGTGTGACGCGCACTGTCTGGGGAATGGACACACTTGAAGCTCTTGACTCGGGGGGATGGGGAGGCATGGGCAATGTATATAACCTGAACTTTTGTACCCCCATAAGCTGAAATTAAAAAAAAAAAAATGAAAAAGTCAAAAAGATTTAAAAAATGAAAGTTTATAAAGTAAAAAAGTTATAGTAAACTAAGGTTAATTTATTATTAATAAAGAAAAATCATTTTTATAAATTTGGTGTAGCCTAAATGTACAGTGTTTATAAAGTCCACAGTAGTGTACGGTAATGTCCTAGGCCTTCACATTTACTCACCACTCACTCACTGAGTCACCCAAAGCAACTTAAAGTTCTGCAAGCACCAATCACAGTAAGTGCCCTATTCAAGTGTGCCATTTTTTCTTTTATAATATATTTTTACTTACCTTTTAATATTTAGATTTGTTTTGATATGTAAATACTTACCATTGTATTACAGTTGCCTACAGTATTCAGTACAGTAACATGCTGTACAGGTTTGTAGCCTAGGAGCAATAGGCTATACCATATAGCCTAGGTGTGTGTAGTAAGCTATACTGTCTATAGGTTTAAGTATACACTATGATATTCACACAATGATAAAATTGCCTAATGACACATTTCTCAGAACATATCCCCATTAGTAAGTGATGTATGACTGTACTCGATTCTTTTTTATTGTCAAATAATATTTCATTGTATAGATGTACACATTTAGTTAATTAATTCATTAGCTGATCAATATGTAGGTTGTTTCCATCCTTGACTATTAACAAGCATATTGCTATGAACATTTGTGTACACATTTAGGTATGAACATATGTTTTCATTTCCCTTGGGTCTGTATACCTAGGACTGGAATTTCTGGTCATGTAGGAACTCCACGTTTAATGCTTCAAAGTACTGCAAAACTGCTTTCCAAGTGGTAGTACCATTTTACATTCCCATCAGAGAATGTATGAGGATTCCAATTTCTTCACATCTTCATTAGCACTTACTATCTGATGTTTTCATTATGGCCCTACTAGTGGGTGTGAGCTGTGAGCTTATTGTGATTTTGATTTGCATTTCTCTGCTTGCTAATGATGCATCTTTTTATGTGTTCGTGGGCCATTTGTATATATGTATATTTTTTTGATAAAAGTCTATTCAAATCTTTTGCCCATTTTACTTTGGGTTGTCTTTTTATTATTGAGTTGTGAGAGTTCTTTATTCTAGATACAAATCCCTTGACAGACATGATATGCACAAAATTTCTCCTATTCTGCAGGTTGTCTTTCTCTTTCTTGATAGTGTCCTTTGAAACACAAAGATTTTTAACTTTAATGAAGTTTAATTTATCTCTTTTTCTTTTGTCAGTTGTGTTTTTGGTGTTGTATTTGACAAAGCTTACTATGTTTTCTTCTAAAAGTTTATAGTTTTACCTGTTACATGGGGGCCTATGGTCTGCTTTGAGTTAACTTTTGTATATGGTATGAGGTAGGGTTCCAGATTTATTCTTTGGCATGTAGATGTACAATTGTCTTAGCACCATTTATTGAAAAGACTATTCACCCTTGGTGATATTTCTTGGTAGCCTTGCCAAAAATCAAATGACCAGAAATGTTAAGGTTTATTTCTGGACTATTCTGAGTTCTGTTTCATTAACCTATGTGTCTATCCTTATGCCAGTGCCACACTGTCTTGGTTACTATAACTTTGTAGTAGGTTGTGAAGTTAGGAAGTGTGAGTCCTCCAGCTTTGTCTTTCTTTTTCAAGGGTGTTTTGACTCTTCTGGGACCCCTGCATTGCCATATAAGTATTAGTTATAGCGTATCAGTTTATGCAAAAAGGGCTCTGGGATTTTACTAGATAATACCTTGAATCTGAAGACGAATTTGGGGAATATTGCCATCTTAAAAATATTAGTTCCTCCAATCCATGAACATGAGATGTCTTTTCATTTATTTAGATCTCCTTTAATTTATTTCAACAGCGTTTTATATTTTTCGGTGTATAAGTCTTACACTGCCTTTATTAAATTTATTCCTAAGTATTCTTTTTGATGATATTATAAATGGAATTGTCTTCTTAATTTCATGTTTTGGCTTATTTATTTCTACAGTATGGAATACAATTTTTTTATATTAATCTTGTATCCTGAAACCTCACTAAACTCATTTATTCATTCTAACAGATTCTATCAGAATCGAATAGTGGATTCTTAGGACATTCTATATATAAGATCATGTCTCTGCAGATAAGAGATAGTTTTACTTCTTTATGTCCAGTCTAGATGCCTTTCTTTTCTTTTTCTTGCCTAATTGCAATGGCTAGAACTCTAGTATAATGTTGAATGGAAGGGGTAAGAGTGGATATCTTATGAGTAAAGCATTCAGTCTTTCTCTATTAAGTATGATGTCAGCCTTTTTACCATTAAATATAGTATCAGCTAAGGATTTTTTGAATATGCTTTTATCAGGTTGAAGAAGTTTCCTTTATTACTCAGTTAAGTGTTTTTATCATGAAGGTGTTGGATTTTGTCAAATGCTTTTTTTGTGTCTATTAAAATAATCATGTAGTTTTAGTCCTTTAGTGTATTAACATGGCATAATATGTTGATGACTTTTGGTTATTAAAACAACCTTGCTTTCCTGGAATAAATCCCACTTGGTCATGGTGTATAATCCTTTTTATGTGTTGCAGAATTTGGTTGGCTCGTATTTTGTCTGTCATCTAAATTCATAAAATATGTGTGTGTGTGTGTGTATGTATCTGTAGTTTTCTTTCCTTGTGATGTCATTGTCTGGTTTAGGTATCAGGGTAGCTCCAGTTCCATAAAATGAGTTAGAAAGTATTCCATACTTTTCTATTTTCTGGAAGAGTTGGTGAAGCATTGGTATTGATTATTCTTAAATGTTTTGTAGCATTCAATATGTATCTTAAATATTTTATATTGATAGTATGTAGTATTTTGTAGTACTGAAGCCATCTGAGTCTCACTTTTCTTTGTGGGTAGTTTTTAAATTATTAATTCAATTTCTTGTCATAGGTCTATTCAGATTTTTTATTTCTTCTTGAGCCAGTTTCAGTAATATGTGTCTTTCTAGGAACTTGTCTCTTTCATCTGCATTATCTAATCTGTTATCATATAGTTCAGCCTTAAGATACACTGTCAGTTCTCCTTGGTGTCACTTTTTGTTTTTTTTAAGAAAGCCCAAACTTTAAAATTTGGTCTTATTTATTAATTGTGAGGTCATAGAAGATTATACCAAAGAATATAAGGACTTTTTCCTTAAAAATATTAGAACAATAATAAAATTATTATATAGTTTTTCTTATGTGATCTTGAGAATTTGCAAAGTTTTTAATAATAAATAAAATTCATTTTTGTATCTCTGCAGGTTGGTATCATACGTGATCGTTTGATTCAATTCATCTCTAAATTGCAGTTTGCTGTGACTTTACTTTTGGCATCATGGACAGAGAAAAAACAACATCGAAAAACAACTACCACTTTATGCATACTCAACATTGTCTTTTCTCCATTTGTGTTGGTCTTCATAGTGTTTTCTACACTACTCTCTTCTCCCTTACTACCCCTCTTCACCCTTCCTGTGTTCTTGGTGGGGTTTCCCCGACCTATTCAGAGTTGGCCAGGAGCAGTGGGCACTGCAGCCTGCGTATGTGCAGATACAGTGTTCTACTATCAGATGGTCCCCAGGTTGACTGCTGCACTGCAGACTGCAATGGCAGCTGGAAGTTTAGGTAAGTAAATGGGTTGTGCTTATGACTTCCTTACTAATGTATTTAAAGTGAAAAACAAAAAATAACACACAGAAAAACTATCTTTTGAACCAACCATAAAATAGCATAACAACCATAACACCCAATGTGTAGGCAGAAACACTAAGTATGAAATAGAAGTGTACTTCCTGTTCCTTGTTTTGAGGTGAATAAAGTTATAAAATAAAAATACTAAAGGAAAATTTCATTAAGGTGATTGGATAATTTTTAAATGCATTTTCTTGAATAAATTCATATTATAGTTCCACCATTGAAACATGAAAACCCCTTTCCCCCAGGATTTTTATGAATTTATAATGAGTTCATATCAAGTAGATGTAATAGTTTAGATCCATAAAGAGTTAAAACTAGCTAATAATATCAGATTGAAGAGTTAATGGAAGTTTTGTTCCTACCTCATTAGTTATTGTACAGAGACTTAAGCAGTCTGACAAGATTACTATGCAAGATAACATAAAAACTTTAGTCAGAGATCCCAAAGTGAAGTACTATGCAAATATTAGCAAGAAAATAGATATTTTATGAGAATGAACTTACTTTATGAGTTTTAATGCTTTTATTGCATAGTAATGGCAAATTTCAACTGTAATATACTTCTCTAGGTTGATTTTAGGTAAGGTACAAGCTGATGACAATAGTGTGTCGTCTCCTACCACATGCTTTAGCCATTAAAACTTGTTTTAGAAGTGGTAGATGACTTCCTGGCAAACTGATTCTAGGCAATTTAAGCTTAGAATTTTAATAAAATACTTACTTGGGTTGAACTTTTCTAATTATCTATTATGTGAGATAATTTAGGAAAAAAATTATTTTTACAGTATAAATTTTTCATGAGTAACCATTTTTCTTTCTTGAAGGAAATATTTTACACTTTTAATAATTTTATCCACTTCTAATTAATTTTCACCATATAATGCTGTCCTACTTTTTAAAATGCCAGTGGAGTTAAACTCATATCAGAAATAGTAATAAAGTAAAAATTATATATTATCAAATCGATTACACTCAACCAGGAAGTGTGTTATAAAGTATTTTCTGGTGGGGAAATAGGCAAGGAGATAACATTTCATTCACATCCAATTGGCAAAAATGTAAAAATTTGACACTATTAAGTTTTGGCTAGGGCATGGGGAACAAAAACTTTCAAACCCTAGTAGAAGGGAATATAAATTCATACAATCACCTTAAAGAAGTAGATAGTCTGTAGTAAAGATATATATATTCTGAGTGGTAACACTTGAAGGTGCTGACTCGGGAAGGGGGGGTGGGGAAGGGAGGGATATATACCTCATGATGGGTGCAATGCGCACGACCTGGGGAACAGACACGCCTGGAGCTCTGACTTGGGGGGAAAGGTGGTACAGGAGCAACATATGTAACCTGCAATTCTGTATCCCCCATAACAAGATAAAATAAAAAAGAAAAAAAAAAGATATATATATTCTGTGGCTCAGGAATTTCAATTTTAGATTCCATTATGCAGTGATTCCAATTCTAAAGAAACTCTAGTACATGTGTTTTAGGGGGTCCTCGAGACCAATCCCAGGTTTGGTGATTCACTAGAACTCAGGGTTAAGATTTATTACAGCAAAAGGATACAGAGCAAAATCAGGAAAGGGAAAAGTCACATGGGGTAAAGAAGACCAGGACAAGCTTCCAGGTGGAGTCATGCAGAATGTACTTAATGCCCCAGCAGCATGTTGTGACATGTGTGATATGTTGACTGTCAGAGGAGAACACTTGAGACTCAATGCCCAGGGATTTTATTGTGGGCTGGTCATGTAGGTACCCTCTGCCTATCTAATGCCAATATTCTAGACTCCCAAAAGGAAAGCACATGTTCAGTATATACTGTATTGTTTGCACAAACAGATATGATGAGAGACTCTTGGCAGGTAGGGTGGTTCCCAGATGCCAGCCAAGGGCCAATCTTATAAGCAGGCCTTTTGAAGAATAGCAGTCAGTCCTGCTATGTTAACTCTTTTCTGTACCACATGTTATATAAGCAGGCTTGCAAAAAGATAATTTCTGCAGCATTATTTATAATAGTGAAAAATTAGAAACATTTGAAATATTTATCAACCAGGAAATGAATACTCAAATTCAATTATATTTATACAGTGATTTCTTGACAGCAGTTATAATGAGTGAACTTTAGCTGTTTGCAGTAGATATGGGCATTGTGTAGACAGAAAGACTACAGTATTGAGAGGAAAAAATAAGTTTTTAAAAGTATCTGTACAGTATGGTAGCATTTTTTTTTAATTTTCAAAACCATAAAATACTTTATATATATGCAGGTATATAAAAATATCCAAAATGTTTAGCATCATTAATGTGAAATTGGCTTTTATATATTTTATACTTTTCCTAATATGCTTAACCTGTATTTAAGATTTTATATAACAGTTTCTAGTTTGTTGTTTTTCTGGAAAATATACCTTTCAGTTTTTATGTATTATCGCCTGTAGATGTCTCTTCCAACTGCCTTGTAAAATGCTGAATTTAATGCCTCCTGCTATACAATGAATAGTTATTTCTGTTCTTGACCTAATGAAGGTGTAGAAGGAGTCATGAATTAGTTCTAGATGTGTTATCAGTTTTGGAGATTCACTTGGCAAAATAAAAGAAGTTTGAAAAATGATTTTCTTCTTTTTATTTCTTAATTTGTTGTAGGTCTTCTCTCACCTGGATCTCATTACTTGGGCCGTTTTCAGGATCGTTTAATATGGATAATGATTCTTGAACGTGGTTATACTTACTGCTGTATTAACATTAAGGTCAGCCTGCATTTGAAACCTCTCTAGTATTTTCATAGTACATGTGTAAAATTGTAACCTTTATGTACACCTCAAATACTTAATAGCTCAATTTGAAAGAAGAATATCTTTTTAATTACCTGTGAAAACATCTAGGGATTTTAAAAGTATATTTCAATAAGCACATATTGTTAGGTAGACTAATGTTGATTATATAATAGAGCACAGTAACAAAATATATCTTCTTCCTTTTCTTCCAGTCCTATTCATTTTATCCCTGTCTATCTGAGCATCTCAAAAGTGTGAATCAGTAATTTATCTTATTTTATTTTTTTGAGACAAGGTCTTGCTTTGTTGCCCAGGGTAAAAGTGCAGTGGCGAAATATCATAGCTCACAGCCACTTCAAACTTCTGGGTTCAAACAATTCTCCTGCCTCGGCCTCCAAAAGTGCTAGAATTACAGGCATGAGCCACCATGCTCGGCCTGAATCAGTAATATTTTTTAACTACTATGTGAAATAAACAGTCTCAACTTAATAAAAACTGTCTCTGACCCCACTACTCCTACTTGCTGTACCCTATTTCTCTCCTTACTTGAAGAGCAAAATGCCTTACTAGAGATGCTTATTATCATATCTCCAATTTCATTTCTCCCCTTCTATTTTCAACTACTGTAGGTTTTTGACCCATTACCCCACCCAGACTGTTCTTGTTAAGGTCACCATGACTGCCACATAGCTAAATTCAATGATCGACTCTCAGCCCTACTCTTAAGCAGCATTTGACAGAGTTAATCTCTTCTCTTCACTTGTTTCATAGGTTACTTCTTGTCAGCCAACTTTGATGGTTCCTTCTCTTTTCTTTGATCTCTTAATATCAGAGTGCCTCAGAGCCTAGTAGTCCTCGGTGACAACTCTATCCTCCAAGAATACTGGAGTCATATTTGACTCCTTTTTTGTTTCTATATACCACACCCAATCTAACAAGCATAGGTCTTTTGTGCTTTGTGACATATGTGGTTTAAAAATACACGTTTTTGGTGGCAGTCTTCTTTCTTTCTTTTTTTTTTTAAGACAGGCTGGGTTAGGCTACACCGTCTATTAAGATTTACATAACACTTTAAAGTTCACAAAATTTACTTAATCTATTATATTCCCAACCCTATGTGCTAGGATTATTTTTCTTTGAAAGAGAAAGAAAAGGAATCTCAGAAGGTAGATGACCTACTCAAGGTATTTGCCTGTAGCTAGTGGAAACATGACTTAACAAGAGGTTCTGATGGCTCAGATGGTTTTCATAAAAATATATAAGTAAATAAGCAATAACAATAATAGTAAACAGTAGCTGGTACATCCTCTTCAAATTATTCCTTTTAAGGAAGTTCTCAAAATGTGTTTAAAATTCACATAAGAACCTATTTATAATATTCCTTTATTCAACATATATTTTCTGCTTACCAGGTACTGGTTTAGGCACTGGGGATATCATACTACACTAAAGAGAGCTGCTTTATTGAGTTTATATTGTAATTGGAGGACACAGACAGTAATCAAATAAATAAATCTGTATTATTATGTTATGAAAATACTGGAGCAGGAGAATGATAAACTCTGGCACATCCATACAATAGAATAATGCTATTAGTCTCATATAAAGTAGGGTGGAAAGGATACAAAACTACTGTACATAGTGTGTAATTCCAATTTTGCTTTTTTCTTGCAAAAAATTATAATTTAAAAGTTTTTAATGTGTGCTTCAGCCTTGACTGTAGATACAGTCTTTTAAAATTATGTTCATAGTTAATAAGTTTGCCCAATTTCTAGTGAAATCTCTGTAATATCTTTTAAAATAGTAGCAGTGTTATTTTTAATCTCTTTATCCAACAGCAAATCTGTTCCACTAAGTTTAAGTTAGGATGTAGTTCTTCAGTTAAAAGAAATTTTTTTGTCATTTTCCATATTTTTATGATGAGAATCTATGGACATTTATAGGACTAGTTACTATACTCTCTGTAACCAATGATCATAAACTCAAAGTACTTTTTATTTCCTTTATTTCCTTTCCTTTTATTTCCTCTAACCCCTTTTTAGGGGTTAGAATTACAAGAAACATCCTGTCACACTGCAGAAGCTCGCAGAGTTGATGAAGTTTTTGAAAGTGCCTTTGAACAAGAAGAATACACAAATGTATGTTCCCTTAATGAACACTTTGGAAATGTCTTGACACCCTGTACTGTTTTGCCTGTGAAACTATATTCTGATGCCAGGAGTATTCTATCTGGCATAATCGATTCTCATGAAAACTTAGTGGAATTTAAAGGTGACCTTGTTAAAGTACTTGTGTGGATACTTGTTCAATATTGCTCCAAAAGGCCTAGCATGGAGGAGAATGTCCACAAAACTGAAAATAAAGGGCAAGCACCTCTACTAATCTTGCCTGCTTTGAACA
The DNA here is from genome assembly GCF_041146395.1 of Eulemur rufifrons. Taxonomy (NCBI): domain Eukaryota; kingdom Metazoa; phylum Chordata; class Mammalia; order Primates; family Lemuridae; genus Eulemur; species Eulemur rufifrons. The sequence goes on from NC_090984.1 coordinate 89,312,973, forward strand.
CTTCACCATATCCCAAATCCCTAGAAGACTCAGATAGTTTAAATTCAGAAACTTTTGATGACTGGTCTGATGATGACATTTTTGATGATGAACCAACTATCAAAAAAGAAAAAGAAGAAAAAGATCAGCTGAAAGATTTTCCAGGTACAAATTTCCCTATTCCAGGGTCAATAGTAGAATCACAGAGGGTTGGTAATCATTCTACAGGCACAGTTCCTGAAAACAATCTCTACAGAGCAGTTATACTAGGATACCCTGCTATTGACAAAGGAAAACAAGAAGACATGGCATATATCCCTCTCATGGAGTTTAGTTGTTCACATTCTCACTTACTAAGCTTACCCAAAGAGTGGAGATCTCCCTGTATACCCAATTCCAAAATGAAAGAGATGAGCTCATTGTTTCCAGAAGACTGGTACCAATTTGTTTTAAGGCAACTGGAATGTTTTCATTCAGAAGAAAAGGCCTCAAATGTACTGGAAGAAATTGCAAAGGACAAAGTTTTAAAAGACTTTTATGTTCATACTGTAATGACTTGTTATTTTAGTTTATTTGGAATAGACAATATGATTCCTAGTCCTGGTCTTATCTTGAGTGTTTACAGTGGTGTTTTGCCTTGGTCTGTTGCCTTGGATTGGCTCACAGAAAAACCAGAACTGTTCCAACTAGCACTGAAAGCATTCAGGTAACGAATTTTGATTATATATAAGTTGTAACATTGGCAGAAAATGTTGATTTTTTTTTTTAATCACCTAAAAGAAGACAATCCTTCATTTCTAATTTTTTTTTTACATTACTTTCTTAAAAATGAAAAGAAATGCTTAGTATGTATTATATCAGGAGTACATTTGTTTATATGGAGAAGCTGTTTTTCATATGGTTCACTGGATTTCTTCACTTTGTATCATTTTACCCTCAACATTTTATCTGAATTATGTATAATTTCAGTTCAATGTCTTATAACCATTTATTAACAAAATCTGTTTCATCTATAAAGTTGATAGAAAATATTCTAAAATTCTTTGGTTATCCATTTTGTAGGTATACTCTGAAACTAATGATTGATAAAGCATGTTTAGGCCCAATAGAAGACTTTAAAGAACTGACCAGCTTCCTTGAAGAATATGAAAGTGACTGGTACATTGGTTTGGTATCGGATGAAAAGTGGAAGGAAGCAATTTTACAAGAAAAGCCATACTTGTTTTCTCTGGGGTATGATCCCAGTATGGTAAGGTTAAAAATGTTGTTAAACATTTTTGTATATTAATCTTAAAGAATGGAAATCAGTTATGAAGTATTTGAACTCAGTAATAGATGACATAACATTCTAGTTACTGATATATTAGTTATAGTTAATTGAGGCATGTGTAATCATAACTTTAGAGGTGGTTCTTGATTCTGAATCTGAGTTTTGATCTTGGTAGGAAGTTTGCCTAAATGCAATGAGATTTTTCTCTAAATTTATAAATAAAATAGAAAGGCCTGAATGTAATCTCTTTTCTTTATTTCCTCTCCTGCCCTTTTATACTTTAAAGGGAGTTTACACTGGAAGAGTACTCATGCTTCAAGAATTATTGATCCAAGTTGGGAAGTTAAATGCTGAAGCTGTTAGAGGTCAGTGGGCCAATCTTTCCTGGGAATTGCTTTATGCCACAAACGATGATGAGGAACGTTATAGTATACAAGCTCATCCACTACTTTTAAGAAACCTTACTATACAAGCGGCAGACCCTCCCCTAGGATATCCGATTTATTCTTCAGAACCTCTCCATATACATTTATATTAGAACCTACTTTGACTTGTGATGTAATGTCATCAAATGAGGTGTTTTTATATTTCATCATAGAAAAGTTAGCAGTGTGATTCCTATAACTTCACTGGACTTTTCCCTGCCCCATTCAGATGCCTGAGAAAAGCTAAGCTCCTTAAAGTTGATTCTTTTAGACAGCTTAATAGTTTAAACATCTTTGTCTAATGTAAAAGTTAGAACTAGTTGGCCAATATTTGTGCCCCCTGGATTGTAATAGGCTTTGGTAAATATGATAAAACATTTGTATGATATTAGATAATGATTTTTTAATGCCTTCTTAAATGTGTGATAGGTCAGTTACTTACAAAAGTCAACAGCTATGTAATGTTTATATACTTAGAAGATATACATGTCAATGTTTTTAAGGGATGATAGTGGATCCTGTCGAAGGTTAACATAATGTATATATATTTATTTGAAATATAATGAATTTTTGTGGCATTTTCAAATGTGCTGTTTTATTTTAACATTTAACATGGTCTGAATATTTTTATATAACATGTTTTCTTTTCATATATTTAATTCAGATACCTTAAAAATTTTTAATAGAATCTTTTCCCTCCTTTCCAGATATCCTTTTGATACACATGAAAGAAACAGGGTTCATCCTGTTTATCATGTGAATACTCATAGGATGAACAATGTTAGGGTGATCTGAGTATGACTACTAGAGGCCATTGCATAAATCTGACTCCTGCATTTCTTTCAACTGAAGTTACTGCTTCTAAAGAATGATTTACCCATAAGACCACCAGTTACTAGTGTTAGGGTATATGAACTAAAGTCAGAAGGAGATGAGAAGAAAATGTTTATAATGTGATCAGAGTTTTATTTTTTATTCTCTTCCTGCTTAGGAACTCTTTACAGGTACTTACAAGGGGGATGAACGATGAATCCACATCACTTAAGAGATGAATTTCCTCTACTCCTTATTTAATTTTCAACTAAATCTACAGGAGCCCCCTAGATTGATAATATAGTAATCCATTCTCTTTAGAAATGATTGAAATTATTTGAAATGAACCAGTTAGGTTTTTATTATTATTACTCCATTTATTTAGGATGTGAACCATTTCATTCCAGCAATGTTAAAGGGTGAGTTTTTGAACTAATTATCAGTTAATGAATTAATGAGATTTATGTGTTAACCTTTTGGGGGGAAGGCAATGTAGGATAGTTACTAAGAAGATAGTTTTATATTATATCTGACTCAGATCTCAGGCTCATGATTTACATAATTGAGATTTACTAGCTAGACAGTTTAATATTTTTTGGTCGTGTAGGAAATTTTCTCATGTCATTAAAACTACTTTCTAATTATCAATTTTAATGACTTTCTACCATTCCATTGATATATATAATTTATTGGACTGTTCCCCCAAATAATGGGAATTTTAAGTTCAGAGATTTTCACTATTATAATAATGTCAAGCCATGCCTTCCCTTGACCTTGTATCTTCCTCAGACTGCCCTCACATCTCCATTTCATTCACGGCCAAGTTTCATTCGCTTATCAAACCATTCCAATCTGGATTCTATCTATATTCTCTAAAATTTAAAGAAAAGAGTTTTTATTAAGGTCACTATTGACCTTGATATTGTCAAACCAGCTGGTCACTTTTATACCCTTTTCTTACTTGTCCTCTAAGTAGCATTTGGCACATTGAATCACCTTTTGTGTTTTCTTTGGGCTTTCCTGACACCATAGTCTTTATTTTCTGTCTTCCTGGCAACTCCTCAATCACCTTTGCTGCTTTTACTCTTCTGCCTGACCTCTAAATTTTGGAATTTCTGAACAATTGGTTCCAGGCCTCCTCGTCTTATTCTGCATTCACTGTATGTAGTCTCATCTGCTCCCAAGACTTTTATCATCAATAAGGTGATGATGATCAAATACATGTACCTAACACAACCTCTCTTCTTGCACTGAACCTATATATCTAACTTATTTGATATTTCTACCTGATATATTGAAAGCTGATCTTACTGTATTTTCCCTAAAACCTACTTTTCTACTTGCAACTTTTAGTAGTGTATAGGTAATTCACATCAACCATTTCATGGAGAACTGAGCAAAACAGTGTTTTTTAATTTACTTAAAGGCATTAGAGAACCAAGAGACAGTGAAGAATTACCTAAGATCCAAGGCAGAATGGTACTTAGAGTTGAGCTCAACATTTGGGCTTCTTTTCTTCTAGTAGCACATGCTAATTCAGGCAAAAAGTGGGTGAAAAGCTAAGCAGCTGAGTAGCCCTTTTGACAGCCTTACTACCAAGTTAAAGGGACAAAAATTGGAGTTCATGTCTCTTCAAGGAAGTTGGCCGGTGGGAGAACCCTGACCACACGTTGAGTCAAAACCCTCAAGGACTATATCCTAATTTTAAAAACGAACAACAACAAAAAAAAATGATGCAGTTTGAATGTTCTCACTACACAGAGCAAATGTAAATCTTCTCTGGACCGATCTTTTAAGGTTTTCTTTTTTTTTTTTTTTACAATTTTTCATATTTAATGTTAAGCAGTTAACTTAAAATAAGGCATCTGAAGAAACATCAAAATCCAAGAGAAGCAACATATAATAGAAGCAGGCCAACAGGGGGCCCAAATAATAGAGTTACTAAACACAGGCTCTAAAATTATTACATTTAGTATATTTAAAGATATAAAACACAAGATTCAGAATTTTAGCAATCAGAAACTATACAGAAGAATCAATTGGCAAGTCCCAAACTGAAAAATATGTTAATCAAGTTTAAGAATTCAGTGAATGGACGTGATAGAAACTGGATAACCTGAAGTAAGAATTAGTGAATAAGAAGTTAGTTCAGAAGTAAATATCTGATATGAAAAATGAAGAGACAAAAAATGGAGGATACAGTTGAGAAGATAAGAGACATGGGATTAACATGAGAAGATCTAATGTACTGTAATTGGAATACCAGGAGAGGAGAGAGAATGTGGCAGAGAACATTTGAGAAAATAACTGAGATTCTTCCAAATTTTTAAGGGGCATCAGCCCTTGCAAGACCCAAGCATGATAAATAAAAACAAAACTACACCTCAGCACATCATAAGAAAAAATAAAACACAAAAAGGAAATCACAAAAGTAGCCAGAAAGGCATAAAAGACATTAATTTTAAAGGAGCAACAATTGCATAAAACTGATAGCTAACTTCTCAACAGAAAATATGGCAACCAGAAATCAACAATGAATTTTCAACTTGCTGAAAGAAAATAACTGCAAACTTAGAATACAATACCGAGCCTTTCCCCAAAAACAGTTCTTCAAGAATTAAGGCAAAGATACTTTTAAACACAGTAAATTCAATGGCAGATTCCCATTAAAAGAAATAGTGAAGAGTATTCTTCAAACAGAAAGAAAATGATCCCAGAAAAAAGCTTAGGGATAAAGGAATGAACATTAATAAAAAAAAATGAATATATGGCTAACTCTAAGTAAATATTTACTATCTAAAATAGTTTTGGAGGTTAAAATAATGTTAAAATACATGAAAATAATAGTATATAAGTTTGGTGTAGGAGTTCTGAGGTCCTTGCATTATCACAAAGAAGTAAAAAGTACCAGATAATATTAGAGTTTGCCATGTCATCTGTAGGGTAACCACTAAAAGAATAGCAAAAAGCAAAACAAAACAAAACCAAGTGTATAACTACTAAGGTAATAGAGGGGGAAGGTGGAACAATAAGGCAAAAAAGGAGAGAAAAAATATAAAACAGGACAAATGGAAATCAAATAGAAGATTGGGAGATTTAAATCTAAATATCAGGTATTACATTAAGTGTGAATGGACTGAATGCTTCAATTAAATTCAAAGAATATCAAACTGAAAAAGAAACAAAACCCACAAGGTACCTTTTATAAGAGACATACCTTAAATTTAGGAATACAGAAGGTTGTAAGTAAACAAGAATAGAGAAAGTTACAGTATGAAATTAAAAAAAAATGGGAAAGAGGGCTTTTGTAGCTATAACAATGTCATTCAATGCAGACTTTAAGGTAGAAAGTATTATAAACAGAGATACTTAGTAATGATAAAAGATTTGATTCACCAGAAAAGGAAAAGTTCAACAGTTCTAATTTTTTAATGATCTAGTAATATAGCCTCAAATATTTCAGCAAAAGTAAACAGAATTAAAAGGAGAAAAGACAAATCTGCATTCATAATAGGAGATTTTAATATACCTACCTAACTCAGTAACTGATAGAACAACACACACACACATACACAAATAAGTACATATGTAAAGACTGGAATAAGATTTTTTTTTTTTTTTTTGAGACAGAGTCTCACTTTGTTGCCCAGGCTAGAGTGAGTGCTGTGGCGTCAGCCTAGCTCACAGCAACCTCAAACTCCTGGGCTCAAGCGATCCTCCTGCCTCAGCCTCCTGAGTAGCTGGGACTACAGGCATGTGCCACTATGCCCGGCTAATTTTTCTATATATATATTTTTAGTTGTCCATATAATTTCTTTCTATTTTTAGTAGAGACGGGGGTCTCGCTCTTGCTCAGGCTGGTCTCGAACTCCTGACCTTGAGCGATCCACCCGCCTCAGCCTCCCAGAGTGCTAGGATTACAGGCGTGAGCCACCGCGCCCGGCCTGGAATAAGATTTAAAAACTTAACATAATTGGCATATATAGAACATAATATCCAACAATTGAAAAATATACACTTTCCAAATGTACATGGAATATTTACTAAAATTGACAATAATCTGGGTCATAAGAACAGAGTATATTCTTTGGCCCTGTGCCATTCAGCTAGAAATCAATAATTAAAAAGTAGAAAATATTAAGTTCAGAAATTAACATTTTCAAATAACTCATAGATCAAATAATAAATTACAATGAACATTTTATATTTGAACTGAATAGTGAAAGTGCCACATCAAAACTTATGGCATACATTTAAAACCATGCTTAAAAGGAAATTTATAGTTTTTTTCTTTTTTTTTTAGAGACAGGGTCTTGCTGTCACCCAGGCCAAAGTGCTGTGGTGCGATCATACCTCACTGTAACCTCAAACTCCTAGGTTCAAGTGATCCTCCCACCTCACCCTCCTGAGTAGCTAGGACTATAGGCGCATGCTGCCACACCCAGCTAATTTTGTATGTGTGTGTGACCTTGGAAAAGTAACATCCAGTTGCTTTGGGCATCTCTTTCTTCATCTATAAAGGTAGATAATACCACCTATCTTAGTGGGTTGTTATGAAGAATAAATGAATTAACTAATACTAAGCACCCTAGTACAGCAAATGGCATATAACAGGTGTTTAATAAGTGACAGCTGCTGAGAGTCCTACCGAATACTGTCATTTGTACCTGTCAGCTCTAAGAGAGAGTAAGTACCTTGGAGGTAGGATCATTTCAAATACTTCTTTATATCTGCCCAGTACCCAGTGCTCTGCTTTGTGTGAAATATTTCCTACATTTATGTTGTTGTGGTTTGAATGTTTTTGTCTCCTCCAAAATTCATGTTGAAACTTAATCTCTAAAGCAACAGTATTAAGAGTTGTGTCCTTTAAGAGGTGATTGAGTCATGAATGGGATTAGGTGTCCTTACAAAGGGTTTAATGGAGGGAGTTCACCCCTCTTGCCCTTCTGTCCCATCCACCGTGTGAGGACACGGCCTTCCTCCCCTCTGGAGAATGCAGCAACCAGGCTCCACCTTGGAAGCAGAGATCAACCCTTACCAGATACCAATCCTGTTGGTGCCTTGATCTTGGAATTCCCACCTTCAAGAACCATCAGAAATAAATCTATATTGTTTACAAATTACCAAGTCTGTGATATTATGTTATAGCAGAACAAACAGACTAAGACATATATTAAATGGATTATTGTAATTCTTTGGTTAGATTTGTATTAACCTAAATTTTAAACATATATGCTAACGTATTTTAAAATGTTATTTTATCCAAGAATGTAGTATATGTTAATTCTTTTTTTGCAAGATGCATGGCGATCTTTTATTTATTTATTATGTGTGGAAAGTTGTATCTATTAAAAAGTGAAATCACAAATTAGTCTTCAGTTAGTCTTAGTACATAAGAAAATTGATGTTTTCAATGTTTTCCATTTCTCCCTCCTGTGACTTAAAAAATGTAGTTCTCCTTTCAGTCATGTTTTGCCTTCAACATTTTAAAAGAAAAGGAGTCTGAATCCTGTAAAAGAGTGACAGAAACATGAATCAGTACCTCCTATTTACCCCAGTTTTGACAATTAAATCCTTCTGTTTTGACGAGCTTTATCACTATGATTTGCTGTTAAGAATCCCAACAAAACTTGAGCAAATGCTTAAATTAGGATAAAAATCATAGGCAAAATTCTAGGTCTACTTGACAGTATCTCTAATGGGCTTAGCATCATTCCTCTAGTTGGCATAAATAGCATTGGTTAGCATCCACTTGTACCATTTCTTAAATACTGAATTCTGTATTATTACTTTCCTGGATTAGTATATCATACTTACACTGATTTGCCTTAATAAATACGAAGGATAGGTCAGAGTATATAGAATTGAAATATTTGGGAGATAACTCTAAAAGTACTTGCGAACTTTTAGTATGTTGTTTAAAAAATAAACCAAGGCAGTTTATAATCCCTATTGTCATGTTTCATTTGGGAAGACATGCATTTACTACTTCGAGAAATCTGCACTAAGACAATAATGATAACACAAAATTCAATGTAGCTATTGGTCCCTAAAAATGATAAAAATTCATAAAAACAAAGTTCCAGATATACTGTTCCTAGCCTGACGGATAGAAGCAAATTCAAGTATATCAACAAGTACAATTAGCTTGGGATAAGCTATATTGTCTCTTAACTTAGATGCTTATAAACATATGTCAATAAGGGAATGGATATATATAATAGAAAATAATAGGGGAGGGAGAAGTAAAAAGGCAGAAAGGAGGGAGTGGAGTCAAAAGTAGAAGGAACAATTTTTTAAAGTTTTTATGGTTTTGTGTAAAGAATGAGGTATTATGTCCCAAAAATGGTATTGGGAAATGAGAAGATGTGCAGTTTATTATAAAAAAAAAGGCACTAAAGCAGTAAGAACACATAATAAGCAATATTTTAAAGATGGTGATAGGAAGAAAAAGACCATGATTTTTTAGAAAAGGCTAGATGTAATCAAATGCTACATATTAAACAAAACAAAATAACCTACATATGGACGTTTCTGAAGAACTACTGCAATGGGACTGAAATTCTCTAGTCCCTGGTCCCTCTTTCCCCTCTGAAAAAATGAATTCTATAATGTATTTTTTCTCTGTCCTATCATCCAAATCATTGAGAATGTGAATTGGTACACACATTATGGAAAACAATATAGAAGTTCCTCAAAAAATTAAAAATAGAATTACCTTATGGTCCAGAAATTCCCCTTAGGGGGGTATATATTCAAAGGAAATAAAATAAGTATCTTGTAGACATATGTGCACTCTCACGTTCATTTCAGCATTATTCGCAATAGCCAAGATACACAAACAACCCAAGTGTCCATTGATGGATGAATGGATAATTACATATATATGTAACAGCTGTTTATATAAAAGTATATATAATATGTATACACACACATCATGGAATATTATTCAGCCATAAAAAGATGGACATGCTGCCATTTGTTGACAACAGGGTGAACCTGGAAGATATGCTAAGTGAAATAAGCAAGATACAGAAAGACAAATACTGTATGATTCCACTTATATGGAATCTAAAAAAAGTCAAACTCACAGAAACAGAGTAGAATGGTGGTTGCCAGGGGCTGGAAGATGGGAGAAATGGGGAGATGTTGGTCAAAGGGTACAAACTTTCAGTTATAAGATGAATAATTTACATTATTGTAACAAATTCTAGGGAGCTAACATATACCATGGTGATTATAGTTATTAATATTATATAGTTGAAATTTGATAAGAGTAGATTTTAAGTGTTCTCACCACTCAAAAAAACGTAAATATCTAAGGTGTTTGGTGTGTTAACTAACTTGATTACAGTAATCATTTTTAATTATATGTACATCAAATCATCACATTGTACACCTTAAATATATACAAATTTTATTTATGAATTATAAGAAAATCTTTGATCTTTACTATATATACTCTGAGTATCTTGCTACTATCTAACTCATGATGAAAAAGAGGAAAAAAGCACAACAGCTAATGCTCACAATATTCCAGGTTGTGTTTTAAGTGTTTTCCATATACTATACTCATGTAATCCTCATAACAATCCTATGGCTAGGTACTACCCTCATCATTAATCTCCATTTTATAGATAGCAGGATTGAGTGATTGAGAAGTAACTTGCTTAGGTCATGGGGCAAGTATGGGGTAGAGCTGGGGTTTGAACCCAAGCAACCTCACACCAGGCTCCATGCTCTTCTCCAGGACGCTGTGCTATGCTAGGAAGTGGACTTTTGCTCCCAACTCTTATCTATCACTGGGCACAAAGCCACTGTATCAGCTGTCCACCACATTTAAAACTCAGCTGTAATCTTTAATGACACTCTACCTTTAAAACCATCCCACACTACCAAGTCCCAACATTACCAAAACACTTTTAAGTGATTTGACCCATAACAAACCGGTCCGCATTACAACTTGGTAGCAAATGAAAAGCACGCTTCATGACTTTTCAAGCTCTGATGTTGTAGTGTATCATGAAACTGTTTGATAATAGTTTAACTCTCTTTAAGCATTTTGTTATGTTTTGTATTTTACTTTTTTCCCCCCTAATTCATTTTCACTGTCCTGCAAAAAATTGGAATAAAGTAAATGTCTAACAATTAGTGGATTACTTAAATATCGGCAAGTTATATAATGATACATATAGTATGATCCTGTTTTATAATTATAATTCCTTTTATATATAAATCCCTATTGACTGATTTCTAAAAAAAGGTAGTAACAAAGTATGAAAGACTTTAACAATAAAAACCATCCACAGCAATAAACTTTGCATAATCATAATCTATAATTTTTGGTTTAACTCATTACATTTCCTGTACTGTTTATACATTAACTTCTTGATGGTTACAATTTTCTCAGAATTAGTTAACATTCCCTCTAATTAGTATAAGAATGAGCACTAAGAGAATGAGTAATCAACGTATTTCCTTAGACATGGGCACAAGCACATCTTAAATGTGCAGAGTACTTCAGGAACGAAGTAAAAGCAACCAGTACTACACAGTGCGTGCATGCATTTGTTTAAGAGCACAATAAGTGCTTCGACAGGAAAGCAGAGGGGCTGAGGTGCACCTACTCCTGGGGAAAAGTGGGAGGAAAAGCCAGGTACCACTCCAAGCCTCCTGAGCTGAGAATGGTAGGATGGGGAGGAGTTGGTAGGGAGAAACAGTGGGAAAATAGCATTTTAACATGTACACTGTTCAAACAGGAAGTGTAGAAATAAAAATGGCAATCTTTGATTTGGTTTTACCTCACAGAAAACTTCTTTCTCTAAGACTAGTAATAATATATAGTAAACCAACAGATGATGCATGGGGACAGAATATTTCTTATTTTTGTATTTATATCATGAGATTGGTGGAGAGCTAGTAAGAAAGTTTTTTAAGCACTGGAAAATTCTGTACTTTCCTGCAAGATTGATATGTATTATTAAGAAATATATAAATTGGTCTTACCACACCACGCTTAAAGTTCTCAATCCTTTTCTTTCCTAACTTGCTGGTTATCCACCAGGCCCAGGTTGGCATGTATTGCCACAAATATGGCATTACCAGAAAGGGCTGATCTGCGATCCAGACTTCTTTCAAATCATTGGCCATGGTGATTAGCATCAGCCGCACACAACGACTGGTTGCCATCTTGTGGGACTGGTCTACATTATTGCCTAGGGACTAAGAAAATTTAAAAATTCAGTGAATGCTGAATATTTATCCAAGCTATTTCATAGAAATTTTAAACTGGAAAGGACCCAAAGACCATCTAGTTGAGTGGTTCCTTTAGTGGGGGCTCATGCCCCATAGCAGTCCCCATAGGTACTAATTGGGGTTAGTAAATTATTTCTAATATTAATATTTCAGAAAGCCTAACAGAAATCATACACTTACTAGATAAGACTGTGTATCCTAAAAGATGAAGTTTCTTTGCTTTTAATTAGAATTTCATCATCATTATGTGCTTAATTATGATTATATTATTACTTAGGTAATAAAAATTAAATCATTAAGACATGCATGTAGCAAATGGAATTCCATAAAACATGTAGCCCATGGGGAAGAAATGGAGAAAGAAGATAAGGAGTTTCTTTCTTGGTAGTGAAAAAAATCTGTTACATAATGGTGGTCACAAAATAGTGGACTACTTATAAGTGGTATCTTATTCCCAAATGTGCACTTATCACCAATTAGGTGTCCGGCAGATGTGGGGGGTGGGGGGACGGGATGGGTGTATACCTACATAATGAGTGCGATGCGCACTATCTGGGGAATGGACACACTTGAAGCTCTAAATGGGGGGGGGCCCATGGGCAATATACATAACCTAAACTTTTGTACCCCCATAATAAGCTGACATAAAAAAATAAATAAATAAAAAAGTGGTATCTTAGCAATTTTATTGGCCTTTATTAAAACTGGATGCAAAGCACTATCAGTGAAACTTAACAAGTTTCATAGTGCCACGAGTTAAGTTTTATGAATAATTCACACAAAAGCAATTCTAACACAAAAACCCTGATATAATATAGTGATATAACTAGTAAAGCATTCAAATTATTCCCAACTAGAAATTTTTACCTTTGTGACTTCTTCACTCAGGGCATTCTTCACAATATCTGATTGCACAGGTCCTGGGCAAATGTTAGAGACTACTATACCTGGGCATGTGTTGTCAAGTTCAGTTCGGAGGCCATTAAAAAAACCCTAATGGACCAAAATAAAGGAAAAAAAGCAAATAGAATTAAATACAGAGACATATCTCATGATTTACCAAAATATATTCTAAAATGCCTCAGTAAAGGACAAGTAGTGTAATTGTGCAAGCTTATTTTAACTGTATGGCTGGAGGAAATCTAGAACAGACATTCTCAGCTCTTCCCAGTACAAATGGTTCACCACCTTTGGTAGTGGTGGCTCTTGCCATCAATGATTTCTATGGTAGGCACACACTAAATAGGTGGAGAAACCATCCCCAAAGATTCTGATACACCGTCCCACCCTCCTCCTACCAGTCTTCATCTCCCCATTCCAAAAGGGGTGCACGTTCTCCACTGAGAATCACTGAAATTGGGTTTCTCTTTATTCCCCAAAGTGGTCAAAAGTGCCAGTGTTAGGAGCAAAGGGAAGCAAGAGATTAGTACTTCATGGAAACTATCATAGAGAAAGAATTCAACTTTTTCCATTTATACTGTTATTTTAACATAATGAATTAGTTTCAGCAAACACCTTTTTTGGGTAATAAGAGAGTAGGTGACTAATTAAAAATGTAATACAACTGCTGTTGTAAAACAAACTAGACCCTCTAGACTTAAAGATACTGCCATTTCTAAAGCAATGGGGAATAAACAAAAATCTACTTCCCCTAAATCTTCTTTTCCTAAATTAGGAAATGTTTCAAGACTATGTTGTTATAAGGCTGGGTTATCATAGAGCCTTAGCAGCTAACCCACAGCACATTTGTATATGATCTGACAATATTAAACTGTCACCAGCCCTTAAATGCTGACCTAACAGACACAGGGCCTATGAGGGTTCATGCTCAGAGACTGACACAGTGCAGAAATGGACTCAAGAAAATGCTTGCTTGATACATGAAAGGAAAACTCCCATACCTTTAACCTTCTGCCCCTCTATAGCAAAAGAGGAGAGAGGACACCAGGCAAGCCAATACATCAGACACTAAAACCTCTCCTTGTTTGAAATCACATCTAACTTTTCAATGATAAACAAGTTTGCTGTGTAGCTTGCTGGGAATCTAAGAAGGAAATGTGCTGTTCAAAAAGAGCTTCCTGGTCTCCAGTTTAACTACTAGTACAAGTAAATAGAGTCTCAATCTGCCACATTCTATCAGAGGATCAAATACAGAAATAAAATAGTGATTCTTGGAGAGCAGGCCAGACAGCTCATCTGTGTTTTATCGAAACCATCCTGCAGGTCTTATGAGATTCTTGGCATCAAACAGATGGGGTGGCCGCCCTCCCTCCTCTGCCTGCCTGCAGCTTGCCCAACTGCTCTCCAGGAGGTCCCTGATAGCCCCCTTCTAAGTACAAGGAGATCATCAGTGTTTAACAGTCCACTGTATCACTCTCTGCAACTGTGTGCTCTTCACAGCAGCAAGAGGATGTCCTAAAGAACCAAAGCTTCAAATTTTCATGAAACTATCATCACCATGCAGCTACTGCGTCTCATCATTTCAACAGTGAAACATTCTACTTTAACTTTCAACACCATTAAATATAAATTCTGTGCCTCCTTTAACCATTCTCTTCCTATTGGCTTTATGATTTCTTCATATCCATGCTTAAGCCAACATTACAAATTCATTCATTTCTAATATTTATACCTCATAAGATATGCAGCCCAAATCAAGCTTTTCTCCTAGCCTCTGCCTTGACTAGACTTTCTTCTTCCAGTGAAACCAGAGTGAATAGTCAAGGCTAGTCTCAGGAGGGATATGAGAGGACTAATCACCCAGTGGGCAAGACCTGTTTCTGACATGCATATATAATTAGACCAAGTTAAATAAACAACAAGACAAGGAGGAAGGAAAAAAATAGGGAGAAAAAGTACGTCCTTAAGTGCATGTAGAAGGCAGGAGGAACAGCCCCCCAATTTGCCATGAAGATGTGGTGGGAGTAAGGATAAGCTAAATGGTGACATGTTGACTAGACGATAAATACACTCCTTGAGAGCAGAGAATGTATCTTACCATCTTTACATCCCCAAGATCTGTTGCAGTGCCTGTGCTCAATGCACATTTGTTGAATAAGTTAGAAGCATGTGTGGCTCAAGTCTTTTTTAGCATCTACTGGGACATCCTCTACCAGAGGTCTCTGTGGGTCTCTCTTTTTGTCTCCCCACATCGCTGCCCAGTTCCAGTGGCCTCACACGGTGACGGCCATATCCCTCATACACACACTTAGGTCAGTCCTCTCAGAGTTGAGTTCAAGCAACCTTACCTGAAGAGCATGCTTGCTGGCAGAATATCCAATGGAAAGGGGTGCAGATAGGATACCCATGAAGCTATTCACAGTAACAATCTTTCCTTGCTTCCTCTCGATCATGTGAGGCAGAACACACTTTGTCAAGGACACTGTTCCTAAGTAGTTCACCTCTATTAGTTCCTTGTAGACGTCCATGCTGGTATCCACACACAAAGAACGCTGGCTTCTTCCACCATTGTTGACCAGAATGTTAATCTAGTTAAATAAAATCAGAAAAGGGACACCTTGGGGATGTCCTGGATTGACAGATCCAGGACCTTTGTGGATGGATTGATAGAATTCGTAAGGATAGCTGGTTCTACTGTTAACTAGAAGAATCAACAGACAATGGTAGATTTCCAGAAGTCAGAAATTAAAATGATATAATAAAATAAAAACCAGAATTCACCTATGGAATTGAATTTCCATTTTAGGTGACTTTCTGTGGAAGATAATAATTGTCATAAAAACAAAAGCAATGGTGAATTTTTAGCTTCTGTTTTTCCACACAGAGGAATCAGTGCTTGTTAAGGAATGAAAAGTAACAATTACATAAAGCCAAAGACTCAGATATTAAGAGGCCCAATTCATGGCACTGATCTCACTGCCTGGGCCCCGTTTGCCTAAAACCCCTTCAATGATAGCACCACAGAGGGGAATCTCTTTTGCAGTTACTTCAAAACAAGACTGTATCAACACAAAATGCTACTTACTCTCCCAAACTCCTGGAGAACAGTTTTGGTAGCCGCTTCATGGGAACTTCTGTCAGTCAGGTCAAGGGGCAAAACAAGTATATCTTTTTCTTTTAAATTGCCATTCTCTAAATAAAGACAAAAATTAGCGTGGAAGTCATGCCATAGGTCAACCAAGCTCTTAGATACTCCCCTTGAAACCCACCCTACCTCAGGAGTCGGCAATGAATTCATTTCTGGGTGGCCCTGTGCAAGTTCCTCCCAGTGATCAGGAGGACTAGGGGGAATATGGCAACATCTTATGAGACAGAAAGCTGGCTGGCTTCACAGGAAGGGGAATGGCACACTTCGCTTGAGTAGACACAGTCTAACTTTAGAACAGACTCTGGCAGAAATCAAGATTATACCATAAGCTTAAAAAAAAAAAAAAACCGCAAAAGTTGTAGAGCAATATTTTTTAAGTACAGAGGTGCCTTTGTTTTGTGTTATTGCTCACAAAGTGTTGTTGCTCTTCTACACACACTTAAAACACAACAATTTGCACTTAAAAGCAGGAAGAAGCTCAGAGTACTATAGTCAAATGTCATATAGAAACTTCTCTCTAGAGGCTAAGGATTCCAGAAGGTAAACAAGAAAAAGACACACTCCTGAAACTCCCAACCAAGAAACATGTTGAGATGTAATGAGGACTTTGTGTTCATCAAAAGAACTAAAACTAATTTTCCTGGACTCTAACCTTGAAACTCAAGTAATGCCAGTAACAAAAACAAGCAAATATAGAAAACATTAGAGGTATAAAGGCTTCATGAGCAAAAGAGTTCATTGTGAAACATCAACCATATTAAAAGAAAGGTCAAAGGTTGCACCAATGATCTGAAAGGCAAAAGGAAAGCAATCAGCCTCACGCCAGGTAACAAATGCTGACATGGTTCATCTACTCTGTCAGTGCAGGACTTGCAAGTCACAGCAGTAGGGGAACAACTACCATAAGAAGTGACCCAGTACAAAAACGCAAGAGGCCCTTGAAAGCAACACCAGGAAGAGGCCTTGTGGCCCGGCTGAGTGCTGCTGTGCAACTCACTCTCATTTCTGGGTGGTTAGCTCAATCAGTGAAAGAAAAATTTTTAAAAATGACAGGTAGAAACATGACTCCCCATAAACGGTCCTTTGGGAAACTCAAAATTATCTCAGGTTAAGTACTAAATGTCCCATGAGAAATAATAATTTTATTACTGGAGGCTGCTTTCAGTGTGAACATTACACAAAAACTCAAAAATATGAACACTGTTGCCCTTTATATGAATATGAAAGATATTATCTCAAGTTGCATTTTTTAAACTTATTTCCATTCCTGTTCTTTTATCCTATGTAACAAAAATCTTATTCCATCCCATTTGACTTTAATATCTGACATTTTAGCAAAATGAGTAAGGATCCTTCCTAATTAAAATTCTAAGGTTAGACACAAAATGTTCTTTCTCTAAGACAAAAATAAGTCAGCTGGTCACTAGAAACCACCTGTATATGACAGAATTGGTGTTGACTCCCTCATCCCAAGAGTCAATGCAAGAAATGAGTGTAAAGGTGGCAGAAAAGGAGAAGAAAAAGGCAAGGGCAGCTAATTAATAGAAGACGGGAAGAGGAGGGTCTCAGGCAAAGCACTTGGAACATCTGGAACCAGGGTGCACTCCCCAGGAAAACTGCACTCTTCTCTCTAAATGTTCCAAAATTGTATTCGAGTTTGGAATCTGATTCATTCCTAGGAAGCACCACTGCTGTTTGGGATTTGCTTACCTAGGCATCTTCTTTTCACCCTTTCCAGCTCAGGCACTCTTCGGGCAGACAGTACCAGAGAAACTCCTAGTTTAGACAACTGGAAAGCCAGCTCCTCTCCAATTCCACTTGAGGCTCCAGTCACCCACACCACCATATCCGTCAGTTCCCATTCTGTGGAGGAAGGAGTAGGAATAGCAGGGAAAAAATAGGCTGTGATTACATTAAATCAAAGATTAGCTAAATTAGGCTAAATCAAAAGATTAGCAAAAAATAAAAAGCTTTAAACCACATCACTAAATATGAAGACATAATGTGAGGAACTTAAAATTTTAAATATCCTAAGGAAACATCTCCTTAATTTTTTTTTTTTTAAAATATGAATACAAACCATATAAGTAACAATTATTATCACTGTATTTTTGTATTCTTGAAACCTGGTGAGTTTTCTAGACTTTATTTTAAAGGCTAAGATTATAACTCCATGGTTTCACACCAGGGCTCTATTTATCTATGTATTTGATAAAGAAAAGTAAGGCTAAATGAATTGAAAGTCATTGTCCAGACTCACTTTCCTTTTCCATAAAATGAAGGATTCAGATTAGATGACTGCTAAAGGTCCCATCCAGTTTTCAATTTTTTTTTTTTTAGACAGGGTCTCACTCTGTTGCTGAGCAAGAGTACAGTGGCATCATCATAGCTCACGGCAACTTCAAACTCCTGGGCTCAAGCGATCCTCCAGCCTCAGCCTCCCAAGTATCTGGGACTACAGGTGTGTGCCAACACACTGGGCTAATTTTTCTATTTTTTATAAAGAGAGGGTCTTGCTCTTCCTCAGGCTGGTCTCCAACTTCTCACCTCAAGCAATCCTCCCACCCTGCACAGCATGAGCCACTGTGCCCAGCCAGGACTTTAAAAGTGATATTTTCCCCATTTGCCAATCATATCTACCGCTTAACAGCTAAAGGTCATTTTATAAAAGTGCTTCCCAACTGCCCGAGCTTTCATCATCTCTTAGGACAATCTAGTAATTTACACAGAGGAAATTGCTGTGCTCTGCTTGTCCAGTTATGTTCCTGTTAAACACTATAAAAATGTAATGGTACTAAAGCAATGACAAGTGGCTCCTTCTACTTTTGTCCAATGAAAAATTTATTTGCATTCCAGGAGATGATATTCAGTCTATCTGAATCCATAAAGACACTGTTGTGCAAGGTTCCTATGTGCCATATTTATAAAAATACACGTTATTTATCAAAAATAACTATCACTTTATATCACATTTCTGATTTTAGATCAGAAAAAAGTTACAATCAGGAAATGATTACACTGTTTTAGTTAAACAGTTCTAAATCCTAACCGTGGTATTACCATTACCAGCTTTGGAGACTGTCAGGGCTTCAGACACTCCCGTGTCAGAACTCAGTGCCCTAATTTTCCAGAACTGGAAATGCGATAATAAAACATCCCACATAGGATTGTTGAGAGAAATGAGTTAACAACATGGAAAGCACTCAGAGAAGTATCTGGCATAGACTCAGTGCTTAATAAACATCAACTATAATTATTTCTAAAATTCTTTGACAGATGGACTTTATAGCAGCAAAACATAGAATATTCACTTAATGATATGTGTGTTCTGATTTCTCCAGCCAGGGCAATGGGCTTAACTTTTTTTCATTACTTTTTATGTGCTTAACACATTATCTATTAAATCGCTCACAAAAACCTTATGAAATACGCATTATTATCTGGTTCACAGAAAAGGAAACAGGTTTACAGAGATTAGTTTAGCCCCAGCACTTGTAGTTCCAGCTACTCAAGAGGCTGAAGCAGGAGGATAGCTTAAGCCCAGGAGTTCAAGGCCAGCCTGGGCAAGATAGCAAGACCCCTGTCCTTAGAGAAAAAAAAAACACACACACAATCACCCTCACTAGACTGTAAATTCCATTAAGGCTGCCACCCTGTCTACCTTGTCCTTTTTCTGGCCGCAGTGTCTAGCACAGAGACTGGAATACAGAAAAGCCTCCATGAATGACTATTGAATGAACACCTCAGAACCCTGGCAGAGCTGGGATACAAGGGGGGGTATATCTAGCTCCAAAGCCCACACTGTCCACTATCCTTTGGTGCATATTTAAATATGATCAATATTTTAAAGCCCAACTGTTTCTTAGACTTTCAAAAAAATACAACTTGTCTTCAGGGAAAAGGTTCCCTGTAAATCTCTCAACTAAGGATAAAAACATCCCCAATATTATGTCTGGGCTATAATGCTTTCCTGTCATATAATGTACTTTTATGGAATGGCACAATTAGGCAACCTTCCTATGGACATTATCAGGAACAACAGAAGGTATATTCAGATAATTATTTATTCATTCTTTGACTACTCATTATCCCAAAGTTCTGCAATATTCTGACGCTAGGGTGAATATTGTTTGTTTTGGAACCACAGCCTGGATGCTAACAAAGATTTCTCTATTTTTATACCAATAAGCAAATACTATGTAAAACCAACAATGAAAACCTTAGTATAACTACAGTTCTGGCACCATTCTTCCCACCATGGAGAAGAAAACTTTGTTAGTTAGCACCAATGTTTGTTTCCCAGTTCCACAGAATCTGGCATATATAATGCCCTCCTTTAAACAGCCTCTGAAAGCAGTCTTACAGTTGCAAAGAAACTGATAGTTCAACCTCCACCCCTGTTTGAGAATTCTCCCCTCAAGCCACTGACTAGTCTCTACTTAATTCTCTCACAGAAAGAGGAAGCTAGTTATCTGGAAACTCCTGCTCCTTTTTTGGACAAGTCTAATCATGTAAGGGTTCTTGCTTATACTGATGTGATATTGAATTCTACCTTTGAATTCTACCAAGGGGCAGCAGTGGGCAGCAGTTCTGCCTTCCCAAACCTTTCACATGACAATCCCCCACAGCTGTTAGGGAAGACAGCCCTTATGTCCTAAGTCCTCTCATCTCTTGCTTCTCTAAAGCTAAATAAACCCGTACAATTTCTGCTACCTTCCCTCAAATGACATGGCATCAGGTTTCCTGGCTCTTCTGCACCAGCTCTAATTGGCCAATGTTCCCACTGAAAGGAGCTGGCCAGGGAAGGACACAGGATTCAGCAGAGTCTGGACAGTGCAGAGCAGGGTGAGATGATGTAATCACTTCCCTTGGCCCCTGCAAGGTAGGCCTGTGAGGGCCAGGGCTGTCCTGGGCTCAGTCACTGCTGGGTCCCCAGAGGCCAGCACATACAAGCGGGTATTCAGGGGACAACTGCTGTTTGCAGTTGTTGCTTCAGACACTAAACATCTACAGATGCAGCCCGGGCTTGCATAATCTTTTCTGGCAGCCACTTCACAGCTGACTCATATGGAGGTTACTATCAACTATAACCTGAGTTTCATTCACATGTGCTGCTGTTGAAATTTTCCTACTCTAGACTTATGCAATGGATTTTTCTGGGCCATTTTAATATCTAAAATTAGTCACCCTTAAATTTCATGATGTAAGATCTATGCTTGGAAATGCAGAGAATGTCCCTAGAAGATTCAGAAGAGGCAGGAAGCAGTGGTTGCCTCCAGAGAGTCATACTTGTCCTGGGGGACAAGGGTAGGAGACAGCCTTACTTTTTACTGTGTTTCATTCTGTATTTTTAAAGTTTGCATTACATAAGGATGTTGTCTATATTTTAAAATGACAAGAAATAATAAACCTACAGAGATGTGAAGGAGGATACTTTTTTTTTCTTTTTTCATCTTGACAGAGTTTGCCCATCTTTCTAGCCTAAACTGTTTTGGCAATCTGAGTCTGTTTCCAAGTTCATCTTTTTTTCTTTATCATTCCCCACCCCCACCAGGAGTCTTTTTAAACATTTTGTTTTCCTAAAATTCCCCCATGAAATTTTAATTCCACAGGTATACTGTATATCCATTTACATACTGCACACATATCTATCTTTGCTTTATACATAAAGAGTTCTATAAAGCTTACTCCTTAGTTAATGCCGGTATAAGAATGACTAAATTTAAGTTAAAATTAAATTAAAATCTAAAAGCTATTATCATCTAACTTTATAACTATTTGCTGAATAACTTAATGTAACTTCAACAGTAATGCATCAAATTATATATGCAAATTTGCAATCATATAACTACATAATAGCAATGTAATTAAATTTAAAATCTTTCAAACTGAATTTTCCAACAAAAGTAAAACAATTGAAAAAATTAAATGAATATCTTAAAATTATTTTTTAGTGATCTAAACTTTTAACTTTTGCTTGATATGAGAAAATAAGTTTTAACTTACTGGGTTAGAGATATTCATTTAGATATTGTCAACATTTTTCCTTTTTAGCTCTTGACATAATTGGATGGGTTGAATAACTTTAGAATTAAGTAATAATTTACAAACTATTTTTATTTAATCCTCCAAGTCCAAGTTAACACAAAAAGCACTGAGGATCAAACACAAACAACATCTACAAGGCAACCAATACGCATGGGCATTCCACCTGTTGAGATGGAGAAATCCATCCGGAGAAAGTCCTATGGTTAATAAAGTTGCATGGTATTTGGGATTCCTACTTAAAACAGAAAGGAGAAAGTCCACCTGTCACAGTCTTCTACTTGCCAGTTTTGTAGTGCTAATGTTGCATATATGGTCATGTATTTTCCATGAACTCAGTGTCACTGCTGCACATGTTATACCCAAGAAGAAACAGAAATGAAATCCTATAGAGTAAGATTTTGTCTAGTAGGATTGAGTTTTGGAAGGGGCACATACACTACACTATTGGATTTTTTTTTTTTTTTCAGTCCTCCAGTACCAATTTTCACCTCTTTGAGATGCATATCACCACCAGCCCTCACCCTCCCACCCTCACCCTGCCCACCTTAGGAAACATGGTTATCTTCTGAGCTACTACCTGTGACTTCCAAGCAAACCTCACCATATGCTTTGAGTATTTTCATACTGGAAACTTGGCCCAGGGAAACCCCACTTACCCCAGTTCTTAAAGATCCAAAGTATAGGTTTGGGCACATCACTTAGTTTCTCTGAGCATCAGAGAAACTATCTGGAAAATAAGACTAATAATACCTACTTTGTAAGAGTTGTTATAAAGGTTAGAGATTATCTATATAGAGTACCAAGCACACAGCCTACCTAGCAGATAGAATGTTTAGGAAACAAACATATATTATATGATCATCAAATATGAAGCAAAGCACAGATAAATGTGGGATAGGCAGAATGACCTTTAGTATACCAATAATGATCTTGCTCCAGGCAAAATGCCAATTCAGTTCTCTCTAGTGTTACACTTTCATACCAACGAGTAGGTAGGGGGGTGACTCCGTATATCTCGGATTTTATTTCAAAACTCCAGGAGAGTGAGAAGTGGAGGATAAAACAATTTCAGGAAGTAGAAAGACCTAGCCTGCAGTCCTTACAAAGGAGGTTCCCTTACAAACGCAGGGAGACGCTGTTTTCTCAAAGTAGCATCCTCTGACCCTACACCAGAATCCTGGTTAAGAAGTCTGAGTCTCGAGGGCGTCCTGCCCATTCCAGCGCTCTCTTATAGTTTGGTAACCCCTGGAGAGGCACGCCTATGCCATCTTCGACCAGGACACAAGAAAAACGCAGAGAATAGCTTCCTTAGCCCCGGCCTCTTCCTCCCCGACCCTTGGCCCCTGGAAAGGCACAGCCTCGCCGCCGGGAAGCTCCACCAAAGCAGCAGGGACCCGGGACGACCGCGGAGCCAGCGGAGATCAGGACGCGCCTCGGCCGCTCCGAGCCCGGCCTCCAACTCGGGAGGGGCCGCGGCGGGTCCTCACCTGGGCGTCGCCCCTGCCACTCGGCCCACAGCAGCGTCAGGTCGCCGTCAGCCCTCAGGAAGCGCAGCAGCTGCACCACCAGCAGGAGCGGCGCGCACAGCGCCAGCAGCCAAAGCACCAGCTCCCAGCTCATCGCGGCCACGCGCGTCCCGCTCCGCGAGGGCCAGACTGCCCGCGCCGCAGGCCTGAAGGGCCCCAGCACCGCCTGCTGCGGGCCCGCCCCGAACAGCGCCGCCTGGACTCCGCCCAGAGAGCAGGCGGAAAGGAGGAGCTGCCCGGGCTCGCCCAGATCCGCGCCAGCTCCTAGGGCGATCGCCACAGGCCCAGTCCGGGGCTCCCACGCCCTGGGGCACCAAACCAGGCTTGGGTTTGGGCAGCACAAGCTGCCCCTGTTTCTCTTGCCTGTGCGCCTAATAAAGGGTTGCAATAGGAACAAAAGTCATGAATGACTTAATTACTTGGAGATACTACTGTTGATACAAGAGTCACAGGACTTCTAATGCCAAGAACTATTCTGTAACAGTTGTTTTGAGAGCAAATAGTTTTTCAGGGCTCTGGTTCCATCTACGTGAAGAACACTATCATTTAAAATTTGAACTTGCCGTCTTCCTCCACTTCATCTTTCCCCTCTTTCTCATCTTTTTTTTCTTTTAAAACTAGGTGAACAAACCATTAGATTGAATGTTTTCGCCCACCGAATTAACCAAGTCGCTGAGTTGGGTTGGCCTTGCCTCAATTAAACTTTGTAAAGTACGTTGCAAATGACTCTTGACCTTTGAAGGTCCAGAAAATGCTAATTCGGACTGGATTGTTGGCCAGGCCTATCTAAGGCTAGGAGAGCAGGCTAGGGAACTGCACCCATGGGGATGGAATGATAAGGAAAACCCTCATGTATTACTTGGCACAGCAGCCAGCTGAGACCCCCACCCCTCACAGAAGACCTGCATCAGCATAATAGTAACCTATTACCCGGTGCTTCAACTACCCTATTACCTGGAGCATCAGCATAACACTAACCTATCACCTGGTGCTTCAACTACCCTATTACCTGATGTGTCAACATAGTACTAACCTATTACCTGACATATCAACTAACCTATTACCTGGAGGGCATTAGCCACCTGAGACCCCACCCCTCAGAGCACCCCAACTTAATAAAAGTCGGAAAAATCGGGTAGACAGGGTTTACAATTTGGTGGCGAGATCCCTCTGAGCCCTCAGGGAAATAAATCTTGAATCTCAGACTCTCCCTGTGCCACTCGGGACCACCCGCTGTAACACTTGCTACAACAGGAGTCCAGCGCTGTGCCCTCTGCTACCCTGTAGAAGTTATTTCCTTACCTGTACCCACAAAGAATATCTAGGAAGGTTTAAGTGAGAAAAAACCTGTGAAGGGCACAGTGCCGCGTCCACAGTAATTGTATTCTCTCTTTTGTAATTATTAGTATTAATTATATTGATGAATTATTTATTCTTTCCGTTGTAATTATCGTTTCTTGGCCCTCAACCTGCAAGGCAGAGACTCTGTTTATTAATTTCTATATTCTGCACCGATTGAGTTCCCCTTGCACGTGAAAGCAGTAAAAAAATGTTTACACTGTGATGAATCAGAAATTGTTGTGATGTGGTTCCAGGTTTGCCCAGGAAGATGTGAGCTAGCTCAACTTTGACCTCGCCTGGTTGCTTACCCCAGTTACAACTTGGAATAATACTGCTCAAGAGTTGTTCGCATTGGCTTGTCGCCTTTACAATGTGGGTTTTATTTTCCAATGATAAATGATTTTTATAATGCAGCACTTAAAAAACACCATACTGAGTTTCACAGAGAACAAACACTAATAAAAAGTTTCCTCTGAGCCTATTTCCCCTTCTGTAAAATGAAAGGGTTAAGTTAGATTTATTTAGTGTCCCAAGCCAGACCACAGGTGGATAAACTAGATTCTCCAGCACAGAGTCCAGCTGTGGGGAGGGTGGGAGCAGAACAGAGTTGCAAATGGCAATTATGAGAGCGGGGGATGGAACAGTGGGCTCAGGGCTACAAAAAACTGACCAGAAAAGAATATGAGCTCCCCTCTGTTCAGCCCTAGAGATTAAGAGGTCTCTGTGAGTTCTGAATGTTGAAGTCTCAAAAATGTGTATTTTAATCTGATGATTTGGGCCAGTGTGAATGTCTTATTCATTCCAGTGTATGTACTTATTCTAAACGTATGTACAAAATTAAATATCCTATTTATCAATTTACTAAACTGTAAATGATTAATTTTATACATCAGCTTGACTAGACCATGGTACCCAGTTTTTAGTCAAACATCACATTGTTGTGAAAGTAATTTTTAGATGTGATTAAATTTTTTTTTTTTTTTTTTTTTTCAGACAGAATCTCACTCTGTCACCTGGGCTAGAGAGTGCCATGGCGTCAGTTTTGCTCACAGCAACCTCAAACTCCTGGGGTCAAGCAATCCTTCTGCTTCAGCCCCCCAAGTAGCTGCAACTACAGGCATGCGCCACCATGTCCGGCTAATTTTTTCTATATATTTTTCAGTTGTCCAGCTAATTTCTTTTTTTTTTTTTTTCAGTAGAGATGGGATCTCATTCTTCTCAGTCTGGTCTCAAACTGCTGAGTCAAATGATCCGCCCACCTCGGCCTCCCAGAGTGCTAGGATCAGAGGTCTGAGCCACTGTGCCCAGCCTAGCTCCTAGGATTTTAACCATTTAAATATAAAATACTGCCGGGCATGGTGGCTCACGCCTGTAATCCTAGCACTCTGGGAGGCCGAGGTGGGCGGATCCTTTGAGCTCAGGAGTTCGAGACCAGCCTGAGCAAGAGAGAGACCCCATCTCTACTAAAAAATAGAAAGAAATTATATGGACAGCTAAAAATATATATAGAAAAAATTAGCCGGGCATGGTGGTGCATGCCTGTAGTCCCAACTACTTGGGAGGCTGAGACAGGAGGATCCCTTGAGCTCAGGAGTTTGAGGTTGCTGTGAGCTAGGCTGACGCCACGGCACTCACTCTAGCCTGGGCAACAAAGTGAGACTCTGTCTCAAAAAAAAAAAAAAAAAAGTAAATATAAAATACCACTAATTAAAAAAACTGATTCAAATATAAGCTACATTATTATGCTACATTATTTCCTCTCTGACCAGAGAAACTATCAACGGCCCAGAGACAAGGAGAGAGAAGAATCACTCTCACTGAGTCCCTCTTCTCCACTCCCATTTGGAGAGAGCATCAGCTGCTCCCTCTCCTCAAGTCTCAGAACCTTTTCATGAGGTTGAGACAGTGCTAAAGAGTGTGGCTATCACTCAAGACTCTGCAAGCCAAGGCAATGGTCCCTCCATTGGGACACAGTCCTTTCACAATCAGAGAAGAAAGACTGAAGCCATATGCTATATCAGCACCTTACAGTATGATTCTGACAACACACAAACTTGCTCCTGGCTAGAGTGTTTGTTTGGCAACCAAAGCCTAGCTTGGCACTAAATCCTTCCCTTACCCAAGGCATGATTCACATCCTAATGTAAGCAGCACAATAAAGACAGAGAATGTAATTAAAACTCCACGGGTTTGCCTGCTCTAATACACAAACCAGTAATATGCTATTCCTGATTAATTCCCCTTAGAAATGAGCTTCAAAACATTTTATTGCTTCTTACGCAATATCTACATGAGTCAGAGAGGCATCAACAGTAGCAACTTTCTTATTTTCAAGCATTAAAAGCAAAAGAGTTTTCAATTCACAGGCCTCAGATGGACCCAGTTACAGTGCATAAAAACTGGGCCGTGGATGAGAACAACCAATAGTCAAATGGGGAAAGTTCTAGGTGTTGATGCAGTAGAACTTCCATCCTCTCTCTTTCCTAGAATATCTTTATATGCTCTGATGTCAAAAGTTGTTCCTTGGCAGAAGTTAAACATGACTTTAAAACAGTAATGGAAGTGAAAAAGGCAGTAGTTTTCCTCCCCAATGTTGTTTTATTTTTCCAGTCTTGTCTACCAAACTTCCCTTTTCTCTTGAAATGTTTTGAAGAATGTTACTTGCAGTAATTAACTTTCCTTAAACAGCTCTTCCTTCTCTCTTTCTAATCCCACTGCAAACTGCACCAGCCGTCTCCCCACTTTCATCCTCTGCAAAGCTTTTCCAGGGCCCATGATCATCTCCTCCCTAGTCTCACCTCTTTTCACAATTACTTCAGATGGGAACTAGGTCCAATATTGTTCTCTAATTATTTGGGAGGTAAATATGTTATTGTCCCAGTAGAACTTTAAGTTCCTTGAGATAAAGTAGAAAAGCTGATACTTCTTTTAAAGAGTCTATAATACTCACTATAGAATATATGCATGTAATGGAATTCAACTAGTACCCCCAAGATCTATTAAAATAAAAAAATTTAAAAAAGAAAGCCACCTGATTAAAAAATGAACAAAACACTGAAAACAGGCACCTCACAAAATAAGATATACAGATGGCAAGTACGCATATGAAAAGATGGTCAACATCCGATGTCATTAGGAAATTGCAAATTAAAACAACAATGAGAGACCACTACATAGAATAGCCAAAATTCAAAACACTGACACTAGATGCTGGCAAGGATATGGAGCAACAGGAACTCTCATTCATTGCTAGTAAGAATGCAAAATGATACAGCCCCTTTGGAAGACAGTTTGGCAGTTTCTTACAAAAATAAACACACTCTTAACACACAATCCAGCTATTGCACTCCTCGATATTTACCCAAATGAAGTTAAACTTATGTCCACACAATAACCTGCACATGGATGTTTATAGCAGCCTTAGTCATAATTGCCAAAACTTAGAAGCAATCAAAATGTCTTTCATTAGGGGAGTGAAAAAATAAACACATCTAGACAATGGAATACTGTTCAATACTAAAAAGAAATGAGCTATCAAGCCATGAAAAATGACATGAAGGAAACTTAAATGCATATTACTACTTGAAAGAAGCCAATATGAAATGGCTACATTCTGTGTGATTCCAACTATGTGGCACTCTGAAAAGGGCAAAACTACAGCAGTAAAAAGATCAGTCGTTCTCAGAAATGGGCAGGGGAGAGGGAATGAATAGGCAGAGCATGGAAGATTTTTAGGGCAGTGAAATTATTCTGTATGATACTGCAATGTTAGGTACGTGTCATTGTCCATTTGTTAAAACCCATAGAACATAGAAAACCAAAAGTGAACCCTAGGGTAAACCATGGACTTTGGGTGATTATGATGTGCTGATATAGGTTTATCAGTTGTAACAAATGTACCACTCTGGCATGGGATGTAGGTAGTAGTGGAAATGTGTGTGAATAGGACCAGGGTTATATGGAATCTCTCTGTACTTTCTGCTCAATTTTGCCATGATCCTAAAACTTCTCAAAAAAATAGATTCTATTAAAAAAATTTAAAAAAAGGATCTACAGTACTTAGCTTAGTGTTGACATAACAAACAATAAGCCCCGGTGACTGATTGAATTCTTCTTTTCCTTGAAAGTTAAACCTCCTTGAAGTTCTCAACTCAAGTTGGTATTAGAATGAATGTTGCTAGCATTTGATAAATCAGTTTCTGCTTGTCATTAAAATGCTTTGAATAAAGTCCCACAAAGGGACCCCGAAGCCCTCTGGATAATTGGTAACCCTAGTTTTCAATTCCAGCTGTGACAGAATGGTACCTCAGCTTCCCTCTTTGTAATGCTCACTTTTGATGGTCTGGGGTTAGGCCAGATCAGGGTCCATCGGCCAAGTTGAAGCCAGCTGTGTCTTAGTAAATGGCTACTTTCCATAACAAAAGCTTATGCAAAAATAACTTTAAAAATCTAGATTCTCCAAGATTGGCAGTCTCTGGAAAAAAAGAAAGACTTTATGAATGGAAACAGGGACTGAAGTAGTCTAGAGAGAGAATATTCTCCCTCGAGAACAAGAAGGGATTTGTGGTTTTTGACTTGGGGGTTTACCACAACCCTTAGATGCTTTTAGAAATTTGTTGGCTGTAGCTTGTTTCCATAGTGGCAGGTGGCCAGAGCACTATCAGAGTGAGAAAGAACCAGCAAAGATGTGAAGACACACCCAACAAAGAATTGTCCCACCCCAGTGTCCCACCCCAGCCCTATTTAGAAATCGAGCAGCCTGGCTGCGGTGGAAAGGAGTTCTGAGTCTGTTCACTGCTGAGGAGACACATTCCTCCACGTGCTCTGGCTCTACCTCTGCCCGGCCATACTCCATGTACCAGCGTTCGGGTTGTTGTTTAGTGTTCTGATGTTCTGCAGGCAGACAAGGTCGTACCTGAGGAATCTTGTGTTCATATACATTATTTCCTTATCTTTAGTGATCTCATGATGGGATGCCTCAATAGGAACATCTCACTGCACTGTTCACCACAGGCATTGATTGTTTCTTAGCCAACTTCCACATTTTCTTGAGTTTCTGAAACATGAACAACTAACTATGTAGTTCTCTCTCTCCTTCTCTCCCTCTCTCTCTCTTTAAATGCCTTGTTTCAAACTTTCCTTTATATATCTTGGTAAATGACTTAGTAGTGGTGGTGGTTACTCAAATCTACCCATGTGATAAAATTGCATAGAACTTCACACACACACACACACACACACACGCGCGCGCACACACACAACTGCATGTGAAGCTGGTGAAATCTGAATAAGGTCTATGGATTATACCAGTATCAATTTCCTGCTTCTGTCATTGTTCTAAAATTATGGAAAATGTTACTAGTGGGAAAAATGGAGTTCAGTGTTCACAGGACCTATCTGTGCCATTTTTGCAACTTCCTGTGAATCTACAATCATTTTAAAGTAAAAAGTTAATAATTCAGGTTGAACTCTTTTATTTTTTTTTCATTTGTTTTATTCTATTTTATTTTATTTTATTTTATTGAGACAGAGTCTCACTCTGTTGCTCTGGGTATAGTGCACTGGCATTATCGTAGCTCACTGCAACCTCAAACTCCTGGGCTCAGGTGATCCTCTTGCCTCAACCTCCCAAGTATCTGGGACTGCAGGCACGTGCCACAGCACCCAACTAATTGGGGTCTCGCTCTTGCTCAGGCTGGTCTCAGACTCCTGAGCTCAAGCAATCCTCCCACCTTGGCCTCCCAGAGTGCTAGGATTACAGGTGTGAGCCACCGTGACAGGCCTGAGCTCTTTTAAAAATGCAAATATTTTCTTAGAACTCTAAAATGTGTCAATGCTTTTTCCTTTCCTTCTTTTCTCTCTCTTCTCTCCAGCTAGGAACAGCCATAAATGGAGTGAGCAGCAGTTTAAACTCTCAGATTTAAGAAGCAAGGGAACACCCACATACTCCATCCTATCTGCTTGTAAACATGCTGACTTTCCTCATAATTTCACTCTTCATAAAACAAAGCAATAAGTTATAGAAGAACTTGACATATTAGAAAACTTAGACATTGAAAGTGGTTAGCTTAACCCATTAAGTCTTTGGAGGACTTGGGACTCAAATTTGGAAGATGGCTCAGAATGAGATATGTTCTAAATCAATGAGACTCAGAATCCTCCGGTCATGTGACAGACAATATGTTATTAATAAAATACATTGAAGCGGGCATCAGTAACCTTTACAGCAGAGTTCAGTAGAGTTAATCAGTGAAGGCTTTCTGGAATGCCAGCCCATCTCAAGGCCTTGGCACCTACTGTTCTGTCTGCATAGAGGGATAGCTGGAAATCCAAGATGGCTTCCAACCATGCTCACCTCCTGGTATGCAAACCATCCTGTAGTTCCCTTGCACATTGTGTCAGCATTGGTCACTGTCACCAATACAACACTGTGGAAATGATAGGTATAATGATGGATGTGTGACTCCCAAGGCTAGGTCATAAAAGACATGCAGCTTTCACCTCTTGCTCTCTCGTTTACAACTTTACTAAAGTATAATCAGATATAATAATCTGCACATATTCAAACTATACAATTTGTGGACTTTGACAAATGTATACAGCTGTGAAACCATCGCCACAATCAAGGTAACAAACATTTCTTTCACCCTCCAAAATTTCTTTGTGACCCTTTGAAATCCAGCCCTCCCCCAACTCCTCCCTAGGTGACCAATGGTCACCTCTCTGTTTCTATCATATCCCATTGTATAGATACACCATTCTTGTTTCCTCTGTGGGACATGAAGGCCCTTCTCTGGATCCTTTCAGTTCTTGTCTTATGTCTGTTTTCTTTGCCAAATCTTTACCTTTGCTCAGGGTAACTTTAGTTAGACTAACTTTGTTTTTTCAATTCTGAACCACGGGAGTCTTGGATTGCTGCCTGTTGCAAGAGGGCAGGGGAGCAGTGAGGAGAGAGCGATCTCTTTTTAACAAAGCTGTATGCTGTTCCCAGCCAAGACCAAGGCTCTTCTCTTTCTGGTAGGTTATTGGTGGGATCCACTAGAAGTAACCCACACAACTATAGAGTTAACCTGTCCATATGCTTACTAAGTGCCAGGCCTATTCTAAGAGTTTTATATATATTAAATCCTTTAATCCTCACAACAATGCAATTAGTTAGGTACTATTTTAATTTCCATTTCCCCAATGAGGAAGCTTACTTGAGATTAAGTAACTAGCCCTAGGTCACACAGCTGGGAAATGGTGGGCTTTGAACCCAGGCAGTCTAACTTCAGAGTCCTTCTCTTAAACCACCATATGATGCTGGTTCTCATAATAGAGCAGCTTAACCTTGTTCTACCAGGTCTCCTGAAACTTCCACCTCAGTAGGTACAGGTCTGAATCCCAAAGAAGCCACAAGGACATTTTAATGAGCTGCTCATTATCATGTCATAAAGATTGTCCACCTCCCAGCCAGAGATGGAAAGAGCCTTGCTGCCTCCTACCCCACCTGGATACAACAGTTTAGATTTTAGGATCTTTCATTTCTAGCAGTCCACTTCTGGGTACCAATGTCTCAGTCAGTCAGGACTCTCTCAACTACAGATGGCAGAGACCCAACTCAAATTAGCTTACAAGAAACTATTCAAGAATGTATTGGCCCCTCCATGTATAAAACCCCAACCATAAAGATGTAACCTGCCTCCCCAACCCCCCAGGCATCTGGATGTAAACCATTAATCTGAGCTCCAGGAAGTAGAGCACAGCCTGTTCCTGGGAGACAGAAGCTGCTCAGCTGAGGCCAATGCTAAGTACCCTGGCCTAAGCTGAGCAGGTAAGATTTCTGTAGCTTCTTACTGTCTAGAAACCTCAATATCTAAAATGAATGTAAATGTATTAATTTTCTAGGGCTTCCATAACAAACTATCACAGACTGGGTGGCTTAAAACAACAGAAATTTATTTTCACACCATTCTGGAGTCTAGAGGTCCAAGATCAAGGTGTTGGCAGGGTTATTTTCTTCTGAGGTCTCTCTCCTTAACTTGTAAATGGCCGCCTTCTCTCTGTGACTTCACATGGTCTTTCCTCTGTGTGCATCTTTGCCCTAATCTCCTCTTCTTATAAGGACACTAGTCATATTGGATTAGGACTCACTAACATATCTTCATTTTACCTTAATTACCTATTTAAAGACCTTATCTCCAAATACGATCTCATTCTGTGGTACAAGGGGTTAGGACTTCAACATATGAATTTGGTAGGAGCGGGGGGCACAATTTAGCCCATAACAATAAACAAAAAACAAAGCTGAATTTATTGCTTAGTTATATAAGGGAGAGCCATGCTGCTTAGGCCCAGTCTTTCTAAGTAGATCAGATCTTGATGGGCTTCTGGGTAAGCATGGAGTTCGGTCACTGATGGAGTAGGTGTACATCAGCTGAGGAGCTGTGGTTCAGTGCAACTTTCGAAGATTTGTTGACACTCAGTAGTGTGTTCATTGAAGCACCCCGTCCCCATTGGCCTACTTTCACAAGCGAAGGGCTATCGCTGCTGGGTTGGCTTCCAGAAGCATGCTTGCTCACGCAAGTTAGTGATGATTAAATACGTTTTTGTTTTTAATCTCTGTGACTTTGCCAGGTGTTATTAAATGTCTTTCAAACCAGTTCTAAAGGTTCCATGGCTATAAAACTGTCATTTATTGATTAAATAGATTTAAAATCAGTTCTTGCGGCATCTTGTTACCTTGACTGCAGAATGGTCTTTCATAGGAGTGTGGGAACTTTTTAAAATTGTCACTACTGCCAAAAAATAATACTTCAGAAACATTAGTTATTTGCATGTGGATAGCTTACTCGTATACACCAGAGAGAAGGTTCAAGAAACAAAGGCAAAACGTGATTTATAAGGATAAGGAGAGAGATCAGAGGAAAAGTACAGCCTGGGAACAATAAATCTTGTTTGCACAATTTTTGGATAAACTAATTACCGGGTATGTAGCAAAGAGCTCAGCTTGGACAGTTATCCTTGGGCAGGTGGACTGAGGGAACCAAAGAAAACAATTGGGTTTTCTGTGGCACTTTGCTGTGTAGGACACATGACGGGCTGTGGTCTCTGTGTAATATCTGCCCCTGTGCCTCCAGGAGCACCCCCTCACGAGGCTAGTTCTGTACCTTTCCCTCTCCGGGACTTCTCACCAGTCACGCGGTTCCCAGGAAACACAGTGGACTGCCCAGCAAAGGAGTTGTGTGGTCAAAGAACCTCAAGCCCAAATGGCACCATGTCTGAGGCAGTTCTTAGGCCCCTTACTGACTCCAACAACAGTGCAGGGAAGGGAAGATGAATTCTCACTTTTGCTACTTCCGGTATGCAGATCTTAAGGTAACCAGACTGGCAATTTGCTGTTAGCGAGTGAGGTCTTCCTGTACCTCTGCAGAAACATGTGGCATGAGACCAGTGTGTGGTTTTCTGGTAGTTATCTTATCTTTCCCTCTAACATAGGATATCATGTGTGTTGGAGGTTCTCAAATTTATTATTTAATATCTTTAAATATATGTGGACCACATCTGCACCAAAAGGAATGCATATCACCAAGAAGTACAAGATTGAAGGTAAATACAAGTGACTTTGGATTGTCTTTCTTTGGGAGGGAATACATGGATTATACGTAGAACAGTTGTATTTTGTCAGTCAGGCACTTTAAAGATGGTATGTATGGGAAGAAGACATTATCTGAAAATGAATTGGCCAATGGCTGCACATGTGACCAGGACCTGGCCAATCAGAGAATCCTCATCCCCCCAGCCGAACTGATGAGTTCTGGGATGGACACCGGACCCCAGCCAACCACTCAGCTTCCTGCCAAGGACTCAATTTGAGGAAGATTTTCTCTTGCTTTGGGAAAATGTAGACTGGAAGCAGTTTGTGACCAAACTCACTGACCACATGGAAGAGGCACATCTGAACTACGAAAGGATGAAGGCAGCATGCAAAAAAATGCAAAAACAGAGATGACAGATTATCTTAATCTGTTTTTGTGTTGCTATCAAGGAATAGCTAAGGCTGGATAATTTCTAAAGAAAAGAGGTTTATTTGGTATGCAGTTCTGCAGGCTGTACAAGAAACATGGTATCTGCATCTGCTTCTCGTGAGGTCTTCAGGCTGCTTCTACTCATGGGAGGAAGAGAAGCGGAGCTGGTATGTACAGAGGCGAGAGGAGGTGGGGGTGGGATAGGGTGGGATGGGAGGTGCCAGAGTCTTTTTAACCTTCAGCTCTTGTGGGAACTAATAGAGTGAGAACTTGCTTATTAGTGCAAGGACAAGGGTGGCACCAAGCCCAAACATCTCCCACTAGACCCTAGCTCTAATATTGGGGATCAGATTTCAACATGCGATTTGGGGAGAAAATTATCCAAGCTATATCAGAGATGAATGGTGAGAGAGATTGGTCACTATTAAATCTCTAGTTTCTGAGGCTTTTCCCCTAGTTCTATGATGCATTCTTCCCGTTGATATTTGTGACAATAAAGTCCTTCCTTTTTTGGGTTCAATTAGTTTGAATGGCATTTCTGTCACTTGCAACCAAGAGTCCTATATGAGATAATGCTTTTTACTTTTACTTTATAGTAATCATTGCAGTTGTATCTTTGTTATTTATAGTATAATTTTAATCTTAATTATAATTGCAATTTTACTCATGTTATTTTTCTCTCTCTCCTCCATCAGAGATTTTTTTCTCTGTACATTTGCATCAGCATAAAAACATGCATAATATGTTCCATCTTAAAGAAAAAGCATTTCTTTGATCCAAATTTCCCTCCAGCTCTTCTTCCATTTTTCTCTGTTCTCCTTTAAAGCAAAAAAGTTGTCTATATGAATGGTTTCCACGTCTTCACCTTCATTCTCTCTTCAGCTCATACCAACCAGGCTTTTTGACGCCACTATTCCACTGAAACCACTCTTGCTATGTCACCAATGATCGTCCTCTTGATATATACAATGGTCAGTGGTCAGTCCTCATCTCATTCAACCCTCAACAGCATTTGACACAGTTGGTCACTCCCTCATTCTTCCTCTTTTTATTTTTTTTTCAGTTGGCTTCCAGGACAAGACATTTCTTGGTTTTCCTCTTACTTCAAAGGTGCTGGCTCCTTTTTGGTCTCCATTGCCAGCTTCTCCTTCTCTCCCTGACCTTTGAATGTCACAGTAGCCCCAGGACTGCCCTTGGCCCTCTGCTCTTCCCCCCTATCTATTCCCATATCCCGGTGATCTCTTCTTTATATACTATCTATACTCTGTTGAGTCTCACAAGTGTGTTTCTGGACTGACCTCTCCCTTGAGTTCCAAACTCACATCCTCACTAGTTGTCTAATATTCATCTCAAACTTAAAACATCCAAAACAGAATTCATGATTCTTACCCCTAAATGTTTCCTACCCCCAGCATTCTCCAAGCTCAGTAAATGACACCCCATTTGTGCAGGCCCCAAAACTCAGAATCACCCCTAACAGGATAAATGGGGATTTTCCTGTGTCCTCAGAACTGATTTAAAAGGTCTATTACATAATCAATATTCTAAAAAGGGGCAGACACCTCCTCAGGGTGTATTCATAGCCAAAGAACCTGTTTTGCCACTCTCAAACATGACTCCAACAAACCCCTCTCCCAATTCCAACCTGTCCCAGAAGGAAATTGCCAGGGATAGTTGTGGGAAATGAAGCAGTGAGTCAACAGCCTCAAGGAAGGCTATGGTTTCTCCTCCTTGCCCATGCAAAGGGAATGTGAGTGCCCTCTTCTCCAAAACAGGTGAGGGGAGGCTCACAGGACTGGGGCACCTGCAAGAAGGGAGACTGGCTGTTCATTCTGCTGTGAGCTCCTGCTAGAAGCAGACTGGACCAGGGAAAAGAGAAAACAATGTGAGACAGCAAAGTGGGCAGAGGGGGTATGATGGGACTGCCTGTAAGACCATTACTGGGTATGACAGGGACTTTGGAATTTCCCAGGGGCCAGATGATGGAGGTAGCAACACTTAAGCCATCATATGTTTTAACCCATTCCCCTGTGATTGCCACAGTTCGAGCCAGTTCTGCATGATCTTCATGTGGGGTGGAGGGATGTTCACAAGCTCATTGTCGGGAGTTTGAGTTGAGGGCTGGTTGCAACCCATGGCAGCTGTTGTTGTGGGGGATTGCTCTGGCTGGGGTCGCCCAGTGGAGGTGCCAGTGGCAGCTGGGTGAGTCTATTTAGGCAGTGGTTGGGGATGACTGGGCTGTGGGCATTTGCTCTAACAAAGTCCAGGAGTAATGGCTGCTCAGGGTTGGGGGGTCCTGAGTGAAGCGTTGGACCTTGGGGAGGTTCCACTGGCCCAGAGGCAGGGGGTACTCAGTGGTGATGTCTTGGGGCCCAGGCACAACTCTGGAGTCTCAGGGGTGGTGTCACAGGCCCAGCAGTGGCCTTGGACCTACAGGGACACAGCCTCGGGCTTGGGTGCAGTGAGAGCTTCAGAGCTGGTTCTGGGATAATGAGGGCAGAGCCGCACTTATGGAGGGCTGTTCTGCCAGCATGGAGGCTGCTGACGCCCAGCTGCACAGGCAGGGGTTTGTCTCATTGGCCCAGGGACCAAGTAGGTGGGCTGGAGCTGCTGGCCGGCCAAGGTTCTCCCGCAACACCTAGGATCTGCTGATGCTGTCGAGCAAGGCTTCCCAGGTGGTGCCTGTGGTGTCTGAGGCTCCCCCTCTGCCCAGAGCCCATGTGGAGGAGGAGGTATGCTTGGCCCCCAGTCACAGGGCACAACATGGGGGACTGTCTGTTCTGTCTGTTACCTCCCTGGAGCAGGAGGGAGGACGCAAAGACTACTTCTGGAAGGCTGAGTCCCAAGTGCACCTAGGTCCATGCACCAGAGGAATCAAGATGATATCAGTTGCAGAAACCTGGGGTTGGCAGCCACCAGGTCTCTGCTGCCCCTGCTCTCCAGTGCAGCGTCTCTGCACAGACTCTGAGCAGCTCTCCTGTCAGCCCAGAGGTCTGCAGTGGAGGAGGGAGATCCCTCACAGCTCCAGCTGCCTACAACTTTTCTTTTTTTTTTTTGTTTTGAGACCGAGTCTCACTCTGTTGCCCAGGCTAGAGTGAGTGCCATGGCATCAGCCTAGCTCACAGCAACCTCAGACTCCTGGGCTCAAGCGATCCTCCTGCCTCAACCTCCCAAGTAGCTGGGACTACAGGCATGCACCATCATGCCTGGCTTATTTTTTCTATATATATTTTTAGCTGTCTAGATAATTTCTTTCTATTTTTAGTAGAGACGGGGTCTCGCTCTTGCTCAGCCTGGTCTTGAACTCCTGAGCTCAAATGATCCACCCGCCTCGGCCTCCCAGAGTGCTAGGATTACAGGCGTGAGCCACCGTGCCTGGCCAGCCTACAGCTTTTATTCCTCTCCTAAAACGTGGTGCCCCCTCAGGTTGCTTCTATTCTTCTGTCTTCTTCCCAGCAGTGTGAATTGTATTGGGACCCCCAGCGTAGTCTCTGAGATGGTGGGTGGTACTTATGAGTAAGGATCAGTGATGCCCTGTTTGATGTGAGTTGGTAGATGCTGTAATGAGCTATAGAGTAGTTCTCCTTGTCAGTGGCTGATGCTTGCAGGAAAGAGCCAACTTTAGAGATGTTCTTTTGTGGCTGTAATAGGCTCTAGCCCCTCTGGAGAAGTACTTGAATGCCCCAGGCAGTGGGAGGGGCCCTGTAGCTCCCAGGGGATTGCTTGTTCTCCATCACAGCAGAGGTGGGTGGAGGGGTGAGTCTGGGCAGGATTAGGTTCTGCAAAGTCTCAGCAGGGCTCAAAGGTCATTTCTCAGGCTGCTGGGGAAACCTGCTAGGAGGGGGTCGAAGTGGCCTCTCCAATCCAGACACTCTGCTGTCTGTAATTCACCAACTGCCTATCAATAGTGAGCCCTGCCCCTCTTGCTCTACCCCTGCCCCAAGAGTCTCCCTCTAGTGTCTGATTGCAAATGGGTGCCCAAACATACTGTGCTCAGCAGCAATGGCACCCTGGGCTGGGAACTTCCCCGCCAGGGGACCCAACCCACAGCATGGCTTTCCTGTGGGGCGATGGACACTCCACTAGATCGTCACAGCCCAGACCCACACTGCACTGTCCCATCAGTTCTGCCCACATGGGCTCCCTCACCTCACAAGTCCAGCTCTCAAATCTCCCCTTTGTTCCCCCTGGCAACTTGCTTGAGTGCTGGGGGCATGGTCCCTGGCCTATGTGTCTGACAGGCTGGTGTGCATCTCCAGGGAGTGCCAGCGGGCAGGGAACTCCCAGACTCAGCACCCCTGGGTGCACTGCAGGTCCTCAAGAGGAAAGCTGTGGAACTCACTCTCTGGAAACCTCAAGTTGGAGGGAGCACCAGCAGCGGGGAGGCAGCCACTCCTAAAAGTCTCAGCTCAATCTGCCCTCCCAGCTGCAGTGGGTGGGGCAGGGGAGAGGGAGAAAAAGAGTCTGAATGTAAGACAGCCAGGACTGTGGCTCCTCTGGTCCCTCTCCCTGGATAGAAGCCCACAAACGGCATCCAAGCTCTGGAATCACAGAAGTTCTCCACACAATTCAGCGGTTGCAGCAGCACTTGGGCTCAGGAGGGCGGAAAAGCTTCTAAGCAGCTTGGTAGCCCACTGATGACTGAAGGTGTGGGAAGGAGAAATGGAACCCCACCTCCCCCTTTACTGGGCTCCAAGCCTCTCTGAGTGTGATCCTCACCGATATCTTTTTTCTTTTTCCTCTTTCTATTCTGCTTTGTGATTTCCCTCCGTGATGTCCCCGGCAGGCCCTGGAACTTCCTCCTCTGAACTACACCTTAACTGTGCCCATTCCCCCCACTCCTTTACCTGAAACCTTTCCTTCCCTCCAGGACGATCCACAAGCAATATCTATAGTTAGCCATCTTGCTTCCCTTGTTGTATTGTGAATATTAATCCATTATCAGATACATGATTTGCAAATATTTTCTCCCATTTGTGGGTTGCCTTTTCACTCTCTTGATAGTCTACCATTTTTAAGTCCCCTTTTTCTTCACTTTAAGCATTCACTTTTTTTCTTGTAATCCTTTGTTTTATAGAATTCTGACAAAGCTGATTATGAGAGTATTTACTTGAATTTTTGATGTGTCTGTGGAGAAACATGCGCTTGGAGCTACCTACTCCACCATTTCTGCTGACATCACTCCATCTGCCTGTTTCTATATAGTCTTATTGGAACACGTGTATGCCCTTTATTGATATATTGTCTATGGCTGCCGTGGTAGGCCTCTTCTGACACGGATCCCTGTCTCCTGGTATTCACAGCCTTCTGCAATCCTCTTTTTTGATTGTGGGCTGGATCTAGTGACTTGCTTCTAACAAATATAATGGAGCAAAAGTGATGGAATGTCATGTCTTTTCTGTGATTGGGTTTGGAAAGACTGGGACTCCCTCTTGCTCTTATTCTCTCCATATTGCCCTCTCAGCCTGTGTGTTTTAATGAAGCAAGCTGCCATGTTTGTAGGGCCCACATAGCAAGGAACTGAAGGTGGCTTCTGGCCAACAGCCAGCAAGAAATTAAGGTTCTCAGTCAAGCAACCTTTGGGGAACTGAATTCAACCATCAACTACATAAGTGAGCTTGGAAACATCCTTTCCTAGTTGAGCGTTCAGATGAGACCATATCACCGGCCAACACCTTGATTATAGCCTTGTGAGAGACCATGAAGCAGAGAACACTGCTAAGTCTTGCCAGGATTCTTGACCCACAGAAACCACGAGATAATAAATGTGTGCTGTTTTAACCCACTAGATTTTGGGGCAAATTATTACACAGGAACTGACAACTAATACAGCTGTTTTTGCACTACAACATTAGAGTTGATTATTGTGACAGAGACCGCATGACTCACAAAGAATAACATATTTTTACTATCTGGCTCTTTACAGGAAAAGTTCTTTGTGGGAAGGACAGCAAGGGGGCTGGCAGGTATAGCCTTCCATGACCCGGTAAGGAGAGAAGAACCAATGACATGAGCACTAGTAGCACTTGCTACATGAGCATGGGATGGTAAAGATGTCTTTACAGAGATGATCCTTTTCATTTGATATACTGATGATAGACATCAAATGTCTATCTTGAGCTCAAACCAAGAGATTTGCTTGATATGACCTCAGAAATTCTTCCTACACAAATAAAGTTTGAAGGCCCAGGAGGGTCAGGGACAGGTGTGTCTCCCCACACCATTCACACTCTGGCCCCTTTTATTTCCTGGAAAGCCCTGTAAGGACTTTGGAGTGATGCTCAGTGAGACTTGGGAATTACCACTTTAAACTTTCCTAGAAAATCAGAATTAATTTAGTTAACTTACTCTTTCATGGAATAAATGCTTCTTAAAGCAAAAAGGAAGCTAGTCTTTATCTGGACCAAATGTGACATTTTCTAGATGAGAAAAATGAGGATGACAGAGCTTAAAAGGCTATCTGAAGGCCACAAGGACCAAGAGGCAGGAGAAACATGAAAGCAGAGTCCTCAATTCCCAGTCCAGGGTTTTGTTTTGTTAAAAAAAATTACTATCTAATTTAGTTTCCAGGCAAATGATCACAAAATTTGATTTAATTAAATGTGAATTAATATGGTGTTACTGCATTAAGAATTATCTGCTCTGCATGTTTGTTGAACAATTTACATCAGGAAAAGGCTTTCATTACTAAATTTGTATTCGCTGCTGGAGGCATCCATGACTAAGTCAGCACCGCCCTCTACTGGATGATTTGTGCTTATTACTCAATAGTTGTGTCCAAAGTGATTTAAATAGAATTTTTGATATTTTTTCTTAATTTTAATGAAAGATACATAAAAACCAGGACATCCCAGCTGTCTGGATATGACCTCACGCCTGTTAATCTGGTCAGATAAAATTTTCTTCCTCTGGCCTGGCGTGGTGGCTCAGGCCTGTAATCCTAGCACTCTGGGAGGCCGAGGGGGGTGGATCCTTTGAGCTCAGGAGTTCCAGACCAGCCTGAGCAAGAACTAGACTGGTCTCTACTGAAAAATAGAAAGAAATTAGCTGGACAACTAAAAATATACAGACAAAATTAGCTGGGCATGGTGGCACATGCCTGTAGTCCCAGCTACTTGGGAGGCTGAGGCAGAAGGATTGCTCGAGCCCAGGAGTTTGAGGTTGCTGTGAGCTAGGTTGATGCCACGGACTTGTCCTCAAAAAAAAAAAAAAAAAAAATTTCGTCCTCCAAAAGAAGACTTGATTTTCCAGGTTTGAAATTATAAGTTTAAAAAAAGAATTCCAACGTGTTAACAAAGAAGTAAAAGAGTCAAAGAGATAGCTAGAGATAGAGATGAGAAAAAGAAAGAGAGAGAGAGATTGGAAGAGAGAGTCAATACTCATCAGAGTACATGGGGACTGTTTTGCTACTTTGGCAACCTCAAAAACACACTCAAGTAAATATTTTCTTTGTGACATCACCAGCTGCCATTCTTATAATGTGTTTGCTAATTCTAGACCATGGGATACATTTTTTATCTTCTAAAGACAAAATTGAAGCTGTGAGCTTGGTTGACTACCATGATGGGTTCTCCTGCTGTGCAAATGGTATGCTTCTATCAAAGCAGACTAAATTGTGGTAGGTTGGGAGACAGCCAGCAAACTGCTGTACTGGACATAGTAACAGCGCTAAAACTGACTGAATTATGGTTCAAATTGTGACTTATAAAGTAAGAAAAAATAAATGATAATAAAAAGAGACTGCTGCATGAGTAGCTCTTACGTAGCAAAAAGAAAAAAAAGAACAGCTAATATAAATTATGTACCATAAATTACTATGACAGGGCCACTTAGGTGCAGTTTTAATAAGACAAACGCAAGTGCAGTGAGCCATCTTTTCTAGGTTAAATATTCCCATAACAGACTCTTCAGTCCTGATCACTATCATCTCACTCAGAAGCAGCCTTAGATCCTGGCCAGAACATGGGTTTTGGCATAGACAGACCTGACTTTAAATTCCAGCACTGCCGCTGTGTGGCTGGGAGAAAAGCCTTGTATAGCTTACCTGTAAATTGGAGACAATCACATGTAACTCATCTAGTTTGGGGTAACCAAATAAAATAAAGCATATAAATTACCTAACATAGTAGCTGGCATATATTAGGCTCACAATAAAAAATTTTTCTTTTCTCATTTCCCCTTCCCTCCAAACTCTTGTATTCATCTGGCTACTAGACAACTCCAGCTGGCACACACAGGCCATCAGTTCCAAGCAACATGTCCCAAACTCCCTCCCTCCACATCCACTTTCCTAGTTACTGCCACCATTGTTCACTTAGTTGACTAAGCCATAAACTTGAGCATCAGTCTGGATTCCATTCTCCTGTTCACCTCCACTTATGCTTGCAAAACTCCCATTCTGCCTTCAAGACTCAGTTCAGGTGTCACCTGTCCTGGGAAGAGGCTAGATTTCTCTGCTCTTCTCAGACTGAGTTAAGTTCTTGTTCGGCTTCCATGTTCCCAAAGCTCCTCATACATACAGTCTATTAGAGAGCTAGTCACATCATGTTACTGTGCCTTGGACTGTGAGTACTTTTAGAGCAGAGAATTTTATCTTATGTATGGTTTTATTCTCAAGTTCAAGCTTTGTACCTGCTACATGAAGATGCTGAAAAACATTTGTAGAATAAATGAATCAATGAATGGATGGATGGACGAACATGCATTAGAGTTTCTGAAATGCTCATTGCACCCTTTTTCTCTATGGATTCTGAACCCATGCAGCATAGAGTCAGGAGTCAGATGGAGAACGCCACATGGACCTCCAGCCAGGATCAGACTTCCTGTTCCTTCCCCCATGTTTAGATTTCTAGACCCTGCAAGTCAGGCAAGATTTGTTGAGCAGCCACCTTCTCCCTGGGGAAACGGCTACCTGCCTCATACCTACCAGCACAGGGTAGACACAGGCCTGCCTCCAGAAGCCTGACCTTGGGCCTTGACCCAGGTGTGCTTACCCCACAGAATCAGGGGCAGAGGAAAATGCATGCTCTTGCAGGCAGGGCAGTTCTAAAGATGAGAATGCGCATGTTAGTGCAATTTGTTCCCTTTGTCCCTCACACAATTTGCCAGTTGAGGAGGAGGTAGGGACAGAAATCTAGCTCACATTCCACTAGCCAAGCTATACTCATCGGTTTGAGTCTGTGTTGCAAAAAGATAACCCATCTGCTCATCACGCTGTGTGGTCAGAGGGTTGTGTCCATCCAGATGGAGACCTCTGGTCTCATTTGTACAAAAGCTTGGTGTAAATTCACAAGGTGCTACTAAATATGCTTTTCTCAGATCTTACCAATCAGATGAATCTTTTTTGCTCCCTTGGAGAGGAATATAACAGATGGAAGTAAGGCCAGACATCCCTTCCCTAGACTTCCAAAACAGTGGAAATTTCATGTTTATGATCTAGAAGAGGAAGGGAAGAGTTGTCCTTAAGAAAGATGGCCAGGGAGAAGAGAATTAGCATTAATTGAACATGTACTGAGTGACAGACATTGGAACACATGATTTGGATAAACCATTTCATATTATTCAAACAAGTCTCTGAAGATTGGTATCTTCAGATAAGTATGCTGAAGATTAGATTAAGGAAGACCACACACCCAAAAAAGGTGATGCTTGAGTCCAAAGCCCATGAACTTACTTCCACCCCATGGTACTTTGTGCTCTTCCAACAGAAGATCCTACTAGCAGTGACTTATTTTTAGGATTCCTGGGAGCTGAAGAGCATGAAGCTGAGCAATACAGACACAACTACTGCCCCAGTGATCTGCACTGAAAAACACCTGCAAGGCAATGCTAAGTTTTCAAAATGGTATGCTCCAAAATTTCATTGTCCAAGACTAGAGCTTAGCAAATATTTTTTCTAAGTTTTATAAATGAAGACTAGGCTCATGAGCTAGCTCACAAAAGTGTTTTTAGTATGGTTTGGACTCTTAAGCCCTGAAATAGAGCTTCTCTGATCCTCTC
Source organism: Eulemur rufifrons (assembly GCF_041146395.1). Taxonomy (NCBI): domain Eukaryota; kingdom Metazoa; phylum Chordata; class Mammalia; order Primates; family Lemuridae; genus Eulemur; species Eulemur rufifrons. Next base: position 89,357,684 of record NC_090984.1, read on the forward strand.
TGACCATTGAATCCCACTGGGCACCCTCTTGGGCCAGTAAAGCCCAAGATGGATTAGCTGAGCATACAGGGGGCTTGTAAGGCAAATAACAAAATAAAAGGTCTATGCAAAAAGTCCTACAAACAAGGTTTTGAATATCTCTATTGCAGGGCTTCTCAATCTGAGCACTATTAACATTTGGGGCTAGAATATTCTCTGTTGCAGAGAGCTGTCTGGTGCATCATAGGATGTTTAGCAGCATCCCCAGACTCAACCCACTAGATGTCAGTAACAACATCCTACCACCACTAGTTGTGATAACGAAAAATGTCTCCAGACATTGCCAGATGTCCCCTGGGAAACCAAAATCACTTTCTGTTGGGACTTTGGAGTACAACGGCCTCTGAACAATGGCTTAAAACCATTTAAGTCTTCTGAACCTCTCAAAGGCTTAAAACCCAGGTTCTGTGAGTAAACACACTAATGTGCAAAAACACATAACATTTTAAAAAGTAAAACACAAGTTTTGAGAGTTGGGAAGGGCTATTTTTAGTATCTTTAAAGATTTAATGCCTTTAAAGGTGTAGGTATTTTTAACACCTAGAAACATTTAACACCTTTTCTTATGTAAAGGAGGATTGAAACTTGCTTTTCAATCTCACATAAAATATACTGTTTCCCAGACAGTCTAAGATATTTTAAGTGTATTATGACAATCTTGTTTTCAGGTGGCGATTTGGTATCAACAATGAGCCTTTTCTTTGGCCATAAACAGAAAAATGTGGGTAGGGACATAATGAAGTAATTGTACAGTTGGAAATAGTGAATAATTCACATCACTTGTAGGAAAAGGGTCATGCTACCTTCACCACGCAGGCCAAGAAAATTCCCATGATCTAAGCCACACAGAAGAGTTTCAGATTCCACAACATACTTTGACTCCCCTCCTTTATTCTCTCATCCCACTATTCTCTCTTTTTGAATGACCAAAAAGTGAAGTTTCCTTTATAGGCCATCAAGCTAATGTCCATTTGCTCCTTGGGAAAGTTCAACCTCCCTTTTATTTGAAAGTTAAAATTCTCATCTGAGCAACACCAAAATCTCCATTCAAAGATGAACGCAGAGGGAGTAGATGTAGCTCTCTAAATGTTACACAAAGCAGATAGAGCAATAGAATTGCAGGACTCTGCCTTCCCAGTCCTCTATAGACATTATTATAAATTCTGCAACTGAAAGGCAAAGTCCAGGATCTAGCTGTTACCTCTCTCCTCATCCACATTCCTAAAAAGAACTGAAAACATACATGGTTTGTACATAAGCAGAGTAGAGTGGTTGAGAGCTGGGATTCTGGTGCCCAATGACCTAGATGCAGAATCCCAGCTCTGCCACTTACTTGTGACCTTAGGACTTTCCACCTGAACCTCTGGGTGCCTGTTACCTCATCTACGCAGTGGAGACAATAAAAGTGTCCATTTCCTAAGGTTGTTATGAGGAATAAATGAGCTAATATTTATAAAGTGCATAGATTGGTGTCTAACACAAAGCAAGTACTTAAAAAGTATTCATTAAATAAATTATAAAATAAATAGAGCCACACAAGGTCTTTGTCCCATTGTTACAATCATGCAATGCCCTAGGGGAAAAATTAGAAAATAGGCCTTTTGTCTCTGGGAACCTCACTTCCTTCTTCCAGTCCCTTCTTCCTTTTTCAGTGTCCATTCTGAGTCCTCTTTCCAAGTTTCTACCAGGCTGTTGGCAGATAACAACTGGTGCTGCTTAAGGTGCCAGTCTAAGCCTCTGCCTCAGAGGAGACTTTCCATCTGCCCTGGAGACTTCAGAAGGCTGAAAAGCCACCAGAACCCAAAGAAATGAATCTCTAAGCCCGCCACATCAGTGGAGAGCTGTATTTTCAGATGGGGAGAGTCCCCCACCCCTGTGCCTGGTCTGTGTACTCCTGAGGCTTGCCCTGGGGAGAACGGTGATACGAATTCGTACCTTTGAGTTTAAAAATTAAGTTTAAAAAACAAGCAGCCTCACATTTCTGTATTCTAGCATATGGCAGTTGTGGCACGGTCTTGAAATGAGTCATCTTAAGCCCAAGTTAGAAGCAGACATAATTTCCAGATGTCAAAAAATATATATATTTTTCACCAAACAGAAGAGCCAGCAAGATGGAGTACGGTTTTTAATACTGCTTATTTTACTGGTTGTTAATGTTTACTCACTTATGATTTTCCTAAGATTATTGCCTTGTAAACTGTGGCCTAAATGCATTTAAATTGCCTTTGACTACCCCGAGCAATCCTTACTACCATGGAAACAGAACCAAGGATATGCAAGATGACTCCTCTGGGGCATAATTTGGTGCTGTAGGTACTTTTGATTGGTTGTTCTCTGCTCTGTCACCCCTTCTCTGAAATATAAGCATGTTGGGTGGATTTATTGTTGTTATCCACGAGAGCACACAATTCACCAAGTAGCAGAAAGTGCCTTTCATCCATGAAAGTCCTTCCAGAGATACGGGCAGTGTTAGCAAGGACAAATCTGTATGTGTCAGAAAGCACAGGCAGATTGCTCCAGGATTTAGGCATTTACCCAAACCTCTATGAGGTAACTGCACCTTTTTACATTTTATTGACGTAGGAGAAAAAGCTATGGCCTGGTGTCCCCCAAAATACTGCCTAATGCTCTGTCTCTTGAGAATGTAAGTGGGCAGTTGTATGATTCTGTATAAAGGGTATATGAGATAGTAACAACACGGGACCAAAATTGAGAAGTATCCAATTCCTGACTTTGTTGTTATTTATAACCTTAATAAAGTCACTTCATTGGCTTTTCTTTTTCCATATGTAAAATGGCCATTTATAGAGTGAAGAATTAGGGCTTGGGTTCAGTTTGAGATCAATATTTGTAAACTAATGAATCCTTTGGATGAAAGATTAGACATAAAGAACAAATATTATTTCCTTTATCTTTCCTATCAATCCACAATGAAGAAGAGAGTAAAATGTCAATGTCACATCTGTCTTTCTTGTTTAAAAAAATAGCATCTGTGACATGAGCATCTATCTTAGCCACTTAATGTCATAATATCCTTATGCTTCCCAAAATAACTATTAATAGATTTGTGAAACGTGCACAGGCACAAAACAAATATTTATGATTTTTGGATTCATATTCTCTTCTTTTTTTAGAGTTCCTTGAAGTTCTGTGGGCATATGTCAATGCATGGGAACAGAAACCAGCTGCTTCTTAGAATGCATGATATCACAGCAACGAAAAAAGCAAGGGGCAGAGTTGGACAAGCTGAGCCTACCTGACCTTTGCTCTGCACAGAATGATTGTGGCATTTAGATGTTCAAAAAGTGAAACATTGACAGCTAAGGTTAATCTCCATAGTATAGAAAAGTTCCTGTACACCCATCAGCAATATATTGATAAATATATTCACAGATATTTCTAATAGAAAAATTGCCAAAGAAGGTGCAATGATATTAATAGTTTATGTGAGTGAATATGAAATCAGTACCTAAAAACTTTAAGGAAAATGTAATTAGTAATCAGAATAATGAAAACCTACTTTATAACAAACTAGCAAAAACAATTTAATTATTTAATGCTGGCAAAGTTATGGAAGGTGAAGCAGACACATATCATGTCTGTGGCCAACAGTGTCTTTTGAATGACCTTCATGTATTTGGAGAAGTTTCCAAATTATGAGTCTTGCCTATTTAGAAAAAAAATAAAGAACTCATTTTCCCAACCTCCTTTGCAACAGAGATGTAGACGTGTAACCTAGGCTCCACCGACCAAATACACCAATTGCAACTTTGATATGGAAGAGGGAAAAAGAAGGATGCAGATGCTGCAAGAATTTATTTTCTGATGGAAATGACAGCAGAGGTGTCAGCTTTGAGGACAGCAGAGTTTCTGGCACCAGCCAGTGCCATACGCAGCAGATGAGCTGTGGTCTGGTGACAACATAGTCCTCTCCAGAGCAATCCCACAGTGTGGTGTGGGCATCCTTCATGACTGTGTAGCCTTCCAAGACTTACTCTCTGGTCCTCTGAAAGGAGCAATCAATTCCTTTTCAACTAAAGACACTGATTATTACAGTATGTTCATTGATACACCCCAGTACAAATATAAATCGGAACACCACTTTTGTAAAGTGCTTTAGTATTGTATATTAAGATCCAGAAAAAAATCATCTTTGACTCGTTAAACCTTCTTATAAGAATTTATGCTAAGGAAATAGTCCAAAGGAAGAAAAGTGGCAATATGAATGGAGATGAATTGAAACTTCAAAGAATTAGAAATAATCCAAAGGTTCACCTACAGGGGAACAGTTAAGTCAATGATGGCATTCCCTTGGTAGTCAGTAGGACCCCATTATTGCTACATGGTAGGGGTTCAGGGTACACCGTTTTGTAGGAGGGAGGCCAAGGGACTTAAAGCTGCATTTAGATAGAGTGAATTTTTTTTTAGCTTAGACTGAATATTTATTTGGGGTTGCTTGTTGGGAATGAAGAATGGGATTGGAGGACACTAAAACCTGCCCCAACTGTCTCCCTGTTGGCAAACTATTACACAGGGAATAAAATGATTATTAGGAAGTTACGTCACAATGTAGAAAAATACGCATAATATCTTGTGTAGGGAATAGAGCAAAACACAAAATTATAGCTCTGCTGTGACTACTATGGTTATGTAAAAAAATTGAAAAGGTCATATGACCCAGTTCTGAAAGGAAATAGAAAAATATTATGATTTGTTGAGTGGCAGATTGTCAATAAATATTTTGTTCTTATTTTCTGCTAAGGTTGTTCAATGCAATGAATATTTTTCTGCTTTGCAAAATATCTAAGTGTTCAAAATTATATCTTCTCCTTAGCAATGTCTTAGCAATGTTATGGTGACGTGGCTGCCTGCTCAGTGAGGATAACTTTGACACCTATTGTCTTGTGGCAGAGTTAGACTCAATCTGGGCCCTAGGTAACTGGGCTACTTTGGATGTTCATGCATCCACAGGGCCAGTGGGAAAAGAAATCACTATATGAAAGCACCCGCCACATAGGCCTTTCCATCAGAGCTGTAAACATACACCTGCTTACATGGAACATGGGGACTGTGGGTGGAACAGTAAATTCGCAAACCTCTTTGCCATTCTCTATTAAAGTTGGAGCTATCCATACCCTATGACCCAGAAAATTCACTCCTAGGGATTTACACTGGAGAAACTATTGGCACACATGCACCAGTAAATATCCACAAGAATGTTTACAAAAGCACTATTCCTATTTACCAAAAACTGAAAACAACTTAAATGTTCATTGACAGTAGAACAGATAAAAATGGGCAAATACATGTCATAATCCTGCAATTCTATGCAACATGAATATAGATATAAACTACATTTAGACTCAGCAAAATGGACAAAGCTCATAAACATAGTGATGAATGACAGCACCAAGATATATGATAGGATTCCATTCATAAAAAGCTTAAAACAGGCAAAATAATGCTATGATATAATATTAAAGGATGTGCACAAAATTGGTAAAACTATACAATAAAGTAAGAACATGATTATCACAAATGTCAAGGTAGTGGTTACCTCTGAGGAGGGAAGGGGAGAGTGAGCTGTTGTTTGGAAATGGGCACACTGGGGGCTCTGGCCTGGTAATGTTCTTTCTTGATTAGATCATGGTTTTGCAGATGTTCATTCTTTTGCATTAGACAGTGGGACATTTGTATTTTATGCTTTCTGTGTGTATGTTATGGTTTATATTTTTAAAAGCAAAAGAGAGGACAATCTATCAAAAAGGTCTATGTGTCAGGGGTGAGTCAGTGGAGAAATCCTTTTCTAGAAAGAAAAACTACCTTCAGGTCACTGAAGTGGGAGTTGAAGTTAGTTAAGACCTTGACTATTAACATAGAACCACCTCCGGAATTTGGTTATCAATAAGGAGCATGGTTCAGAAGCACTACTTCATGAATCAATGTGATCTTTTGAATTCCTTGATGGGAGGTCTAGACCACCAGTAATTGTATTATATCATTGAAAGACTCTGGGGCAGAAGAAATGAGAGCTCTCTGGTGGTCCTGGAGGCTGGTGCATGGGGAGAAGGAGTCCTCTCTTAGTCCATGCCTGCCTCCTCTCTTGCTTCTACCTCTTCATCCTCACCCACTGTTGACTGAGGAACTCAGGAGGGAGGCATAGACCTGCTGACAGAGAAGTCGAGGTTACAGTTTCTGGATCCAAATTAGGGTTGTCATGAAGTCATGAACACAGGCACGTTTATTAACTGGCCAATTCCCACAGGGCTTGGTGGCCCATGAAAGGGCTCTGAAATGAAGGGGAAAAACATTTGGGACTGTTAGCCTGAAGGTGGGACTCCAACAATTTTAAATGGAACCTAGAATAGCAGAATAGTGAGGACTAGAGAGTTCTTGCTACATTGTACTATGGCCTATGAAGCTACCTGACTCACTCTCCTGCTTATAAACTTCTGCCTAGGAAAATTTTAACTTAAGCCTGGTTGAGCCCTACTCGAACTGACTTGGAAAGCAAAATATCTAGCAAATATTGTTCAGCTGATTGGTCAACATGTACCATCTGCTCCATACTAAGCAGTCTACCTACAAGAACCAAAAGACTGTATCAATAACCTGTACGGTTGAAACCTATCATTTAAAGCTCAATACCTGAGGAGTCTCACTGGCTTACGTTTACTGTTGTGTTCCTGATACACCCTAGTAAACTGGAAACTTGGAAAGAAGCAAAGGAGATTACTTGGTGCTCTTGCAGTGTAGTGCTGAGCTTAACTTCCTATTGACTGGGTTATTTTACAACTCCGTAGAGTTGGAGGTGAACTTACAGATCCTTGTCTGGTAGAGACACAAATAATTTCTGTGTGGTGGAACAGATAACCTCTAAGATTATAATTATGGCCCTGTTGGACATTAACCAGTTTTGTATATAAACCCAGCAATCTTACCTGAGTAGCTGGGACTACAGGCATGCGCCACTATGCCCGGCTAATTTTTTCTATATAGATTTTTAGGTGTCCATGTAATGTCTTTCTATTTTTAGTAGAGACGGGGTCTCGCTCAGGCTGGTCTCGAACTCCTGACCTTGAGCAATCCACCCACCTCGGCCTCCCAGAGTGCTAGGATTACAGGCGTGAGCCACCGCGCCCGGCCTCTCAAATACTCTTTGTACAGGTTTTTTTAATTAGCTAGATATCTATGGGCTAAAATAGTAAAATTAAAACACTTCTTCTATGAAAGAACATATGAAGAATATGAAAAGGATAAACAGACGGGCTACAGACCAGGAGAAAATATTTGCAAACCACATATCCAACAAATAAAAACTCAAAACTTAATATTGAAAAAAAAAAAGAACAATCCAATTAGAAAATGGGTCAAAGTCATGAGCAAACATTTCACTGAAGATAGTAGAAACTGAATCACTCATACATTGTTGGTGGGAGTGTTAAAATAGTCCAGACACTCTGGAAAACAGTTTCATAATTTCTTTTAAAACTAAACACACAAATACCATATGGGCCAGCAACTGAGCTCTTGGGCGTTTATCTCAGGGAAATGAACTTATGTCCACACCAAAAGCTGTGTGCAAATGTTCGTAGTAGCTTTATTCGTAATAGCCAAAACTGGAAACCGACCAGAGGTCCTTCCATGGATGAATGGTTAAATAAACTGTGATATACCCAGACCATGAAATACTACTCCACAATAAAAATCAAGAAATTGTTGATACGTACAACTTGGATGAATCTCCATGGAATTAAGATAATATTCAACAGATAAACCTATTTTTTTTATTTAAAAGTGGCTTGCTAAAGTGGTATTTTTAGGGATCTAGAAATCAGAAAACCTGGATCTAGCACAGATTCAGTCATAGTTTTTGCAGCTATTAAGTCACTCTTTCTCTGTGGTCCTCCACTTTTCTTTTGTAAAATGGAGCAATTGAATTTGTTGATTTCTTACATTTCTATGTAATAATAAAATATTTTTCTCTGCTAAAAGTATAGTACTCAGATTCTTCACATAAATCTCAAGGCTTATAAAATTAAAAAAAAAAAAAAAGATAAGTTGAGGGGAAAAAAGGCAATCCTAAAAGGTTCCACCCTGTGTAAGCCTATTCTATTTATTTAACATTTCAATGTTAACACAACATTCCAATATTTAACAGCTTTTAACATTTTGGACATTGAATATTCCCTTTATTTGAAAGTCTATATTTAAAATTAGTTAACAAATTTAAATATTTATTTAACATATTTAACATAAAATTTCAGAAATGGAAAGGGAGATTAGGGGTTTCCAGAGTCAGGGACCAGAGTCAGAAGGTGGGACAAGAGGGAGGCAGATGAGGGAATAAATGCAATAGGAGGGGTCATGCTTATGGTAAAGGAACTGTTCTGAATCACGACTGTGATGAACCTACAGCTGTGATAAAAATGTTTAGAAGTAAACACATACATACACACACACACACACACACACACACACACACACGGGGTACATGTGCCCCCCACAGGGGAAATCTGAATAAGATCTATGAACTGTATCAATGTCAATATCCTGTTTGTTATATCATACTATAGTTTTGCAAGACACAACCATTAGGGAAAATTTGGTAATGGGTACATGGATCTTTCTATCATTTCTTACAATTGCATGTAAATCTGTAATTATCTCAATTAAAATTGCAACTAAAATAATAATACATGCTCTCTGTAAGCATGTATTAAAAAGAAAAATTGTGAAGAAAATTAAGATATTCCTCAAGGAAGAAGCCAAGATGGCTGACTAGGAGACAAAGCTTGTTGGACCATCCTGGCAGAAGAGTTGAAGATTGCAGTGAGGAGTGCTGAGAGTAATTACTGCTTGGAAGTGGACCCTGGGGATAGACATCAGTGGAGTCTGGGAAACCACCAGGAAGAACCAAGCAGCCCAAAGAGAGGAAGATAGAAGGGAGTAATCAGCACAAACTAATTCCAGGGAGATCCAAAGCCAAGGGAAAGGGTAAGAGTTCTTTTCCCCCTGCCCCATCCAGGTGCCTCAGGCCAGCAGTGGGACCCAGGGCTCTCATCCACAGGGGAGTGCGAGTGCCATGAAAGACCAGAGAGTCGACATCCTGCATCTAGATGCCTCCTCCTCTGCACCTCCTCCACTCCTGGCATCCCAGAAAGTAATTTTGGCTCAAGACGCTGGTAGCCCTGTGGCTGCATCCACTCCATAGCAACCGCCAAAGCACTTTGCCTGAGTGACTTGGCTCCCTGCAATGAGAGTGCACTCCCAGCCAAGCCTGCCTCAGTCAGTATAGCTGCCACAGGGCTTGGAGAGGAGGACGGTCAGGCTGCCACAGCTGGCTGCTTGGAGAGGAGGGTGGACGGGTGCCCCCCTGAACTTGAGAGTGGTACAGGAGGTCCACAGCCCCTTCCCCAAATCATAGCAGCAGCTAGAGTTCTCTGTGCTGAGTGACCTGCTTTCAGTGCTGGGGCGCATTTCCACGGCCAACTGCCAGGGCAATCTCAAGTTTGTGATCTTCCTGCCCCCAGGCATTTGGCCCATTCACCTGCTGAGAGTGCAGATGAAGGGGTGGGGAGGTTGGGGGAGAGATCCCGGTTCCAGGGTCAGGCAGCAAGTGAGAGCCCGTGTCCATCGGGAGAGTCTGGAGGAGCACAAGAGAGCAGTGTTCTGTGGGTGAGCCCCAACCCCTCTCCCCCTAGAGAACTGCCATATTGGAGTCTGCTGTGCCATTGTGACTCAATTTGCATAAGTATTGGTTCCCATGGCAACCGAACGTCTCAGGTGCTGCAGGCTGAATGGGAGCAGCTGCCCCCACCCTCACTCACTTTAATAGGGAGTTCAGCTTGAACCAAGAGGTCCTTGAGCTGCCATTATTGCCCGGTGGGAGCAACCCCTGGTGCAGACTTGTGGGGATAGAGAGGCCCACCTACCTTGCTTTCGGATCTAGTGACAGAAAAGGAGTGCGCAATTGAAGATCCCCATATCTGCCAGCCTTGTGCCAAGACGCACTGGAGTGGGCCAGACACACAAACTGTGGGGAAGCTCGAGAGCCCATCTTGGGCGGAGAGGAAGCACAACTGGAGCAACCAGAGGAGAAAGTGCCTGGGTCTGTGGACAGGGATGGAAAAACCTGGCTAGCGGCCTCAGCAATCATACCAACAGGCCCCTCCCATCAGGAGCAGCCCTCCAAGCTTGGAGAGAAAGAGCGCTGAATTCCATATCAGTGGCTCCCCCTAGTGGCTGGATAAGCAACCTCTGAGCCCCATGGAAGCTCACACACCCAGGCTCTTGCACCAGAAAATCTGGAAATGCAAGATGCATTCAAGGAATTGCAAAACACAATGGAAATCCTTAAGAATAGGCTGGATCACGCAGAAGAAAGAATCTCAGAGTTTGAAGATAACACCTATGAGCTGAACAAATCAGTTGAAGAGAAAGAACACAGAAACAAGAGGCATGAACAAATCCCATACAAAAAATATGGGATTATGTAAAGAGGCCAAACATAAGAATCGTAGGCATCCCTGAGGGCAAAGAAGAAAATATACAACAGCTAGAAAATCTATTTGAAGGAATAATTGGAGACAATTTCCCTGGCGAGAAATCTAGATATCCAAGTCCAACAAGCACACAAGACTCCTGGGAGATTCAATGTGAAAAGACGAACACCATGTCACATAGTTATTAGGCTGGCCAAAGTAAACACAAAAGAGGCACTCCTTTGAGCAGTAAGGTGAAAACAGCAGGTGACCTAGAAAGGAAAACCTATCAGACTAACTGTAGATTTCTCAACTGAAACTTTACTACAAGCCAAAGGGACTGTGGACCCATTCTCAGTCTTCTGACACCGAATAATGGCCAGCCTAGAATTATTTATCCTGCAAAACTAAACTTCTTATATGAGGAAGAAATAAAGACTTTCCCAGACAAGCAATCACTAGTGGAATTCGTGAACACCAGACCTGCCCTGCAGGAAGTACTCAGACCTGCATTATATACTGACCAGTGCAATAGACACCCACCAGCGTAAAATGACCCAAAAGCTAAAGTCCAGAACCCTGATTCCACAATGGCTCAAGAGGAAAAATAATAAGAGTCCACATAAAAAGATAACAGAAATCCACCCCAAATATAAATTATCTCAATAAATGTGAAAGGTTTGAGCCTAAGCAAGAGTGAGACCCCATCTCTACTAAAAATAGAAAGAAATTATATGGACAGCTAAAACTATATATAGAAAAAATTAGCCGGGCATGGTGGTGCATGCCTGTAGTCCCAGCTACTCAGGAGGCTGAGACAGGAGGATCCCTTGAGCTCAGGAGTTTGAGGTTGCTGTGAGCTAGGCTGACACCATGGCACTCACTCTAGCCTGGGCAACAGAGTGAGACTCTGTCTCAAAAAAAAAGTGAAAGGTTTAAATTGCCCACTGAAGAGACATAGGCTGGTTGAATGGATAAAAAAAAAAACAAAAAACACAAGCCAAGTATCTGCTGTCTCCATAAAACAATCTTACCCACAAGGACTCATTTAGATTCAAGGTGAAGGAGTTGAAAACAATATTCCAGGCAAACTGAAACCAAAAGAAAGCTGGTGTAGCCATTCTTCTATCAGATAACATAAACTTCAAAGCAACAATAGTAAAGAAAGACAAAGAGGGTCACTAGATAGTGGTGGAGGGAAAAATTCAGCAAGAAGACCTAACAATCCTAGATACTTATGCACCCAACACAGGAGCACCCAGATCCATAAGCAAATCCTGCTTGATTTAAATAAAATGATAAACAGCAATGCTGTAATAGCTAGGGACTTCAACACCCCATTGACAGAACTGTAAAGATCCTCTAAGCAGAAAATAAGCAAAGAAATGATGGACTTAAACAGAACTCTACAATCAATTGGCCTAACAGACATTTATAGGACATCCACCCAAATAACACTGATATATGTTCTTCTCGTCAGCTCATGAACTTTTTCTCAAATTGATCACCTACTGGACCACAAAACAGATCTCAACAAATTTTAAAAGATTGAAATTATACCATGTATCTTCTCAGACCACAGTGGAATAGAATTAGAAATCAATTCCAACAGAAACAGTCATTTCTACACAAACTCATGGAAATTAAATAATCTATGGTTGAATGATTGTTGGGTCAAGGAGGAGATTCAGATGGAAATCAAAAGATTCTTTGGCCGGGCGCGGTGGCTCACGCCTGTAATCCTAGCACTCTGGGAGGCCGAGGTGGGCGGATCCTTTGAGCTCAGGAGTTCGAGACCAGCCTGAGCAAGAGCGAGACCCCATCTCTACTAAAAATAGAAAGAAATTATATGGACAGCTAAAAATATATATAGAAAAAATTAGCCGGGCATGGTGGCTCATGCCTGTAGTCCCAGCTACTCGGGAGGCTGAGGCAGTAGGATTGCTTAAGCCCAGGAGTTTGAGGTTGCTGTGAGCTAGGCTGACGCCACGGCACTCACTCTAATCTGGGCAACAGAGTGAGACTCTGTCTCAAAAAAAAAAAAAAAAAAAAAAAGATTCTTTGATCTAAATGTTAATGGGGACACAAGTTACCAAAATCTGTGAGATACTGCAAAAGGAGTCCTGAGAGGAAACTCATAGCCTTAAATGCCCACATCTAAAAGACAGAAAGATCACAAATCAACAAACTAATAAGTTGTCTCAAAGAACAGAAAAGGAAGAGCAAACCAATCCTAAACACAGCAGAAGAAAAGAAATAACCAAGAGCAGAGCAGAACTAAATGAAAACAAAAGGACTATACAGAAGATTAAGAAAACAAGAAGTTGGTTATTTGAAAACATAAACAAAATTGACAGGCCTCTTGCTACATTGACCAGAAGTAGAAAGGAAAGGACTCTAACAAACTCAATTAGAAAGGAAAAAGGAAAGGTTACAATTGATATCACAGAAATATAGAACAGCATCTTTAAATACTATCATAATCTCTATGCTCAAAAACTTGAAAATGTGGAGGAAATAGACAAATTCTTAGAAACACACAACCTCCCTAGACTTAATCGGGAAGAAATAGAGTTCCTGAACAGACAATATCAAGCACCAAAATTGAAGCAGCAATAAAAAAAATCTTCCAATAAAAAAAAGTCCAGGACTAGACGGATTTACACCTGAATTTTACCAAACCTACTAAGAAGAACTGGTATTATACCTATACTGCAGAAATTATTCCACAACATTGAGAAGAATGGAATCCTCCCCAACTCATTCTACAAAGCCAATATCACCTTCATACCAAAGCCAGGAAAGGACACAACAAAAAAAGAAAACTACAGACAAATATCTGTTATGAATATAGATGCAAAAATTCTCAATAAAATCTTAGCACCGAATTCAACTGCACATCAAAAAAAAATAATTCATCATGACTAGGTAGGCTTCATCCAAGAGATGCAAGGATGATTTGACATACACAAATCTATAAATGTAATTCACCATATAAATAAAAGCAAGTACAAACACCATATGATTCTCTCAGACACATAAAAAGCATTTGACAAAATTCAGCACCCTTTTATGATAAGAACTCTTAACAAAATAGGCATAGATGAGCCATATCTCAAAAGTATTAAAACCATATAAAACAAACCTACAGCCAACATCATACTGAATGGGGAAAAATTAAAATCATTCTCACTTCAAACTGAACCAGATAAGGTTGCCCACTATCTCCACTTCTATTCAACGTAGTGTTGCATGTCCTTGTGAGAGCAATCAGACAAGAGAAGGGAATCCATCCAAACAAGGGTAGAAGAGATCAAACTATTGCTCTTTGCTGATGATATGATATTATATCTTGAAAACCCCAAAGATTCAACCAAGAGACTCCTGGAATTGATGAATGAATTCAGCAAAGTCTCAAGATACAAAATCAATGCACACAAATCAATAGCTTTCATATGTGCCATTAACAGTGAAGCCAAGAATCAAACTGAAGGCTCAATGCCTTTCACAGTGGCATCAAAGAAAATTAAATAGTTGGGAATATATTTAACTAAGGAGGTGAGAGACCTATATAGGGAGAACTATAAAACACTGAGAAAAGAAATTGCAGAGGATGTAAACAGATGGAAATCTCTGCGATGCTCATGGATCAGCAGAATCAATATTGTTAAAATGTCTATACTACCCAAAGTGATCTACAGATTCAGTGCAGTCCCCTATTACAATACTAACATTATTTTTCACAGACCTAGAAAAAATGACTCTATGTTTTGTATGGAACCAAAGAGGACTCCATATAGACAAAGCAATCTTAAGCAAAAGGAACAATTTGGGAGGCATCAATCTACCAGAGTTCAAGCTATACTACAAGGCTATAGTAACCAAAACAGCATGGTACTGGCATAAGAACAGAGACATAGTCCAATGGAACAGGACTGAGAACCCAGATATAACACCATCCTCATATTGTCATCTGATCTTTGACAAAGCAGACAAAAACATACCCTGGGGAAAAGAATCCCTATTCAATAAATGGTGCTGGGAAAATTGGATAGCCCCATGTAGAAGACTGAAACAGGATCCACACCTCTCACCTCTCACAAAAATCAACTCACAATGGATAACAGACTTAAACCTAAGACATGAAACCTTAAGCATTCTAGAAGAAATGTTGGAAAAACTCTTATAGAAAGTGGCCTAGGCAAAGAATTTATGAAGAAAATCCCAAAAGCAATCACAGCAACAACAGAAATAAATAGATGGGACCTTATCAAATTAACAGCTTCTGCACAGCCAAGGAATCTATCATGAGAGCAAACAGACAACCTAGAGAATTGGAGAAAATATTTGCATGCTATACATCCGATAAAGGGCTAATAACTAGAATCTATATAGAACTTAGGAAAATCAACAAGAAATAATCAAACAACCCCATTAAAAAGTGGGAAAGGACATCAACAGAAATTTTTCAAAAGAAGACAGACTAATGGCCAAAAAACACACAAAAAAATGCTCAACATCACTACGCATCAGGGAAATGGAAACCAAACCCACAAGGAAATATCACTTAATTCCAGTGAGATTGGCTTTTATCAAAAAGTCCAGAAGAGCAAATGTTGGCACAGATGTGGAGAGACAGGAACACTCATACACTGTTGGTGGGACTGCAAACTAGTACAATCTCTATGGAAAGCAATATGAAGATACTTCAAAGAGCTAAAAGTAAAACTACCATTTGATCCAACAATGCCACTACTGGGTATTTACCCAAAGGAAAAAAAGACATTCTATAATAAAGACATCTGCACTTGAATGTTTATAGCAGCACAATCCACAATTGCAAAGAGGTGGAAACCACCCAAGTGCCCACCAATACATGAGTGGATTAATAAAATGTGGTATATGTATATCATGGAGTACTACTCAGCCATAAAAAAGAATGGCAAATTACTACCTCTTGTATTATCTTGGATGGAGCTGGAGCTCATTCTTTGGAGTGAAATATTAAAGGAATGGAAAAAGAAACACCACATGTGCTCACCACTAAATTGGTACTAACTGATTGACACTGATGTGGACATATAGAAGTAACATTGATCAGATGTCGGGCAAATGGGAGGAGGATGGAGGAGATGGGTAAATTCACATCTAATAGGTGCAGTGCACACTGTCTGGGGGATGGGCATGCTTGTAGCTCTGATTCCTTGGTGCAAAGGCAATATATGTAACCAAAGTGTACCCCCGTAATATTCTGAAATTAAAAAATAAATTTAAAAAAATTCCTCAATTTCATCACTTAGAAATAAGCAACTGCTAAGACTTTGAAGTATATTTTAGCCTTTTAAGAATTCATATTTTACAATACTTATGTTTTATAAGCTAGTTTGTCACTTAATATCATTTTCCATATCATTAAATCATCTCCTAAAACATTATTTTTTAATGACTGCACATTATTCCTTTATATGGAAAAATGAGTCTACCCAGTCCCTTGCTTCATTCTCTTTTTCCTTGTTATGAAAAATGTTCAATGAGTATTTTTGTATATAAGCTTTTGGTCACATTCCTGAATATTTCCCTCAGATAAATTTTAAGATGTGGAATTACTGTTCAAAGGGTATAAGCATTTTTAAGACTTTTGACACATCACTAAAATGCTCTGAAGAAAGGTTGTAGCAAAATACACTCCTGTTAATAGTAACTGAAAATATCCATTCCCCAAGACCTCACAGATACTGAGGATTATCACTTATTGAAAGTTGCAAATGTGATAAGAGAGATATAGTATCTCATTTTAAAACTATATTCCTTTAAATATTAATCCATCTGAAATTTTTAGATATGTTTTTTGGCCATTAAATTTCCTGTGGGATTGAGCTTCTATGTCCTTTACCCATTTTTCTGTTTCTATGGGCTCCCTATTTTCTTACTGATTTGCAAATGAGCTTTATAAATTAAGCCTCTTGACCCTATATGCAACTTTTGCCCAGTTCTTTATTTTAAATTTTTAATGTATAGAATTTTCATTTTTTTATGTATTGAAGTCTATTTATAGCTTCTCCTTTAATTTCAAGCTTAAGTCCTTAATTTCTCTGATGGCCAATTATTAATTATCTATATTACCTGTGTTTACCTTTCATCCTTTCATATTTTCATTTTTTTACATTTAAACTTTATCTACTTATAATTTATTTTTGTGTTAATTGTAAAAACAGATCTTATAACTTTTCCTAAACGTTCACCATTTGTCTCACCACTATTTTTTGGGTGGCTCAACTTTTCTTCCCGAACTTTAAATGTTAATGTTGTCAGATACCAAATTCCTGTGTATTTAGGGGTTGCTTGTAGAGATTTCTGTTTCATTGTTGTGTTTACTTTTGTAATAGCTTCATTTTGTTTTATTGATTGTACTGTTTGATGATATTATATATTGTAATGCCTAGAAATGCAAGCTCCATTTTATTATTGTTCTTTTACATTTTCCTAACTATTCTCACCAATATATTTGACAGATTTTTTTGCTGACTTTATTATGCAACTAAGTATATATGTAGATATGGCCTATACTGCTATTGTGCCAACTGCTAATTACAGTAGGGAACATCTATTGAATGCTCATTTATGCCAGGCACTGTTCTGAGTGTTTTATATGCACCAGCTCTTTAATACTAGCAGTGCTCCTAAAAGGTGGGTACCTTTGTTGTCTGTGTGTTACAGAAAAGGAAATGGGAGCATAAAGAGGTGAAGTAAACTTGCCCAAGGTCACACCACTAGCATGTGCGTAAGTTAGCTGTCGCACATAATACACTCACTAAACCCAGGCAGTCTGACTCCAGAGCTCACTATCTCTCAAACAGTATAGCAGGGGTTAATATTATCTTGCTTGTTTGCTTTAAACTGCAAGTGCTATAATGCAATAAGACTTTGGGACTCCACAATAACTAAAAACACTTCAAATCAGCTTTGTATACACATTCTAAGGCAATATACTTTTCCCTTTTAAAGTGATGAAGGATGAAATTTTCTTCAAATTATAAAATACTGCTAAGAGTATTAAATCCCAACAAAGGAGAAGGCAAAAAAAAAAGAGAGAGAGAGGCAGCAAACTATTACCAGAAGAGCCCTGGACTGGGCAACAAGAAAAGAAGTGTTCTAGTCCTTGTTTTGCTGCTAACTAGCTTCCTCCAACGCAAACACACTCCCACCTAAAATATCTTTCTTATTAGTCTGTAACCCTGGCTAAAATTCCAGTATTATACATTCATTCTTCCAGGTTAACTCTCTTCCTGAAATGTGACTAGCCCTGGTGACATAATGCTTGTCAAAATATTGATTATCTACACTGTTAGGTGAGTTTAATTCCTCTGAACCAAGAAACTAGCCCTTCCATAACAGGCGTTGTTGCCGTCCAACATGGAGATGGACCTAGAAGGTGCTGTGATTCTAGAACCTGAAGGGTTGTGAGAGGAAGGTGTGTGTAGTGGGGCATCAGAACTGACAAAAACAGGCAGTCAGAGAGAAGTGCGGGTATCTCAGGAGACAGAGGGTGATGGGAGGGGAGGCTGAGAAGGGGAAGACGTCCCCATGGAGGGGATGTGGGATGAAGATCCTCTACTTGAAGTTTTTTCCAGGGCTGGTGATGCGCGTAGCTGACGATTCTAAGAGGAGGCCTTCCTCTGGGGATCATGGAGGGAGGGAAGGAATATGGCAAGAGTCCACCCCCTTGAATTCACCCAAAGTTTCTGAGGTTCATTGGAAAAGATGAATGAGAAGCTGTGTTTAAGGGCATGCAAACAGACACACAGAACACCATAAAAGGAGACAGCTTTTTAGGCTTTCCTCAAATCATCATGCTTGCAAATTTCTTCAGCAAAGTTCTTGGAACATCATATCTCTGCCAAACCTTCCCCCATTTGTCACTACCCCAGTGATGCTGACTTCGAATTCCAATACCAGGGGGAAAAGGTGTGTGTGGGGGGTCAATAGCATCAAATTTTTATGTAAATTCTTACTTGCTCAAACAAATAATTTTATTTCTTTTTGTTTTATGGCAGTGCAAGTGGAATAGTTTCAGTGTTTTTGTTGATTACAAAGGCAAGGAACGCTTATTGTAAAAGATCAATGACACGGGAAAAGAAGTGAAATCCTCCTGTCACTCGACCACACTGTAGTGTGTCTCTTCCAGATATTTTGAAAATGGGATCACACTGTTCTGCCATTGGCATTTTTATGTAACATAATATTGCGGTTACTTCCTTTTGTCAATAAATGTAGCACTCCATCTTCTTTATAGATGGCTCCATAGTATTCCACTCTATTTGCTATTCCATAATTTATTCAACAAACCCAGTTGATAGGTATTTAGGTCATTACAACTTTTTTCTATTCTATATTTATCGTTGCAGTAATTGTCCCCAAAGTATAATTTCCTAAGAAAAGAGGAGCTAAAGGACACATACATAAAATTTTACTGTACCGTTTCATATTTATAATCTTTGTTTGTATCTTCTGCCATGTCTTTTGCTGGTGTCCAGCTCTTTCTCAGAAACCTTTTAAACGTGTCCTTTGTTCCATTTCACAATTGGTAAAACATAGGTTAATAGAGAGCTCAAAGATTTTCAAATTTGGGGCATCCTTTATTCTTTAGATCTTTAAGAAATCTTTCTAGGAGCATCAGACATAAAGCTACTGGCAAATGAAAAGATATTATGACGACAAAGGAGAGAAGGAAGCTCTATGTTCTTGGTATTCAGTCATACAATTTAATTTTCATTATGATTGTTCTGGTGAAAATGAGTCAGGGAGAAACTGTACTCTTTTTGGCTTGATTATCTAGGATCACATGAGAGTGCCTGGGAAGGAGATGCTGAAACCAATGACAACGCTTTTCACTGAACAATGTAGAAAAAGATCAAAATCTTGGGTGTAATCTCTTCCTGGGCCACTTAGCTGCATTTTCTTCCTCAGCACACATTGTACCCTGCCAGATTTAATAAATGAGAGCTGGAGCTTATGAGAAGCCCAACCAAGAACACATGGATGGCACCAGGGCAGATCTACTGGCCCCACTCAAGGGGTAGCAGCATAACTTCAGAGCAAATCACAATCCATTACACTTAGTTCATAGACTGCAAGCTGTACTGCGTTGAACTGAGAGTCAGGCCATAGTGCCTATCGGAAGATCAGTGGGAGAAGGAAAAAAGAAAGAAATAGAAATAGAAAATGTGCTGAGTCAGGGGTGAGGAGGGCCTTTCAAATCTTCCAAACTGAGGCCATGATCATCCATGACAAAGTTGGGTGTGGCTGCTGAAGAAAGTCACTAATTCAATTAATGGAAAGCCAACAAATATGTGCCTATCAGCAACTGAGTCTTCTTTCTTCCCCAGCAGACTTTGTTCTCATATCCTGTGGACTTTCCACAGAATTCCTGTCAGGGGTTCTCTCCTATGTTTTTCACAATCCTCCAGGCTACCTCCAAGTCTGTACATCTTTGTGTTCTTGCACCCCTCTCTCTCGTGTGCGCACACTCTCACTCTGCCTTCTTCCCTTTCCTTCCTTCCTCCCTAGTTGCTGAATACCCAGTGGCAAATGAGACCTATATTGCTTCTTTCTTTTTCTTAGAGATAGGGTCTCACTCTGTTGCCCAATGGGGTCATCATTGTAACCTCAAACTCCTGGGCTCAAGTGATCCTCCTGTATAGCTGGGACTATAGGCCCACTCCACCACATCTGGCTAATTTTTTTAGTAGAGATGGGGTCTCACTGTGTTGCCCAGGCTGGTCTCGAACTCTTGGCCTTACGAGATCCTCCTGCCATGGCCTCCCCCGTGCTGGGTTTACAAGTGTGAGCCAGCCTACTGTTTTCTTTCTATAAATGCCTTCCCCCTTGCCAACAAACTGTCTCAGGCCTTTCCCATTCCAAAGAATTTCTTCCTTCAATTATGTTCTAGTTAAAACTTCCTTAGTATCCATTCACTTTATCCCTTTGTGGTTTTGCAATGAGCTTTCAAAGATAGGAGGTGGCTGGAGTGTTTGTGTGTGTGTGTGTGTGTGTGTGTGTGTGTGTGAGTCTGTGTATACAGGCACCATCTGCTTCACATACATAGATGGAAACTCCCCTGTGACTTCAAGAGGGACCCTAGCTCTAGGGCAGGGGTTCTCCACCCTAGCTGCTCATCAGAATCACTTGGGCAGCTTTTAAAAATCGCATGCCCAGGCTGCACCCCACACCAATTAAACCTGAATCTCTGAAGGTGGGTCCTGGCATCAGTCCTTTTTAACAGCTCCGTAGCAGTTCCAACGTGCAGGCAAGTTGAAAGCCTCTAGGCTTCCCTGTAGGGGAAGTTAATGTATTAGTTAACCTGCAGAAATTAAGAACCTCCCACTCATTGTTATCATAATCAGGTGAAAGCTTTAATGGCTTATACCAAAGCACCTACCAACAGAAAAGTGGCAAAATTCTGACACTGCCAGATCTGAACCAGTGGCTTTCTAAGCCCCAGGTAAAGCATCCCACCAATGTAATCCTAATTCTGTTCGACAACTGGATTTTACTACCCATGCTATGAATAGCTCTTTTTTTGCCAAAATAGAAAAGATCTTCTGCCACACAAGTTACATGGACCCCTTGGCTGTCAGGGCTCTCCACTCTGCCTGTGGATTCTCGTGTCACAAATTGTGTGTGTGCCTACATGTGTACATGTGTGTGTTTTCATGCCCTTTCCTTTCAAAGTGGTTGTTACTGAATTTGACAGGAGGGAAGACAAAGAAGGGGTGATGGAGTGCTGCCGTACGGTCTTGTCTGTTTGTATTTGCCCTGACAAGGATTTTTCAATGACATCATGTTACTTAGTAGGCACTTATTTTCTAGGCACTGTATGGATATTATCTTGCTCAATTTCAACAACTCTGCAAATTAGGTATTTTTCCCATTCTATGGATGAGAAAACTGAGGATCATAGAAATTAAATGTACCTGAAGGCAAATGGCTAACAGGTGATGAAATCAGAATTTGAATCCACATCTATTAGACTTCAAAGTTTAGGCTCTTGGCCGCATTATTCTGCCTCTGGGAGTATTTTTGTGATCATCCATATGCCCTTTATCCAATGTCAAGTATTAGTAAAATGTGCTTATTACCTTAAGGAATTCCAGAAATTATCTTTACTGATCAGACCCACAACACAGGTTAGGGATCTCTACAGATGCACAATCGTCAAAGTTGCTAAGGTAGTGCCATGTCCAATTTGGGCACTTAATAAATGTTTGCTGAGGGATGGCTGGATTGATAGATGGATGAATGAATAAATCAATACATGTATGGATAAGTGAATGAATGGGGAATCTAATGAAAATCTACATTATCTTCACTATTAGATTAAGGTCCTTGAGGGGAGCGAGTATGTCTTGTTAACCACTGAATCAGTGCCTTGCATAGTGCCTGGCACATACCATGTGTTCATGTAAGTACAGGAAGAAGTAGGAAAATACATAGCGATACAGGCCACCGAATCCAAAATTATTCTGTTGGTAGAATTTGGAAAAAAAATCATATTTCAATATCTTTCCATAGAGTAGGAAGGCCTAAATCCAGGGGGAAAAAAGGGTACTAAACAGGTGGCTGAAAATTGAAAAATGTAGGGAAATTTTTCATGTCGTCTCTATAAAACCAAGCATCCATACATTTGAAAAATGTAGGGAAATTTTTCATGTCGTCTCTATAAAACCAAGCATCCATACATTTCCATATATTTTCATACATTTGGAAAATATGAATTTTAAAATGTCTTTTCCATTTTGATTTTATTTCTCAATGTTGGGTATGCAAAGTTTCAGGGTTAGTCTCACCCACACATGAAAGCCACAAACAATTACGGTGTACTTTATATGTAGAAAGGGAAGTGGGATTTTCTTAGCACAAAGAGCTTGCAAAATCTGATAAGCACCGTATCACTCAGGGTTGAGAGGTGCAAGTGTTCTCTTTCTTGCTCCTGAGAGCCACTTCCAGGTCATTCCTCCTCATTCCACCCTTCTATAAAAATCTTTTCTCTTCTTAGGTTCACACTGTACAGACTACACCACACCCCAACCACTGTGTAATAATAAATGTCATCACTCTTTCGCTTCCTGCTCACACTGAGGAAGTGCCTGGTTTACAGCTGTCTTCTCCATGTGGTTCCTGCCATTCCCCTTGAAGCCCATCCAATAGCCTTGCATCTCCCTTCCCTGACCTCCCAACCCCTGATGATCTCCATTTCTCCACAGCTACCATGGCCATGGTCACCCCCTGTACTTTCCATCCGCGGTAATTCAGCACCTCACAAATGACAAATTTAAACATCTCATTTCTCATTCATAACCTCCTCTTCCAGCTTTCCTGCTTGGCCCCATCAGACTTTTTTGATCTATGATCCTTCCACCTTTTTTTTCCTATCATGGTCTTTTGCCTTCTCTTCGCCTATACCAGCTTAGATTCCTGGGCCCCTCATTACAATAATCATGTCACAAATATGCTAGGCTGAATTGGCTTTTTCTCCTTTCACAGCATCTTCCTACAGGACCCCAGTCCTACCCGTGTGTCAGTGTCTCAGCAACTGGATGTTGCCATAAAAATCGCAAAACCTCTCCAGATTGGTAACACAATGAAATCTCAACTACAGATATCAGCAGGTGGTCTACATGGTCCAGCCATCTTACCTTTGTTCCCTGGAAAGCTTTAGCTCCCATTCTCTGCAACTGCTAATTCTCTGACTCACTCTCAGAAGACTACCTATTGCAGACATTGTAGAATTATGCTTGTTTACAGAATCCTAATTTTATTTGCGTGATGTGGAATCATGTTTGGGCTAAGCCAGAAGTTTTTAACCTGCATTATGTGAACTCCTGGGGGAACACAAAGACTTTCCAAGGGATATGGGCACAGATACTCAACTACCTTTTGAAAAATGTTCATTTTTCTAAAATGATCCACCTGAAAATGCCCCTACCAGTTTTTAATTCTCACCTCCCCTTTCACAATTACCCTTTTCCACTTTACAAAAGAAATTCCTATGTTTCACCCTTCTTAACTCTTACTTTGGTACATTGTACAGTGATGTGAAGGTCTGCTACACTGAATCAAGGGATATTTCTAAATATTGATATCAGAGAAGCTTCCATTAATTAAGGCACCATAAGCCCATGGTAGGGATTCATGTCTTTATAACATTTCCATTGAGAGTAAAGCTTCATTTTGTTATAGAAATGGGGTATTAACCTATATTGAGATGTTTTGAACTCAAATATATCATGGGGTATAGCAGTGGGAATGATGAAAAATTTCATTTAACAACTTATACAAAATGCTGAAGGTAGTAGTACCTTATTTCATCCATGAAAGGCTCCAGTACTTACCTATCTCTCTACTGTGAAATTAATGCATTCAAGATTATAGAACGCTTGCTGGAAAATACCAATCTGCAGCAAAGCTAGTCTGAATTTTCACCATTCATAGTAGTGAGAAAGCATAGGATGAGTACTTTTTCTTATCTGTGTCTGCCATTGTGCCTCAGTTGCATATTTTGTTGGATTCAAGGAAGAAGAAGCGAAAAGTCCTATGTTGACTTCCAACAGGTAAACAATACAGAGCTTAGAGTAAAAAGAATATAGATCAGAGTTAACATTTCGTTTATTTGTTACAATTAGTAGGAAAATACTTTTTACCAACATTTACCAAGAGTTTGTTAGATATTTTAAATCCACATTCATTTTTCCTTTAGTGAACATCTTCTACTGGCACTTCTCTGCTAGTTTACTTATACCTACCACCCTCTTAAATGTTTTGGACTATCCCAATAGGAATAGGTAGTAGGAATCAGTATCATTCTACTATAAGTGATGCACTTAACTACCAGTGCCATAACACTGTACAGCCCCAGGGGACACCATTCCCAGGCAGCCCTGTTAACAGCAATTATTAATAATCCTTTCGTAAACCTGAACTTACAAGGACCCATTACCTCCCCCTCCCTTTCTCTATTTTATGTTCTGTAAATTTTCACAAAGTGGATTCAATGACATGATGAAAAGTAGAATTTCTATTTATGGACAAGTGTAGGAAAACAGGTTTCCTAGATGCAACGTAGGATGTAAAGCCAGTTTCATCCCCTCAGATGAAGATATGCATTTATAACTATGCCAAATGTATAGCTATAAACTTTATTTTTAACCATGAAATTAAATTATTGATCTATTTATAAATTTTAATTCCCAAGAATCTATTTCACTTTTCTTTCTTTCTTTCTTTTAATTTTAATTTTGGAGGACAGGCTCTTGCTCTGTTGCCCAGGATAGAGTGCAGTGGTGTCATCATAGCTCATTGCAACCTCAAACTCCTGGGCTCAAGTGATCCTCCTGCCTCAGTCCCTCTCTGGGACTATAGGTGCACACCACTGTACTCGGCTATGGTTCCACCTTTCTAATGCCCTTTAAGGAGAACAAAAAAATTGAAATGGGGTATGAATGTATGTGTTTTTGTTCATAACCAAAAGGAAAAATCTAAAATGTATAATTTTCAATTTTACACAATGTTTTAACAGATTTGAGCTCATTTTAGTTCCATAAACAAGGTGCCTCTAAATGAAAGAGTGACTGGTATAATTGTCATTTTATAAAAGACATTTCATAAGTTTTTCTTAATATTTTTCTCAAATATTGAGAAAACAAATGACTCTAATATCTGGTTAACAAATTTTTTTGCAAACCGGGTGGATTCCAATTCTTTCTTTTCAACAGAATTGAAAGAGGACCTAATTTGAGTATGATAGATCACTAAAAATAATTTTGACTACAGATAACTGGGATTTTGCTATGTAACTCAAAAAAAGTTCAAAGAGTTGAGTAGTAGTGGATGTCAAAACTCCTTTTATTACCATCTATTTATGTAAACAAATTTTTTCAGCATTTGCATCTATTTAAAAAATAGGAATAGACTTTATGCTGAACCCTGTTTTTTTCAAGCAACACGGGATATTCATTCATGAATAAATGAACTAATTTTTAAAAAATCATATCCATTTCATTAAAAGATGCATTCTAATAGATTTTTATATTTAATAAATATTTTTCATATATGTATATAGTTTTGATCTGTTCTATACTGATTGTTGAAATAACTCAATCCAGAAAAATGTTTTTGACAACTTAAGCCCCATTTATTCAATTTTAAAAATAGAGAAATTATTGCATAAGCATAGTGCTATTGCTGGGACATGTGATAGGTGGCCTCATGCCTCAAAAGACTTTGAGGCATGAACATATTACATTAGGATAAAATTCTGTGGTAGAACCAGAATGAAAATATGAGTTCAAGAAGAAAAATAACTGATGAAATCTCCAACTATTAATGAAGAGCCTGTTTATTTTTTTCAATAAACAGTAGTGGGTATTAAGTCACTATAGTATTTGTGTTCTACTGGATACATTTGAAAAAATGGTGTAACAGTTTCGTTATTTAATAGTAATTTACATTGTATCAGAAATTACATTTTTATTAACCATTTAAACTTTTTTTTTCTTTTTTTTTGAGACAGAGTCTCACTCTGTTGCCTGGGCTAGAGTGCCATGGCGTCAGCCTAGCTTACAGCAACCTCAAAGTCCTGGGCTCAAGCAATCCTTCTGCCTCAGCCTCCCAATTAGCTGGGACTACAGGCATGCACCACCATGCATGGCTAATTTTTTCTACATAGATTTTTTAGCTGTCCAAATCATTTCTTTCTATTTTTAGTAGAGATGGGGTCTCGCTCTTGCTCAGGCTGGTCTCGAACTCCTGAGCTCAAGCGATCCTCCCGCCTCGGCCTCCCAGAGTGCTAGGATTACAGACGCCTGGCCCAACCATTTAAACTTTTGATGAAAATGTTCAGATGTCAACTTAAAAATATAAAAAGGGGAAATTTTCAAAATTCTTTTATGGGGTGCCCAAGCAAAAATTTTGGGTATTACTGTTTTAAGCCAATCGCAATATTGATTTATGAAACCAAATTCTCAATTTTTCCCCACTCAAACATGCTTCCCCTTTGGTTTTCTACATCAATAAATAACATCTTCACCTACCCAGATGCCCTTGTAAGAATACTGAGTGCATCATCCCTGACGTAGCCCTTACCTTCAATCTCACCTCCCTCCTTCAACCCCAACTTCAATCCCAAAAGAGACATCACCAAGTCCTATAGATCATATCTCTAAAATACGCCCTAAATCAGTCCACTTCTATTTGTTTCCACGCTTCCCACAATCCAATACACCACACTTTCACAAGTCTTCTTAACTGATTTTTTTCCCATTCTCATTCTAATCCATTCTTCACGTAAGAGCCAGAGCAATGGTTGAAAAGATAAATTTGATTATATCGTTTCCCAACTTAAAACACTTCAATGACTACCCATTGCACTGGGATAAAAATCCTCTATCTTTAATATTGCCTACAAGACATTGCATAATTTATCTCCCACAGACCATTCCCATTCCATCACACGTCTTTCCCTTTGGCTCACTATGGCCCAACCACATGAGTTTCTTGAGGGCGCCAAGTTCTTTGCTTACTCAAGGCCTGCTCCGTGTAGAATACTCCTTGCCAGGCTTGGCCCTCTAGTCTAAATTTGTGTCATTTCCTTTCCTAACTCTCCCAGTCCAAGTTATATCCCATTATGTATGCAATGTACTAAAGATATACACAATGTATATCAGTCACACACATTTTCCCACTTCTTTGCTATTTTGAACAGTGCTGCTATAAACATTTTTATATATGTGTGCAAGAGTTTCTCTAAGGCAGTGTTTTTCAAACTGTGGGTCCCAACTTGCTAGTGAATTAGTAATATCAATTTTTAAGAAAAGAAGGAAGAAAAAAGAAATAGAAGATAGAATGGAAAACACCAGAGTATATCATACATAACAAATGTAAGCTTTGTTTTATGAAATTTATTTCAGGGGTGTGTGTGTGCATGCACATGTGTATTGGATCACAAGATAAAATAGATTTATTACTGCTGGTCAAAGTAAAAAAGGGTTGGAAGCCACTATTTCAGGGTATATTTCGGGAATGGATATCTTGGGTCATAGCATTCAATCATAATTTTAAACACAAATAAAGAAAATCAAAGACTCCGGTGGAAAAAATATACATATATATAGTACTTTGCCTTGGTTTGCTCATGTTAGTTTCCATAAACTTTTGTTCACATTAACAATATCTTTTTTTAAGGGGAAAATTCTTAGAGTAAAATATCTTACAAATACTTTATAAGGGATGAACTATTTATGTAGAAATCAGTGTTGTTTAAGCACACAGCAGTGACAGAAACCAGGAGGTCTAAAGTTTTAGCATGCGTTCTCTTTTCATAACTTTCCACATCACCAATTTACATTATGGCTAGAAATAAATCCTCCATGTTTATTTAAACACTAAAAGTGCAGAACACATTTATTTTATTGTATAAAACTCCACTGGAAAAATCCTGGCTGCTTAGGATAGTAATCCCCGATCCATGGACCAAATACCATCTCCATGTGCTGTTTTCTATTCTTGTTCCATTCGGTGCTGCCCTTTAACCTACCTTTACTGCAAAGCAAAGATCTGTAACAGAGCCAGCCCCACCAAGCCAGAGCAGACAGCTGCCTCCGTGTAGAACTTGAAGGGAACTGAAGGGTGATCTACCCTGAAGCACCTCAGTGCTGCCTGCCTTTTCATCATCACAGTGACTTGTTTGGTATCAACCAGATGACCCCTTCTAAAATCCAGATACCTTATGTAGCAGGAGGAAGTCACATTTTTAAATCATTATTCATTAGCCAGTGAATTGGTTTATTGGCTTAGTTTTAAAAGCAGGATCAGGATCTTGAATGAATGAGATGGAATTTAGATCCTAGGGCGGGGCGAACTGGGAGGCAACAGAGGCACCTTTAGTGAGGGGGCAATCTGAGTTTCCCCACGGGGTGTGGAGAAAGAAGGGCTAGAGACAGACTTTCCCTACGTTGTGGTTTTGTCCTGCCTCGAATACTAACCCTGTTACTGTGGAGCCATCTTGGAAGCACCATGAATCACAGCCAGCATTTTAGTTCTATTCTCCCTAAGCTCATGCACATGCTTCCTCCATTGTGAGGTGTCAGGCACACCCCACGCTCACATTCAAACACAGCTTCTCAGAAGTCAATGTTTGAAATAGGAAAACCATGCAGGTTTGGAAACCCATCTGGTTTATGTGTCACCTTTTTATTTCTATTGTAATTATCTTTAGGACTGGCCTGATGCTTCTTTTAGCCAGGTTTGTTTTTCCAGTTACCTCCAAATGGATATTCGACTTGAGCAAAACCAGTACTATCCTGTAGCCTAAGCCAGCAATGGAAAGAAGAATGCTAGATTTAAAAAGCAATAAAAGAAAACAAATCCAGACAGAGAACAGGTCTGTTTCTTGGGACACATCAACCTTGCACCACATTGTCAAAGTCACTTTTTATTGAAGACAAACAGCAAGTTTTTATTAGATGAAATCCATCCATAGCTGATGTGAGAGGTCGTTTGGTAAGCACAGCAGTAATGAGAACTTAGGTCCAGGTTGAGATTGCTCGGCCAAGATTCAGTTTTGGGGTGAGTTGTGAACAGGCCACCTGCCTCAGGTATTCAAGATAAGTGGACTTTGCTCCCAGAAGCCCAGGGGCTCTGTGTGTGGGGGCAGGTTGGAGGGATGCAGAGTTCCTCACTTCCAGAGCCCAGAACTTCTACTTCCCCACCACTCACCATCTGGCAAAGTTTTGATTAAATTCATTTATAACAAGGTTTAAATGACAAATGAGGTTCCTTGTTTGGTTTTGACACTTCTCCCCCTAGAAATTCATGATGCACATTATCACAGTAAGGTATGTTCCACAGAGAAGAAACCTGTCTAACTTTTTTTTACTCAAAGTATCCAAATTTATTTGACCACGGATCTCTTCTTGACCTCAGAATAACTATCAACGTTTTGGGGCAGCACTAGCATTGTGAGAAGTGTGCTCCTTTAAGTTAAATGATTGCAGCTCCCATTCATTCATTCTTTCAATAAATAGTTATTGAGGCCTAGTATGTACACACCTTCATGGAACTTACATTATTTAATTAACGTTTGTCTCACCCACAGTTTGTTGCATAACTTATTAATAAACATTAGTAAAAATAATCACACAAGTGAGGACAAAGCTGAGCCAGGGCAGCCCCGAAAGGTTCTCTTCCAGGCAACCGAGGAGACCTGGAAGCAGGTGCTAACTAGATGGACAGGGAGGAGGTATGCAGGGAACAGCATTATAGGAAGAGGGAACAGCAGATCTAACAAGTATGGTGCTATTCAAGGAAGCAGAGTGAGGGCATTCTTCCTGTTTGAGGCTGAGGAGGTAGGTAGAGGCCAGATCATGCCAGGAAGTTGGTGGGGGAAGGATTTGCTTTGGCCTGAGGGTGCCTCCCAGTGCTGCTGGGCTCGTTCCACCTCTGTGTGTTGGGCACTTGCCAGGTCCCAGGTCGGGTCACCACACAGGCAGGCATCAGTGTCTTTGTTTTTCAGAGGAGAAAACAAAGGTCAGAGAAGCATGTGACCTGCCAAGAGCATCAAGCTACTCAGGGGCAGAGTCAGGCTTTAAGCTCAAATCTGTATGGGTCCAAAACCACATGTGAAACTAACAACCTCCTGAAGACTGCCGCCTGCTCAGAATGTGTGCCATCACCCATTCCCTCCCCAGAGCACCTAGCTCCTGAGGATCCTGTGGGATTCCAGCCCTGGTAGTGGGGCAGCAGGGGAATGACGAATGCAGATGGCACATTCAGTGTCAGGAAGTGTAGGAGTAGGACATAAAAAGGCACTCTGCCAGACTCAAAGTACGATTCTGAGTGTCAGAAGTGGACACAATTTTCCATTTGATGCTTTAAAACCAGCCTGTCATCCCAAACGCAGAAGGGAAGGCCCGGTTTCCTGTGGTTCTGAACCCTAAATGGTGGCAGCCAACTTTAGACACGCCAGGAGCACAAGCTTGTGGCACCCGGGGGCCTCTGTGCCAGTACTCCAGACCCCTCTGGGAAGCTGGCTGGAAGGCAGGGAGAGGGGGAGTTGGTTTCAAGGCCTTTTAAAAGATCTAAGCATCTAGCAGTCAAGTAAAAGTGTGTCCTCAAAAAGCCCTACATCTGCCCTACTTCCTCTCTGGACTGTCTTGAATATAGAGTGACAGACAGGAC
The DNA here is from genome assembly GCF_041146395.1 of Eulemur rufifrons. Lineage (NCBI taxonomy): Eukaryota > Metazoa > Chordata > Mammalia > Primates > Lemuridae > Eulemur > Eulemur rufifrons. The sequence goes on from NC_090984.1 coordinate 89,388,439, forward strand.
TAGAATCGCATTCCCCTCACATCTTCTACACCATACACTCATATGCACGTGTGTATACATGTGCACACACACACACACGCACACACACCCTATTCTTTCTATCTGTGCACATATATCATATTGCATCTTGTGCCTGCTGTGGTCCTAACAGCCAGCTGAGTTCCAGGAATGCTGGAGTCTTATGTCTGATAATGGTTCAGGTTGGATATGTTCCAGCAAAATGTCATCTTTGGGGCTGAAACAGCTCCAGGGTGCTCCCTCAGGCTGACCAAGTGAATACTCAGTAGCCTACACAGGGAGATACTGGGAGACTTCAAGGGGACAACTAATCCCAGTAGGTCCTCCCTGCCCTTCAGAACATCATTGTCCCTAAAACAACCCCTTTGTAGGGCACAAGCTTTGACCACACACACATCTGAGTTTGATTCATGGCCTTTCTGTGTGACCCTGGCAAGACATTCAGCCTCAGTTTCCGCATCTGTGCAATGAAGATCTAATACCTTCCTCCTGGGGTTTTTGTAACAATTAAATGAGTTCTTATAAGAAAAGCAGTTCACACAGTGCCGGGCATATGGTAAGCCCTTAGTGAATGAGGGCAATTATCCCCCAGTGATTGCCAAGCAAAAGTCAAGAGCCCGAGGTGGGTGAGCAGGCAGGACCAGCCTGGAAAACCTGAGGCAGTGTGATCTCTGGCTCTGGTGGCCCCACCTCTTTCCACTCTGATCACCAATCAAATCCAAGGGTCCTTGAATGAACTGAAAAGTGGCCTAGGCTCTCTGCCATCTCATTGGGCCAGGGCACATCTCCAGGATTGAGGCCACATAGGGTAACAGATCGGGAATTATCTTCACAGTGGTCCTGCCTTCGTCTTTTCTTAGCTGTTCAATCTCAGGCAAATCATTTATACTCCCCACATCTCACTTTTCTCATTTGTAAAATGAGACCAATAATGACACCTACCCTACAGGACATTTGTGCAGATTAATGAGATACTGTAGAAAAGGTGCTTTAGGGTATAGTTATGTTTTGTGATGCAGAAAGAGGAGTGATGGTTCAAAAATTTAGCGTCTACTGGAAAACTTCCAGTAACAATGAGTTCACAGAAGGGTGATTCCAGTATTAATCAGTTATAATTGTTTAAAGTTTTCCCTTTATATTAAATGAGTATCTGTTCATCTTAACCCTAACACATATGGATTTCATAGGACAAGTCCCAGACTCCCTAAATTAGAATTTCTGAGGACAGGACGTGGGCTTGTATAGTTAAAAGCCCCCACAGTTTTAACGTGTCAAGCCAAGACTGTCCACTACTGGCCTATGGACCAAGAGCATCCTGGAGTTGGGGTAGAACTCTCCAGGGCTAAAACTGATATAATCAAGTTCTATGTATGGCAAGGCCAGAAACCTATCCAGTCTGATTCAAACTCTACCCTTAAATAGGAGTTGGGCTGGAGTGGGAAAAGATCTATTAGGAAAGTCTCCAAATGGCTTGGACCTTCTGGATTTGTCCGACTTACCCTCCAAATAACCAAATTTTATTTATTCCTCCAATTGTCATCTCCAGGTATCTCTCGAGTAACTTGGGATGGAACAAGGAGAATGGCCACAGTAGGCGTAGTACACCTTCGGGCTCAGGGACTGTCAAAGAGTGTGCTCAGAACAAAGTGAGGAGTGAGCAAGGAGACTTCCCCACTGCAGCCCCCTTAAATGGTATCTGCAAGTACTTGGACTAAAATGGGCACATTTTAAAGCAAAAAGAAACTTTAACCACTATTTAGTTTGTGTGTACATAAGAGATTCAGCTCGTAGGTCAAAAATGTGCTTTGCCCTAAAATATATTTTGTATAGTAAGTTATTTAAAGTGTAAAATGTAAGCAATACAATACAAGAAAAATATACTGACTTCTATTAAAACATTCTTTTTCCATGCTCTTCGCCTTGGAGCATATTAAATTATACACTGTCATTTTATATAAAATTATGTTATTTTCCCAAGGAGATGGGGAGCTCCTTGAGGGAAAGAATCTGTCCCAGTGAAACCTGATACAGAACTCTGGTGTTTGGTAGGTGCTTATCAAAGACTTGATGAAATATCGAATAATGTGGGACCTTGTACTTTGTGTTGCTAAACCTGGATCTAAGACAGGGCTGGCTTGTTTGGAAGGTACCACCCCAGTACCTGTTGTCAGACTATGACAAAACATTCCTGGGAAACCCACAGCAGTTTCTCTGGCTGCTTTCTATTGCTGCTTGCTGGAGTAGCTTCCCACTGCCATTACCTGAGTGACAGGATATGTGGGTCTCTAGAGACAAAGCCCATGGGATTTACTTTCTTTTCCTCTTTTGGTGACAGTGCAGCATGCACAATGTTGGCTGAAGGGTGCACACTTTTTGTAGAGGGCAAGTTACAGATAGGCAGTGTCTCCGTTTACTCAATTCATTGGACACAGGTTTTGGGCAATAAGCAGTCTCTTGACTGCTACCATGAGTAGGATCCTTCTTAGCTCCATCCTTTGAATCCCAAACTGTCTTGATAATTTACCTTGCTTGGCCATTTTCGAGATCCCTGATTTCTGGAGGTAGATAGTAACTTCTGCCCAGGACTTGAGTTTCTCTCCTGGAATTTTCTCTCCTTATAACCACTGGAGCCCAGCATCAACCAATGCCCTTAAGTGTCATTGTGGTGTAAGACTTAAAATTAAGGCTCCATATTATGTGCTGCCTTGACATCTTATAAAATCCAGAGGTCCTTGAATGTCCTAACTGCAAGTTACCCTCCCCACTCTGCTCTTGTAGATAAGGTCTCCTAGCCAAGCAACGCTCCTTATCAAAGTGACCAAGTACGGTTCCTGCTTATCCCTGAGTAGCAGGTTTCAGTTCCCTGGCAGCCCACAGAATTATTCAAACAAGCCAGTCACATCCTCTTGCAGGAATCGGCAGGCATCGTATCCTCTTGATACTATGAAGTCTGCCTCCCACGGCCCCTATTTTGTTCACTCTGCTCCCAAATACAGCCCCATGCGGCCCTGCACGGCAGGCAGTATCCTCCTCACCCAGGCTACAAGTATATGTGGCTAAAAAGTGCTGTTGCTCTCATCTGTCCAGTGTCGGGTGTCGGGTGTTCAGCCATCCCCATAATCCTAGAGCAAGAAGCTCTCCCTCACCAACGGACTGAAGAGGAGGTGATTAAAACAGCTATGCCCACACCACTCCTGAAGTGAATCCCGTGGGTATCAGTTCTTGTGCCCCCTTTTCAGCACTCCTAAGCCGCACCTGTTCCTGCAGGTTTTTAACTGCTTCTGCCGCCCTCCCGGAGTGCTATGTGCTGCACTGCCCTGCACCTTCCCACCTCCAGTTCGTCACGCTCTGCAAGTCACCAACTCTTACAATACCAGCAACAGTGACATGGGAGAGATTCAGAAACAACTTCTTCGAGGTCAGTAAAAAGTAATTGAGTATTTCACTTTCTTTTTCTAGCAACACGAATATTCTCCAAATCCTCTTTAATGCTGTATTTTACTACACCCACCTCTCCACCCTGAGGGTCATCCACATGTATTCTGAGAGTAAAGGGAGTTTTTATGGAGACTCAAACATGTATTAAAAAGATAGTTGGACAGTACTATACCTTTACAAAAAATCCACTACTCTGAATGAGAAGCCACTTCATTTTTTCACTTAAGCTGACTAGAATGTGCTCCTGGTAGAATATGTTGTTAACTGATCAGTCTACTTCTCATCCTCGGTGTCTGCAGTGGGCCTTGACGTGCTGTCAGAAGCCGTGAAGAGGAAAGAATACCCCTCCTGTGTTGCATCTGCTGATGGTGGTGGATTCCTCCCATATTTTAGGTTGTAGATATTCCTTCTAACTTTATGACCATTAGAGCAGCCCACCTGAAGATTAGAAAATTGATTTTTTTAGATTAGTTAGAAAATATAGGTGATTATTTATCTAACTTCACATTGGGGAAGGCCAAGCTTAACAGCAAAATAAGAAAACATAAAGGAAAAAGTGATAGACTTAACTTTATAAAATGGATAAATGTTTGCAGGCTTAAATTTGAAATTCCTACATGAAGTTAAAGGTCAAATTGGGGAAAAGATGAAACATATGGCTGTCAAAGTGTTCACAGTGTTACTGTAAAAGAGGTCTTACAAAAAAGACAAAGATAAATGCTCCAGTGGAAAGCTAACTATTCCAAATGGAAAGTCATTCAACGATACGATTAAGTAATTCATGAAAGAAGAATCACAAATTATCAATAGGGCTATGCAAAATGTCCATCCTCTCTTGCAAACAAATAAATGCAAATTAAGGTAAGACTAAGGCACTATTTTTTGCCTATCAAACTGGCAGTGAATGGACTTTCCCACCTTGTGAGTCTTGGTGGTAGGCAGGGCTCATCTCCCTCTGTAGGAGGTACAAACTCTCGATGTGCTCATTCCTCCCCCTGGGTTTGGGCACTCAGATGTGACAACCTAAGATTGTGTGTCTATTGCTAGTCACACTGAGAAACTGGGAGAAAGCAGAACTCTTTCTGGCTGCAGCAGCAACATCCAGTTTCCAGGAGCCGCCAGGGCAGAGCTGCCAGTGCGGTGTATGGTGTCCAGTGTCCAACGACCAGGCCTGGTTCCAGCCGTGGCAGGCTCTCGTTCAGCCTCAGTGACAACGGCGGAGGAGTCCTTGCTTGTCTGGATCTGCAGTGAGGGCTTGGCTGGGGCTCTGCCTGCACAGCCTTCCTGCGTTCTTGCCCATTTTCTAAGCCTGAGGCTCCAGCTTTCTCAACAAATCTGTGGGATACCCAACACCTTGCAATAAATTCCTGTTGCTTGCTTGTAAAGCAATATAAAGAGAAAGCTCTCCAATCTGGTAATTGGAGATAGCTTAAGTAATTAAAAATGTGCACATTTAAATAAAAGGATATTTTTCTAAGCCCTGTTGAGAGTAGCAAAAACATGGAAACAATCTTAATGTTCTACCATAAAGAATTGATTAAAGGGATTATAATCTAGAATATATATGCCAATTAAAAATCATGTTCTTAAAGAATATTAAAAGACATGTGAAAATACTCATACTAAATTTAAAAAGCAAAATATTCAATAAGAATCTAACTTTTCATAAATAACCAAAATGTTAACCTCTTGTTTGTGGGACTACTGGTGAGTTTTATTTTCTTTAAACTTATTGTGTATATTCTAATGCTCTATAATGAACATGTATTTTTTTAACCTTTATCAAAAAAGTAAACAAAAGCTATTTTAGAAAAAATAGATTTATCTGAAACTGTCAACAGACGAATTGGTTCTCTGTTTAGTTCTATGTTCGTTTTTCACATTTAGTAATAAGTCTGCAACTGGCAAAGGAAAGGGAAAGATTTAACGAGTTTCTAAAGAAATCTAATACCCTATTTGCTATATTTTTTTCACAACAACCCAAAGAACTGCCTCAATAAAATTATGGTTTTAACTTAGGAAACCTGATTTTGAAAAAACATAGCCTGCAAATCATTTGTCCACCCAAGGCAGGAGGTTTAAATTGGGGAAAAGATCAGAAGATACGGGTATGGACTGATGAAAGACCCACATACGGAAGGTGGAGGGACACAAACTCTTGAAAACCTAGAAAACACAGTATAGCATCATTCTCCACTGAGCATGTTAATTGTTGTTTCCTTACACTGATATTGTTTTTAATAACATTCCTTACAGTGCCAGGGTGCTGTACTTGTACTTCCCCACATATTATTATTAGGCTCATTTTACTGGAGGGAAAATTAAGCCCTAGAGAACTGAAATGATCTGTTGAATGTCTCATATTGATTATGTGGCAGAACTGGGCCTAGAAACCAGGTCTTCTGCTCTTTTTACCATCCCTGGAGGTGGCAGAGCAAAGTGATCTAAAACCTGGGCTTTGGAGCCAGACAAACCTGGGTATGCGCTTAGCTTGCCACCTACTAAATGTGTGAACTTGGAGAAATTTCTTAGTTCCTCTCAGCCTCAGTTTCCTCATCTCTCAGGTAGGGATAAAAACACCTACCCTAGAGAGTCCCTATGAGAATGAAAGGTAGCTGTTATTATCATTACCCCACCCATATCCCTGACAACCTTTGCTTTCAGTCTCCTGAGGTCTACATCCCCATTATAGGTCTAGTTGTACCCTCCCAAAATTCATATGTTGAATTCCTAATCCCCAATACCTCAGAATATGACCTTATTTGGAAATAAGGTCTTTGCAAATGTAATTAGTTAAAATGAGGCCCCCAAACTGTGATTCAATAAATGTTGGTTGTTTAAGCTGCTTGGTTTGCAGTACTTTGTTGTAGTAGCCCTGGGAAACGAAAGCAGTCCCCTCCTCAGTGTGGCACTGGTGCAGCTCCATGAAGCACAGTTCCATGAAGTTGTACCGGCACTGGATTCCAATCAGCTGCCCTCTGTGACCCTTTCATCCAAGTTTGTTCAGCAGAGAAAGGTCATCAAAAGGAAAATCTGTCAATGCTGAAGAAGTCCAGACCCCTAGGTTTAAAAAAAAAAAAAAAAAATCACTCTGATTGTAAAGCTCTAATTACAAACATACCTTAACCATAAATGAGCGTAAAGTTGCCATTTACACTTTACCCAGCACCCGAGGAGACAGGGTTCCCCCTGCAACCCATGCTTACTCTGCAGCAATAATTTCTAACCTAGAATCTCAGGGAATGAAGCTCAGGAAAATGTAATTTTAGAAAGCTTTCCAAGTGATTTTCTTGACCAGTTGATTTTCTGGAATAAAATGACATTATTTAATGACATTTGAAAATATCACCCGATTGCAATAAACAGCAAACCAAGATCCTAAAGAAGTAAAGGGCATGGATTAGTTTCCTATTGCTGCCGTAACAAATTACCACAGATTTAGGGGCTTAAAACAACAAAAATGTTTTTTATCTTACAGTTTTGGGGGTCAGAAGCAGTAAGATCTGTCTGCAGCACCCCAATCCTTCTGGAGGCGCTAGGGAAGAGTCAACTTCCTTGCCCTTTCCAGCTGCTAGAGGCCGCCTGCACTTCCTGGTGTGTGTCCCCTCCTCACATCTCTCTGACCTCTGCTTCCCTCATTATGGCTCCTTCTCTGACTCGGACTCTCCTGCCTCCCTCTTATAAAGGACACTTGGGATTACATTGGGCCCACTCAGACAATCCATGATCATTTCCCCGTCTCAGCAACCTTAACTTAATGACATCTCCAAGTTCCTTTTGCCATGTAAGGTAACGTATTTGCAGGTCCCAGGCATTGGGATGTGAACATTTTTGTAGGACCATTATTCGGCTTACCACAGTATAAGAAAGTTGTTTTATGAATTTTTCCTTTTTTTGAATTAAAATTATTATTGTTTTAAGATGCTAATGATCCACACCCTTTCTATTTACAATTCTGGACTCTTTAGGCCTATGGCAATTTATAGAGCCATCCTCTCCACTTTCTGATTTTCAATTAAGAACTAGCATTTTATGAGCAGCAATTTTGAAATAAAATTACTAGTATTTGGATGCCTTTGGAAAATAAGAGGACAGAATCTCTTTTAGTCCTTTTTGTTTTGTTTTGTTTTGTTTTCAAATTTATAGGCCATGTATTTGGGACGCACAGGACCTTTCCTATTTCAAAGGATGCTGTTAAATTTTCAAAAATGTATCAAGATGAAATTTATTCCTATATATATAGAGGAATAAATATAATATATATATAAATATATGTAAATAAATACATATATTGGAGGTAGAAAGAACTGTGTTGCAAAAAACCTATTCAAGTATCAACACATGTTAATATTGCCAGGCAGAGGGGTAGAGGGTGGGTGGGTAGAAATCATGAACTCATATGGTATATTAGTTATCTATTGCTGCCTTAAAATTACACCCAAAACTCTGCAGCTTCGAGCAACATTTCTTATCTCACAGTTTCTGCAGGTTAGGAATTTGGGTGTGGCTTAGCTTGGTCCCCTGGCTCTGAAGCGCTCATGAGACCACAGCCAAGGTATTGGCTGCGGCTGCAGTCATCTCAAGGCTCTACTGCGGATGGATCCTTTTCCAAGCTCATTCACACGGTTGTCAGAGGATTCAGTTTCTTCCAGGCTGTTAGATCAAGGGCCTCCATTCCTTTACTGGCTGTTGGCTGGAAGCCGACCTTAGTTCTTGCCAAATGGACCTCTCCATAGGACAGTCCGCACCATGCCAGCTTGCTTCATCAGCGCAAACAAACTAGAGGGCAGAGAGAGTTTCAGCAAGATGGAAACCAGTCTTTTGTAACCTATTCTTGGAAATAACATCCCATTACTTTTGCAATATTCTATTCGTTAGAAAGGAGTCACCAGGTCCAGCCCACACATAGTGGGAGGGGAGTTACACAAGGATGTGGATACCAGGAGGTAGGGATCATTGTGGCCATCTTAGAAGGCTGCCTACTACAGGTGTTAAACATAAAGACGGGTGTCTATGCTGCTGTTCTATTACTTTATGACATTTATTCTTCTTTTTCCTAAATTCTAGCTGTCAGTCACACTGGGTTTGTCATTATTACTACAGAAATGGATGCAGCTAGCTTGTGACCCTGTCACTTCCAATGTGTTTTAAGATGCTGATAAACTCTGCAGTGACTTCCTACTGTGTGCATGTTGTACCTCCTGACTGCTGCCTTCCAGTCCAAATTCCACATTTCCACCAGTGTAATCTTTCTAAAGTGCTTATCTAATCTTCTCATTTCCCTACGAAGTAGCTCGTTGATGTCCTTCAGTTAAAACCTTGACATGGTTTATAATTCTTGTATCTTCTTGATGGATTGGCTCACTTTGTCATTATAAAATGTTCTTCCTTGTCTCTAGTACTAAACTTTGTCTTAAAGTTTATATTGTCTGATATTAGTATAGACTCCCCGGGACTCATTTCGTTACTGACTGCATGGTATATCTTTTCTATCTCTATACCTTCAATGTTGTTTGTGTCTTTGAATCTTGGATGTCTCTCTTGTTAACAGAATACAGTTGGATCATGTTGGGGTTTTTTGTTTGTTTTGTTTTCTTTTTGAGACAGAGTCTCACTCTATTGCCTGGGCTAGAGTGCCGTGGCATCAGGCTAGCTCACAGCAACCTCAAACTCCTGAGCTCAAGCGATCCTACTGCCTCAGCCTCCTGAGTAGCTGGGATTACAGGCATGCACCACCATGCCTGGCTAATTATATATATATATATATATATATATTTGTTTTTAGTTGTCCATATAATTTATTTCTATTTTTGGTAGAGGCCGGGTCTTGCTCTTGCTCAGGCTGGTCTCGAAATCCTGAGCTCAAGCGATCCTCCCGCCTCAGTCTCCCAGAGTGCTAGGATTACAGGCGTGAGCCACCGCACCCCGGCCTATTGTTGGGGTTTTTAAAAATCCATTCTGCCAATCTCTGCCTTTTCATTGAAGTGTTTAATCCATTTAAATTTAATGTATTACTAGAAAGGTAGGATTTATGTCTGCCACTTTGCTATTTGTTTCCTATATGTCTTATGTCTGTTTTATTTCTCTATTCCTCCACTATTACCCTCTTAAATGTTAAATAGATACTTCCTAGTGTACCATTTTAATTTCCTTGTCATTTCTTTTACTATATATATTGAGTTTTTTTTTTTAGTGGTTGCCTCAGAGGTCACAATTAACATCTTAATTTATAACTATCTACTTCAGATTAATACCAACTCACTTTCAGTTGTATACAAACAACTTTGTTTCTACATAGTTCCATTCCCTCCTTCTTCCTTTGTACTGTTACTGTCATACAAATTACATCCTTATACATTGTATGCCCATCAACACAGGTTTTTATAATTATTGCATTATGCAATTATCTTTTAAATCAGTCCGAGAAAAGTATTACATAAAAAATGCATTTATACTGTTTTTTAAATTTACCTGTGCAGTTTTGCTTACAAGTGCTCTTTATTTCTTCATGTGGATTCAAATTACTCTCTAGTGTCCTTTTGTTTCAGCCTGAAGGATTCCCTTTAGTATTTCTTGTAGGACAGGTTTTCTAGTATCAAATTCTCTCAGGGTTTTTTTTTTTTTAAATATCTGAGAATGTCTTAATTTTTTTCTTCATTTTTGAAGTACAGTTTTACTGAATATAGAGCTCTTGGTTGACAGTCTTTTTCTTTCCGTCCTTTGAATATAACGTCTCACTGCCTTCTGGCTTCCATATTTTTTTAATGAGAAATCAACTATTAATCTTATTGAGGATTTCTGTATGTGATGAGTTATTTCTCTCTTGCTGCTATCGATACTCCCTCTTTGTTTTTAGCTTTTGGTGGTTTGATCACATTGTGTCTAGGTGTGGATTTCTTTGAGTTTTTCTTACTTGGAGTTTGTTAATCTTATTAATTGTATACATTAAAGTTTTTCATCAACTTTGGGAAGTTTTAGGCTATTATTTTTTCAACGTTCTTTTTTCCACTTTCTCTACTCTTTGTATGGGACTCCTATTATGAGTATGTTGGTACAGATCTCTGAGGCTCTGTTCATTTCTCTTCATTCTTTTTTCTGTTTCTTAGATTGGATAATATCAGTTAATCTATCTTCAAATTCCCTGATTCTCTCTTTTTCCAGCTCAAATATGCTGTTGAAGTTTTCAGCTCAAGAATTTCAATTGGTTCTTTTTTATAATTATTAACTCTATTAATGTTTTATTTTTGCTAAGTCACTGTTCTCGTGCTTTCTTTTAGTTCTATAGACATGATTTCCTTTAATTATTTGAACATGTTTTTAAATAGATGACTTAAAGCTTTTGTCTAGTGAGTGCAATGCCTGGGCTTCCTGAAGGATGGTTTCTACCAACTGTTTTTTTTTTTTTTCCTGGTGTATAGATCATATTTTTCTGGTTTTTTTTTTTTTTTTTATATATATGACGGCTAATTTTTTGTGTAAACTTGACTGAATCATGAGGTATCCAGATATTTAGCTAAAAATTATTTTTTATTTTGTCTGTAAGGGTAATTTCTGGATGAGATTAGCATTTGAATCAATAGGATAAGTAAAGCAAATTGCTTCCTTGATATGGGTGGACATCATACAATCCATTTAGGGCCTGAATGGAACAAAAAGGCAGAAGAAGAGAGAATTTGCTCTCTGCTTGACTGCATGAGCTGTGACATTGGTTTTCTCCTGCCCTCAGATTGGGGTTTACACCATTAGCACTACTGGTTCTCAGGCCTTTGAACTCAGACTGGAACTACACCACCAGCTTTCCTGGGCTCCAGCTTGTAGATGGCAAATCATGGGTCTTCTTAGCCTGCATAATAGCATGAGCCAATTCCTTAGAATATTTGTGTGTGTGTGTGTGTATTGGTTCTGTGTCTTTGGAGAACCCTAATACAACATGTCTTATAACTTTTTTGAAAACTAGACATTTTAAATAATGTAATGAGGCAACTCTAGGAATCAGATTCTCCACTCTTCCCAGGAGTTTGTTATTGCTGCTGTTTATTGTTGTTGTTTGCTCGTTTAATGACTTTTCTGAACAAATTCTGTGGAATCTACATCCTTAGTCATGTGTAGCCACTGAAGTCTCTGCTCAGTTAGTTTAGTAGTCAGCTAATCCTTGAACAGAAATGTCCTTAAATACTTAAAATCAATAAGTTTCCCATATACTCAGCCAGACAGTATACAACTCTGCCTTAGGTTTTATTACCCAGTTGTATAGAGCCTCAAAGTTATCCAGAAGTGAAAGCTTTGGGCATTCTCAGGCCTTTCATCAACATGCATACATCCCTGAGCACATACATAGCTTTACCTATGCACAGGCCTTCTAGATTCTCAGTAATATATTGGCACTTTTCAAAGCCCCCATGGACATGTCATTCCTCAACTTTTATTTTAAGCTTTTTGGTTAGCCTATTGTTCACCCGCAACTGTTATCCACTGCTTCAGCTTTCCATGATGTTAAACAATTATTGATTGTTTTTGACAAACATCCTCAGGAAAAAGGCTGTTTGTGCTGAGCAAACTTTCAGTCATGTCAATAAAGGCAGCCTTGGGAGTGGGGTCTTCTGAGGAACTACCAGGCAAATCAAATAATGACAATTCTCTGAGAGTGGGGCTTTGAAAAAGGTCCAGTCTTATTCCGTCCTTCCCAGTGGTTTCCAGGCTGCTGGTTTCCACCATGACTGCAGGCTGCCGGCTTTCAAGGCTCCCCTAGAGCCAGGAGGGTGGGGAGTATGAGAACAGGATAAGTTATTAATAAAACATCACAAAGCTCACTGTTCTTACCAATAGTCAATCATTTTCTTGAATAAATGCTCCTGATATTGCCAAAAGCCTATAGTTAATTTCCAGAGTTCAGAAAAAATTGATTTCAACAATTTTGTTAGTGTTCTTTTTGCTTTTACAGAGGAAAGGATTTTCTGAGGTCCTTAGTCTGCCATTTTCTCTCTCTTCTAAAACCTAACCTCAGATGTCCTGCGGTGTCACTTTTGCCATATTCTACTATTACGGCAGTTACAAATGTTATACCTAATTTTAAGGAAAATGGACTTATATTCCAACTCTTTATGAGGAAATGGTGAAGTTCTAGAAGAGCATATGGGACTAGAAATATTGTTGTGGCCATTGGGGAAAATACAGTTTGCCACAATCTGCTCTCTAACCATAATAATTCACAACTTTCTCGTGCAAAATCCCTAACTTTTTCCTCAAGAACCTCTAAAATCTTATCTGTTTTTTATCTGTATGAAAAAATAGCAAAACTGGAATCAAACAGGGTTCAAATTCTATCTACTCATTTGCTCTACAAATTTAGACAAGTGGCTTACCCTCTGTGAGCCTCTATTTCTCCTCTACAAAATATAGGTAATAACACCTACCTTGAAGGTATATTGTCAAGATTAAATTAGATATCATAATAAAGATTCTAGCAAACAGCAATTTGTCAATAAACAGTAGCTATTATTTACATCTCTTGCCATGTTTAATAGAGTCTGACATATACTATGTTTTTATTGTATACATGGCGTCTGACTAACCTAATTCTTTTCAGATAGAGAGTATGATTCACACCATCTAGAGAATTTTACTGAGAAGTCAGTGAAAGTTCTTGCTTTTAACAGACTTCAAACTAGTATTAAATAACCAAGAAGGATATATCCAAATTAGATAGCACTACAAGGAGCATTTCATGGGCTTTTAAATACCCTTTTGTAACATTGTCTTTGGGAATTTAAGTGTAGGACAGAAGACATTTTATATGTTGTCAATTCCATGTGATACTGTATTTCAGTTTTTGCTTTTGCATTCAGGCAAGACTGACATGCGATGATGATTTTAGTGATGACAGTCTAAATAGTCTGACTGCCTTCAAGCTAATGTTTATGGGTACATAACCCAGATATGATACACATGACTCACCAGGCCATATAAATCACTGGTATTTTATATCAAGCCAAGATTTTTCTTTTGGCATTGCATGTTTCAAGTACTCACATTGTTCCCCTTAACCTTTCCATGCTTTTGTTGTGATTGACAACACAAAAGAGTTTTGTGTGTCTTGCCTGCTTGGACAAAGGTCAGTACTTGTACTGTCCCTCAAGAAATGTGCATATGGTTCTTTAAAAGTTCAGATGCATATATTTTATTAATTATTTCTTTCAAGAACTTAGAATTGTCATAAAGTATAATGTGAACAGCAAATTATTTCCAACAGATATTTATAATAGCATTGATATGACATATATAAGAGCCTGGTGAATAAGAAGTTGCAATACAGTCGTCCCCTCTTCTTTGCAGTTTCACTTTCTGCAGTTTCAGTTACCTGTGGTCAGCTGCAGTCCAAAAATCTTAAATGGAAAATTCCAGACATCATTTGCTTCTGACATCCAACCATTGACATTGTCATGGCTCAGTGATCTAGGATCACCCAAAACAGATGATCCTCCTTCGATCCTCCTTCTGACATATTGTCAGAAGGTCAGTAGTAGCCTAACACTGCATCACCACGCCTATGTTGGTCACCTCATTTCATCTTATCACATAGGCATTTTATCATCTCATGTCATCACACAAAGAAGGGTGAGTATAGTACAATAAGATATTCTGGGGGGATAAAGAGACCACATTCATATAACTTTTATTACAGTATATTGTTATAATTATTAGATTTTATTATTAGTTATTGTTGTTCATCTCTTACTCTGCCTAATTTATAAATTAAACTTTATCATAGGTATATATAGAAGAAACATGGTGTATATAAGGTTGAGTACTATCTGCGGTTTCAGGTACCCACTGGGAGTCTTGGAATGTATCCCCACAGGTATGGAGGGGACTGCTGTATATTTTTTGCATTCCCTTCCGTGTTTAATGGTGTTTGACACACAGTAGGTTTTTAATCAATACTTGGTTGGATGAATTATTCTTTCCAGTGGTGAGTGCTTGTGATTTACACCATCTAATGCATAGGCTGAATTTGACTGTAGGTGTTTTGGCTCATCAATATAGTGTCTACAGATTCTATAGTTGTAATATAATAGTCATAACAATTTTTTAATAAAATACTTATTTTAATTTAATAAAATCCTATAATGTACTAGTTATAAGATCAAACATAAAATTAGCTATCTTCCTTTTCCAAAGGCCTATTCTAGGTTTATTTGAAGACTACCAATATAGACCATTAAATTAAATGAAGAAAACACAGTAGCAATAAAGACTGAACATGTGAAGTGTATATATTTCTTTCATAGGTCTGTGAACAAGAACAAACCTACACACAGTGTGAAAGAAGTAAAATTCATCTTCCATAAACCTTTTCTGAATTTCTTTCACCCCATCTCACCAGCACATGTCAAGGCAACTTGCTTCACAAATATTAAAACTTTTCTCTGCAAAGGATCACAAGACTTTTATATCAAGATGTAAATGTCCGCCTAAGATAAGGACACCCTAACTACCATTCTCACTGGATAGCACAAGGCCAAAATTACTTAGTAGAGTATTAGTCTTCAGACTTCAGATGTGTGTTGAGACAGTAGTGAATGAAGAGGGAGAAACCAATGAGGTTCTTGGAGAATATTGCGGGGGGGGGGGGGGGGGGGTAACAGGTATTCACCTGAAACTGAACCACTTAAGTGGTTCTATTTTACCTATACTTAACCTGGCCTTTCCCACAAGGCACTCCTTGCTACATTTTACTAAATTTACCAAGAAAGGTTACTTGATGAGTCATTGGCAAAAATATCCATATATAGTTCCCAGAAAATGAAAACATGAACCTCAGTAACAAGAGCTCTTTAAAAGACCACATTCTTACCACCAAAATGTAATCACTCTATGTCATTTAAAGCTGAAAGCTAATTTCATCTCCTCTTTAAGGATATGTGAAACTGACGTGAAAGGATTTTTCTGCTTCCACTTGTGCTTTCCTAAAATCTCTTTTCTATACCACAGCAAGAGCAAAACGTAAATCAGATCACGTCACTCCCCTGCATAAAAACCTCCAGTGGTTTTCCATCACACTTAGAATAAAACTCAAAAAAAATTCTTACTGTGGCCTATAGGCACCCTGCCTATATCACACTCTTCCTCCCTCAGCATGCCCAGACATCCCAGAATTCTGTCTGTTCCTGGACATGCCAAGCTCATTTCCATCCCAGGGCCTTTGCCCTTGCCTGGGACAGTCTTCCCCAAGATTTTCCAAGGTGACTTCCTCCTGTTATTCAGGCCTACCCAGCTGCCACCCACTCTAACCGCTTTCTCTGACCAATCCATCTAAAGTAACCTCTCCTTCAGCTCCTCTCCCACCCTGCCTGCCCATGTCGTACTTTGCTCTACATTTACAGTACTTATCCCTCTCTGCATTGACCTTGCTTGTTTTCTCTTGACCCCAGGCAAACTCCAGAAAAACGGCCTCTCTTCTTTAGCACAATATCTCCAGCATCTAGAGCTGTGTATGGCATGTTCCAGGGGTTCAACACCTATTGAATGAATAAAATGCATGAATCAAGTTCTATTTTTTACTATTTCTTTCTTTTTATGTTTTTGGAGACAGAGTCTCGCTCTGTTGCCCTGGGTAAAGTGCCGTGGCGTCAGCCTAGCTCACTGGAACCTCAAACTCCTGGGCTCAAGAAATCCTCCCGCCTCAGCCTTCCAGAATGCTAGGATTACAAGTGTGAGCCCCTGCGCCAGGGCAAGTTCTGTAACATAAAATTGTAAACACTATAACATATAAAATACAGAAATGGGGTTTGGAGTCCTTTTTTTGAAGCACTATAAGAAGAACGATCTAGATTTAGATTCAGAACCAAACGGTCATCTTTGGTGCAGATGGCATGAAGGAGAAAACTCACACAAAAGGGTTCAGCACTGGTAGGGGAGGCAGAATTTTCCAGCAGAGGATCCTTGTCTTCCCTTGACTCCTTGTAGACCATATGTACATTCCCACAGGCTCTCACTAAGATGAAGGACTAGAAGTTAAAACAAATCTTGAAAAGTATGATTTTTGCCCCATAACCGGCAACTCTAGTGTGAACCTATAAGACTATATAAAATGTTGAATAGATAGTGTCAAATTATTTACAATGCATTGTTATTAAAAATACATTGTGTGCTTAAAAGTAACAGTTATATTTTCTTGTATATCTACACACTGTAGTATCAGGCAATGTGATAGGTACATTATGTGCAGGATTTTGGGATTTCATTTGTTTCTGCAAGGTAGGTGATTATTCCCTGTTCCAGAGGAGGAAACCAAGTCTGAGAGAGGTTAAATAACTAGTCCACAGCCTAGAAAGGGCAGAGATGGAATTTGAACTCATTTGATCCATTGCAGTGGTCAAGGGGTGTCCTCTTTGACTCCAATATGTTCAAAATGTTTAACAACTATTATTGTTTTGAATGCCTTCAAATGGAACAAACATATTCCTCTCCACAGTTCCCACTGATCCCTATTGTGCTACACCCAGCCTGACCTAACATTAATATTGCCAGCCTGGTACCTACCATAGGTGCTTGAGTTTTCAGTTTCTGATGCTAACCTGAATCTTTCCCACTACCTGCTGCTTCTCTACAAAGAGGCCCCTGCCATGTATGTACCTGTTGCAGGATGACACATGGACATGGAGCGGGGGGTGGGGTGTCAATAGATGTTGTATTAGCTTTTGTCTCACATGGAATTTTTAAGAAGTCCACAGAAAAGAAAAGAGAGGTATTAGGGGGAGGCAGGACAGAAGTCTTCCTTATGTGAACAAAGCCAGAGAATGGAAGAAGTGACAGTTGAAAGCAAAACTGTAGGAAAAGAGAGAAGTTTACATGGAACTCAAGAAAAAATTTGCTGTAATGTGCATTATAACTCCTCTCCCATCTCCCCAGGACTTCTTTAGTAAAGACATCTTGTTTTTTTTTTTTTGGATGGGACAATGCACTGAAAGGGCCTCAAGGAGAGAGCAAGTCATCTCAAGAAAGCCCAGCCAACTTCTGCAACAGAAACAGTAGGGATTTTGGAATCAGATGGTCCTAGGTTTGCAAAAGAGCTATTTTCACAGTCTTCGTTTCCTATTTTGTGAAATGGGAAAAAAGTGGTATCTTGTTCACAAAGTTACTGTGAGAATTAAATAAGATAACTCTCAGAAGGGGTCTTGTATGGAGCGTGACACATTCCCAGCCAAGTTCTTTCCCCTCTCTTTATATTAAACTAAATTATCTTCTCTGTAACTCCTATGAATTGATTCCAGTTCTACTCTGCAGAACATTAAGTGATTCTGCAAAATTTTTCATGTGATAGTGCTCCAGTTTGTCTAGATCCTTCAAAAAGAGAAAATGCACATTAACATCTCTGCATCTAATTGCTTTCAAGCTTAAAATGACTGTTTTTCAATTACTGCTTTTTCCATCCAATAAAAAACACTCTTAGGGAAAAAAGCAAGATAAAGATTAAAAAGTTAAGCTAATTACTGAATAAATTCCTTAAATATTTAAGAAGAATAATATCAGTACACATCTGACCATGGCAGCTTTTCTAAAGGCAAAGGATCTCATCTGGTGATTAACTTACCATGCTGAGTACTCACTAGGTGTCAGGGACTGACCAGTTCTTCTGCATTTGGGTATTTTTAACTACAAATAACCAAATAAAAAAATAAAAGTGATTTTAACAATGGGGAACATTTATTATGCCTCCTAAAATTAAGTTCCCAAGGGAGGCAATTGCAGGGATGGTTCAATGGTTCAATAATGTGAAAGGTCCACCCTCTTCCTATCATTCCTCTTCTCTGCATTACCTTAGTTCTTTGCATGATGGCCCTGAAATTCCAGGCTCCCATATAGACATAACAACGTATGGCTGAAGAAGACATTTTCTCTCATGTGATTCTTTTTATTAGGGGGGAAAACCTTTCCCAAAGCCATGCCCTCAAGACATCTTCTCAAGTCCCATTGTCCAGAATTAGGTCACATATCCATGCCCTATGTCAGTGCTTCCCAATTTTTTCATATCATGACACAAATAGAAAGATAATGTATTTATGACAAAAAATAGTAAGTGCCTAGGTCAGATTACCAGATGGCACCATCCCAGGACTTCAGCAGCTCAGCCTCACTTGAATGTCCCAAGGGCTTAAGGGATCAATACCTTGTCACATCTATGACCCATTTGAGTTATACCAGAATGTGCTGGCACATAGAGTGGTATACTCTGCTCTAAGCTATGAGGGAGGAAGAGAGCATGTGTCCATATGCAAACTCTAGTGAGAGAAGGATCTGCCAATGAGGAGGAAGAAGCAGGCAGTGATGGGGGCAACCAACAGTGTTAGTCATATTTTCAAGGGCGCCTTTCTATTCTAATTCTCATAATATATCCTAGGAGAAAGTATTTTGTGGAGAATAAAACTGAGGCTCATAATTTTTTTTTTTTTTTTTTTGAGACAGGGTCTCATTATCACCCAGGCTAGAGGGCATGGCCCAAACATAGCTCACTGCAACCTTGAACTCCTGACTCAAGTGATCCTCCCACCTCAGCTTCCCAGGTAGCTAAGACTACAGGTGCACATCACCGAGCCCGGCTAACTTTTAAATTTTTTTGTAGAGAAGGGGTCTTACTATGCTGCCCAGGCTGGTCTCAAACTCCTAGCCTCGAGCAATCTTCCTGCCTCAGTGTCCCAAAGTGCTGGATTACAGGCATGAGCCACCACACCTGGCCTGAGGCTAATAATTTCAGTGGCTTGCTTAAGGTCACAGAACCAGTAAGTGGCTCAGTTGGCACAGCAGATGCAGATCCAGTGTCATGCTGGTAAATGTTTAACAACCACCTCTCCAAATGTAATTTTGACACGACTGTCGGTTAATATTTTCACTTAAGATAAAAATAAAACAACAAATATGTTGCTTGTCAATTTATTTATCAATGATATGAGTAACTTCATTGCTGAATTGGATGTTTTTGTGCTAGTTACAATGTAACAATTATAGACACTACATGCCTTTTTAAGTTTAATCTGCATAAAACATTTTCTCTGTCACTTAAATCTAGAAATCAACAAAGCAATAAGTCAAGCCGTAATCCATGGTGTTTTCTGATCAAGCTATCAAAGTGAAATCACTCAATGTGGTGTTGGGAAGATGTGCAATAACACACTATAGAGAATTTCCACCACACAAACAAAATATGTGTAAATTACCTAAAGATCATAGATAATAATAAAAATATTAAAATAATTTGAAAGTGATAATTTTTATCAAAGATTATCTTTGTTGGAAATTTATTTAATTGGAAATTTATGTAGTTTAATTTTTAATGATGGTTGTATTTAACAAACAGCCGGCAAAATTCCTGAACATTTAACAATCTGTTCTCATAAATTAGTACAAGCCAGCTCTACACAACTGTCTAAAACTAAGTCCAGTCCTCTTTCCACTCTCGACTTGCCTGCTTCCTTATAAAAGCTAGTGATGCTCAGTACTCAGGGAAAAAGCTGGGTACCTGCCATTACTTTCTGTGACCTTCGGTAGTTACTAACTCTCTGACACTCAGTTTTCTCTTCTGTAAAGGATAAGAATAATGGTCCTTGCCCTATCTACCAGAAAGGATTAAGAACAACCACTGAGACTAGTTAGCCTATGTGACAGTGCTTTGTAAACTGCAGAGCCAGGTCCAGATAAAAGGCTTTATTATGACAACCATTTCCTCACTGGTTTTCAACCAGACCACCACTGTTAAGGATGCAAAGTGTGTTGCTGCTTTCAAAGGTATTGTTTAGTTTGAGATCTTCTGTAATGCCCGGAATGGATAGTAAACACTCAGGAGAATTGTTCTCAAGAAGTTCACTCAAATTTTTGCTAGTCTTTACTTAATACAAATAGCTATATATACTGGGAGAAAAATTATTTTTTCAAAGCTTATAGTTTACTCTTTTCTAGCTGCTGTTGGATTGTCTGATGGGGCCTCTCCCTGGGGTTGTGGAATGCTTCTCAATTTATTTCCATAGTTGAATAAAGATCGCTTTATTTTTTAATTTTGATTTTTTAAAGCTACTTTGATATTTGGGCCAGATCAACTCACCTAGTTATTTTTTATGGATTATACACTTCTGCTAAGGCAGTTTTCTAAACATAAATTAAATATCCCAAATATCCAAGTTGAAACACTATTTAAACTTGAACAATTTGAGTTTGCTGAACTTCTCTTTGGGCTGTACACAACCCTTTCTGCCACGCTCTTTTCCACGTTGAGCCCCTTGCCCATGCTGATCCCTCTGCCTGGAGTGTGCTCCCCTGATTCTCTGCAAAGCTGACTCCTTCTCATCCTTTAGCTCATATGCTATCTTGTTAGAGAGGTCTTCCCTGAGCACCTGTTTCAAGTAATCTCCCCAATCTATTTCCTTATTTATTTCCTTCAAAGCACTGATCACTATAAGCAATTTCCTTTTTATTTGTTTACTTTACTTTGTCTATGTCCCTTATTACTACTGCTACTAATATATAACGTTAGCTCCTTGAGGGCAGGGGACCTTGCCCATTGATGCCATCATCTACCCCAGAGCATCCAGTACAGTGCCTGGCACACAATAGCTATCTGTTGAACAGATGAACTTATCTGACAAGATCCATACTAGTGTTGTAAGGCTGTGGCCATATACAGTTATCTTGAAGTGAGAGCCTGTCCTAAAGACTATCCAGGACTTGCCCTGTGGTGCTTGTGGTTGCTCGTGTTTCTCTCAGGCCTCAAGAAGAGCCACGGTGGTAGCATAAGACTGCTGGCTCCCCTCTGCCCACCCTAAGGGAGCTGCCTCAATGATGTCACACAGGACAGAATTCTCTAATCTTTTTCATTCTGTAACTGTGCTTTACACAGCACAGTTTTTCATAACATGATCTGATGATGGGGGAGAGAGGAAGGATGACTGGGGTGCGGGGTACGCCCCCTCCCTGAGTGAAATTAGTTCAGGGGCACTATCTGCTCACATGTTCTGCTGTGAGAGAATAGGGGTACAAGAATTTACAATTTGGATTAAACTAATAAAAAGAGGAAAGAGAAGAATGGGGAAAGGAAAAGCAAAGAAGGTAAAAAGAGAAGAGGAGAAAGGAAAAAGAGAGACTAAGAGGAGAAATATAAGAAGAGAAAGCCAAAAGAAGAGGACGAGTATGAGAAAAAAACACGAAACAGGTAGTGAAGGAGGAGGAGGAAGGAAGAGTTGAACCTGTGTTCTTGGTTTTGTAACTCTCGGGTATGACTGGCTTCAGTCACTACCCCCCACTTGGGTGGGAGGGATTCTCAAGTACTATCCCCCTGAGGGGTCACTTAAATTGCTGAGATATATTTTGAGAGGCCCAGGCAAGGCTGTCTCAAAGGGGACTCCCCTGGATGCATTTGCAACAGTAATTTGGGAATAAGAAATGTAAACCTTTTCTTTAAGTCATGATTGTGGTGGAAATGGGGAGAGAGTATTGCTGACTACACTAAAGCTTTAGATTCACAACCACTGCCCCTTCCTTATCCCAAGACTCTCAGTTACCAGGCTACTAGCACACCAGAAGTTCAGGACTTTAAAGCCAATCTTTCAATCTTCTTTCTCTTTGTTAATTGAAATACAAACAGATTTCCAAAGTAGAGTAGAATGGTTTTATAATACACCTATAAAAATCACTAAAATACAGTCATGGCAATATATTCCCACTGTTTCACAAAAACTTACTATGAACATCCCAGATATATGTAGGAGGCCCAAGCAAAGTCTTGTAGTTCAAAAGAAAAGAAAACTTTCAACTCTCTTTTTTTAATGTTCTTTCCCCCCTTGTAAATATTTTGTTCTCCCCCTCAGCATAAGCTTTAATAATACAGAAGGGGATATTCTTAATATCAAGCATATTTAATCAGACAATATTAAGATATTTTGTTCTAAATTTTAAAATGTTAATCTTATAACCCATGAGTGTCCTAGTTCATACCCAAAGCTGTATCCAGAAATAACAAATAGTAGGAAAGTGCTGCTTTATTGGCAGTCTATGGTACATGATGCAGACTCCTTAAAAATCTCTTTATGTTCATATTTTCTATTTTATTACCTTTTCTGCTACAATTAACCCAGACTCTCCTATAAGTGTAGAATAGAAAGAAGAATGGTGTGGACGCCTAAAGGAAAGAAGCAGAAACATAGGCAAGACCCTCAAGTTTTCTATGGTCCACTGCTGCCATCAGTGACCCAGCTTCTGCCTTATGAATAAGAAAATTTGCTTTTTAAGAGCACTCCAAATGGTGGTTGCCACATGGGTCTTTCTATTACAGAATGTCAGTGAGTCCACTAGCATGCTAATCATGCTGTTACCTGTCTGAAGTACTAAGGATTCCAATAAGGCAGCGTTTCAAAGATCTTTGATCTAATTTTCCTTTTTTGGCAGGTGTGTGGAGAATTAGGAAATGTATCTTCAGATGATACTGGGACCAAATGCATAGTGAATTTTATCTTTACTTTGTATACCTGGAAATAATCCGTCTTCATCTTACTGCAAGAAATTCTAACCCCAAACATACCAAGTAGAGGGATTTTGGGGTGACTTGAGGATTTGGTCTACCAGTGACTGGTGATTATATTTGATCCTGTTGTTAGGTTCCAGGTCTAAAAGTGAAAGAAACAGAATCATCCCAAAGAAGTCATGTTGAAAAAATTGGAGATGGCTTTTACGATTTTAAAAGCAGCTGAATAATGTTTGCTGAATGGCCGAAAGAGGGAATAAATAGGTTACTTTTGATCTAAGAGTTGGGCAACAAAATGGTTTAGGAGATACAAAGTAGCAGGGTGCAAATTGCTCCTGAGATAAAATGGAGAGGCCTTGTCAAAAATTTACCTTTTTGCTAGCCAGAACTCAATTTGGCCAGTAGAACCCGCCTTCCACAATGAAGTATTTGGTTTGTCTTTGCATATACCAGAACATCTTTTTAAAATACAGATTTTTCTTTTAATTTCTGTTCCTGAGAATGTGGTGTAGGTCAAATCGGTGAACAGGTTAAGCCTCTGACAGGAGAGGGAAAGGCACTCCAGCCAATGGGAAGCCGTGCTGGTGATGTACTGCTCCCCAGTTCTGATTCATTGGCTGCCTAGGGTCTGTCATTCTATCCCTGGCATCTGCAAGCAGCGTGGGTCGGTTTTCGGTAGTCTAGCTAGCTAAACTGGATTTTGGCTGTCTGCACGTGCAGTTTCTATTAACTTTAGCTCATCTCTACCTCTTAATAGAAGCAGCTGTTACGTTTCTGATTATCCTCCGGATTTTGAAAAATCCTCGGTTCCTTTAACTTCTTTGGAGGTCGTTCCAGGTCCCCTGT
This sequence comes from Eulemur rufifrons, assembly GCF_041146395.1. Lineage (NCBI taxonomy): Eukaryota > Metazoa > Chordata > Mammalia > Primates > Lemuridae > Eulemur > Eulemur rufifrons. The sequence continues at coordinate 89,412,248 of NC_090984.1, forward strand.
GACAGAATCATGTGACTGTCTAACATGTGCAAATAAATACAATGTGGAATCCCCTGAGCTACAGGGGGAAAACCTGTCAGAAACTCAGAGCATGTGCTCCGTGGGTGAATCAGTTGCACTCGAGTGTGGGTGGGTGGTGGGTAAGATGCGTGTATTACTGACCCGAGGTGTGTGGCCCTGGCACCTGCGTGGGCCTCCTGGGGTCACTGGGGGAGGAAGGCTCCGGAGGCGTGGGGACCTGGGGGAGGGAGTCTGGCGCCTGCCTGGGGACTGATCGCATGTTTGAAGGGCAGTGGCCAGACCGTGACTGCACCTGGGAGAGGACGAAAGCTCTGGGTCAGTCCTCCGGGCTGCGTGAACACCATCTTTGCAGGGAGTGGTGTGTGTATTTATTTGCAGGCAGACGGAAAAGCCAGGACCCGAGGCGCGGACGCCCTAGGGGGAAGCTTTCGAGTCTCAGGTTGGCCAACGGCCGGGCGTGGAGAGGCTCTCGCTCCACTGGGCTCCAAACAGTCGCACACTCTGTCCAGCCCCCGGCACGGGGCGTGAAAGCCCAGGTCCTAGCTCCAATCAGCGATCCGTACGCTGCCTTAGCCCTTCAGCCTCAGCCTGGGGCCCAGGCGCATGCTAGGCGGTGGCGGCTAGAGGCGCTGGGTAGGGCAGTGACGTCATATGCGGCCACCCCCTCCCCCGCCCGCCGGCTCTCGCCGCAGTTTCTGCCCAACGACATCCGGGTCTCTCCAGCTGCTGGGCCGCGCCGCAGCTGTAGCAGCGGCCGAGCCGGCGGGGCGGGGCGAGCGGAGGAGTGGGGGAGGGGCGGCACGGCACCACCGTGAGCGCGCCTGCGCGGGGCCGCGCTAGAGGCGGCGGCGGCGCTAGGGACGGGAACGCGCTCAGGAGCTAGAGAGCAGTGGTCTCCGCGCCGGCCCGGCCCACAGCTTTGGGTCCTTTGGCGGCAGCAGCTCCGGAACGGGTGGTTGGGGAGGGGGGTGGGGGGACGCCAGGCAGGTGGGACGAGAAAGCGATGAATCCTCGGCTCTTCCTCCACCTCCTCCGGGACCCGCTCTTTGCCGGCCGCTCCAACGCCCGGATGATCTGAGCCGCGAGGGCGCCCAGAGCCGGGGGCCCAGACGCAGCCCGGCTCCTCCCCTCCTCCGCCTGGTCCCGGGCCTGACCTGGCCCGCCGCCGCCGCGGTGACCCCCTCCCTGCCTCCTCCCCGGCCGCCGCCACCGCCGCCTCGGCCGACCAGGGACCTGTCCTCCCGCGGCTGCTCGGGGTAAGCGCGGCGCTCGGGCCGAGGGCGGGCGGCGCGGGCCTGCGCGGGGGCGGCGGCGGGCAGGCCTGGGGCCTGTAAACAAGCCGGGCGTTTGCCCGGGCGCTCCCGGGAGGAGACGCGACAACTCCACCCCCTGGCCGGCCTCCTCCCCGGAGCCGGGCGGCGAGGGGTTAACGCTCCGCGAGGGCGGTGGCGGGGAGGCGGGGGCGGGGTGTTTGTGGCGGCTGCGCTGGGAGGGGGCGCGACCCTCGGGCAGTCCCCGGTCGGTGGCCGGGCGGGGTGTTTGTGGCGGCGATGCGAGCGAGGGCCGCGGGGTGGCCTGGTCCGAGAGGGGCAGGCGGAACTTTTCCCGAGCGAGGAGGGGGCGTCGTGGCGCCCAGCGCCCCCACCCGCCCGGGCGCGCCGCCCCGGCTGTCCCGGACTCCAACCCCTGGGAGGGAGGCGGGCATAAAGAACGGGGGAGGAGGCTTCCGTCGAACCGGACTTAACCTCGAAAAACCAAATTCTAGGGAATTTGCTTCAGGGTTTACAGGGGGCAGGGCTGAGAGCGAGGCTCCTTCAGAACTCTAGTCAGTGATGCCTCTAATTCATTCATTATTAAGACATCGAACAAATCCATTGAAGTAAATTCCACTGATTTCTCGTCCTTTTAACCGTGTAAATTGGGCAAAAGTTCTTGATGTTAGAGTTTGGTTGAGGTATGGTTTTGTTCTGCTTGTAGATTTTAAATAAACTTGGAGCCTTTTCTAGAAAGACATCTGGCCGTGGAGAGCCCCTTCTACCAACTGCAGTTTTAGATACGTTTTGAAAATTTCATCACCTGAGGTATTTTCTTCTCTGTTCTCAAGCACCAGATGGTACCTACAAATCCACAAAGGTCATGGCTTCAGTTGTCCAAGCCAAGGAACCTATGTGCCACTCTCACCTCACCCCACGTTTCCTGCTAATTGAAATAGTGAGCCGAATGTGTTTTAGGAAGTAATTGGAAGAGTATGGAAGATAGGGTATTATTTTTGCGGAATAAGTTATATTGACATTATCGAGAGAAATATGAACTTTAGAAAATTGTTCTAAGGAAAAAGGCGTAATCTTTTCAAACTTACACATTGAGATTTTAAACACAACCACCATTTAGATGCAGAACACTCTGAAGAGTCAAGGATTTATTCGTTTAAACAGTACTCTGCTGAGCCTTAGGGGTTCCAGAGCTCTCAGGAATCCATCAGTTTTTGGTCCCCACCTCCCTTTAACTGAAACACTTCACTTTTATACTTTTATCTTTTTACATATTGGGCCTTTTTCAAAGATTGTTTTTCTGTAACTGCTTATTTTACAAATAAAAACTGAGACTATGGAGATAGTGACCCCCCCAATTTTCTAATCTTAGATGTTACCTTTATTGACTGAATATTTTCTTTGTCAGTAAATAATTTGAAGCACAAAGTAACATTTCTTGCCTATGTTATAGTACTGTGCTTATGTGTAATTTATGTATTTACGTTTTTTATGTATATCTGATTTAACGTTCAATCATGTAGGGATGATTACTTTTAACCTGGAGGTTTATAACAATACCACATTATTGAAACTATAGTGAATTGCATGTGGAAGTTGCTTAAGACATTTTTATTTGATGTCATTAAACATTTTTAATCAATGAAGTATAATATGGGAAAGGTGTAATAAGACTGGTAACATTTGAAGTTAACTACCTCAATATATATTTGAGAAATAATAGTTATCAGATTGTTTTTTTACATGGCTTGGATCTTTTTGTATATTTTTTACATAGATTATATCTTTTTATATTTTAAGATAAAGGACTGAAGTATAACCTGTTGAAGGGAACACTGCAGTAGAAGACAAGAATTGTTTAGTCATGGCTGTGCTCCAAAATATCTAGGTCTGTGGATAAGTTCTTTAACCTTTTGAGTCTCAGTTTCCAAATCAGTAAAGCCAAATAAATAGGTTATATTATCATATGTACTGTCCAATTATTTTTTTATTATCAACATTGTCTATTCAACATACCCTTTATCAAATAAATACCTGATATGTGTGAGGCATTAGATGTTTCAGCCTTCTAAAGCTGATTTTTCTGTCTGGGTTCTGTTTTATTTAAAAGAATTTTAAGTTGATGATTCTTCTTTAAGACAATCTATTCTTGTAGGCTGCCTTTATTGATTTTTCTGTTGGGATTGGGAAGTCTAGAGAAACTCTTGGGAGGGAGGAGGATGGAGAGTTCATGGGAGACAAAGGGTGGTTGAGACTATAGTTTGCACAGGCACAGAACCCTTGGTAGTTGGGTGTGAAGAGCATTATAAGAACATATTACAAAGGTTTTTCTGTCAGTTCAAGCTGGGTGTTAATTATCTTGTTGCACCTTTGTTTGAAACTTTGTTCCCTAATACCTCATTTGTTTTTGAAAGAAATCTATAGTAACATCATTTGTCACATTGTAAATATTGCTGAGCAGTTACCAAATACCTACAGTCTTTGAATTTGTTCACATTACACCTACACTGTTTATTATAATGGTTAATAGTGTGTACAGCTGATTCTGGTTTAACTATGTATGCTTATTTATTGTATAATTTTAAACCAAAGACTGACATGTCTACAGGGAGCTTGTTACCTCTGAAGTGCTCACTCATGAGCTGGGTGTAAGTCTGCTTATGTAGAAATAACTAATTGTAAGGTAATATTTTGATGATCCCCTGAAATGATCAATTTTTCCTAGGCACCTGATTCTGAGTTAGTATACTCTGGAATACTTTTCATCCTTGATCAAATCAGAAGGAGTCAGCCATGTAATAAAATTGACCCAGGCAGAGTTTTGTAAGAGTTAAGCAAGAAGATTAAAAAAGGCATGGCCCTGTGAGATATATGGACCTTGGGGTCGGGGAATAGGTGTGAGGCAACTAGGTAAAAGTTGTGTCTTATTTCTTGGGTAGTAATTTTACGTCACGGTATGTCCTGTTTTCTATCTCAGATAAAAAAATTTTAATTTCTATTGCTTCGCTTATTATTTCACTATTAGCCAGCAAATATAAATTCTCTGACCTGGGATTATTAGCCATTCTTATATAAAAGAAGCTTTGGTTAACCTATATCAAAATCAAAAGGTTGATTGTCTCTATTCTTTCTTCCTTCACTCTTTCTAATATCTAATGTGCTCCATATTTTACAAGTAACAATTTTATACTTCATTATGACTCTCTAGAATATATTCCTTAATGATTTTGACCTTTGTATGTCTTTGTGATCTATTTACTACGGTCCTAGATAATCTCTTTACCTAGCTTTTCTGTTGTTGAGGCAAGTAGGAGGGTCTAAAGGAAGAGGTGAGTTTCCATATACATTTATCTAAAATGTAATACACTTTAGAATTTTTTAAGAAACTGCAGAAAAGGTACTGGATATTGTTTATCAATAAATTAGACTCTATTGATACTTCATTAATAATATTAAAGTTGTTTTAAGTATTCCTTGAGTAAATGTGTGATAAAGAAGGGGGCTTGAATTTTTATAATTCTTAATGTGTTTATTTGGAATCCATGGACCAATTTTATTTATTATTCATATTTAAGATCTGGATTGAAAGGCATTAGTTTTTGTGACTGATACGATTTGAATTAAAATCCTATGAGACAACTACTTCCAGATACAGAAGAAAGTAAATAATGAAAACCATACTTTATTGGGCATTTATTTGTATCAGGCTTTAATTTTTGGCCACAACCCTCTGAAATATACAGCATTGTCTCCATTTTACAAATAAATATGGGCTCAGAGAACCTAAGTAACATGCCAGGATCAGATCTGTGTAGATATAAAAGTATTTTCAAAATATTCCTTAGTGGATTTTGCCCAGTTAGATGACCTTTCTTGTTCCTAGGAACCAAAATTTAAAAATTCTGAATGTTAACACTTCTAATTCATAGATTCCTGAAGTTAAAAGAGTCCTTATAGGTTTGTGTAGTTAAGTCTTCCAATGTAAGTATCCCTTCTAAAATATTCGGGAAAGATTTAAGAAATTAGATTAATTTTCTCATTTCCAAAGTTTCAGAAGTTAACAGTTAAACATTTTATTTCTTCAATTACCATTGTTTAGATTAAGGAATGGAATTTATGTGAATTCTCAAAGGGCCGATATCCTTGATGAAGGACCTAGGGAAATGTTTCTTAGATATAATCAATAGAGTTTCACTGAAGGACCCAGAGGGGAGAAGGTGATATAACTGGCCCTTGAAAGTCAGAAGGGTCTGGGTTTGAGTCCCTACTCTCTTACTTCCTAGTGGGTTGTTACTCAGTAAAGTATTTGATTTCTCTAAACCTCAGTTTTCTCTCTCTGTCAAATGGAAATACCTTCCTCATAAGGTTACCATGAAGATTCAGTGAAATAACTTTGTGAAGCACTTGACATATTTTCTACCATGCAGACAATGCCAAATAAATGGTGGCTGCTATTATTGAGTATATGAAATCTTAAGATACTTACAGACATAGAGACTTGCTGGGTATGAGAGGGTTGTCTTTGAGTATAGCTTTTGTAGTGAGCCTGGATGCCAAACTAGAAGAGATTGAGTAAAGAATTTATAAGAGGTTATCACCTCTGTGGAAAGCATTATGGAGGTATCTTAAACAGATTCAAGTAGACCTGCCATTTGACCCAGCAATCCCATTACTGGGCATATACCCAAAGGAAAAAAGGTCATTCTGTAACAAAGGCACGTGTACCCAAATGTTTATAGCAGCACAATTCACAATAGCAAAGATGTGGAAACAACCCAAATGCCCATCAATACATGATTGGATTAGTAAACTGTGGTATATGTATACCATGGAATACTACTCAGCTATAAGGAATGATGAAGATACAACATCTCTATGGTTCTCCTGGAGAGAGTTGGAACCCATTATATTAAGTGAAGTATCCCAAGAATGGAAAAACAAGCATCACATGTACTCACCAGAAAATTGGTTTCCTTGATCATCACCTAAATACAAATCTGGAAACGACACCAATTGGACATCAGACTGAGGTGGGGGGTGGGGGAGGGGATGGGGGTATGCCTACACAATGAGTGCATTGCGCACCGTTTGGGGAGTGGTAACATTTGAAGGTGCTGACTCGGGAAAGGGGGGGTGGGGAAAAAATATGAAACTATTGTTTTTAACTTGCACTGTTCACTTAATAATTTATCATGAATATTTCCCATATTATTTCATATCATTGTACAAGAAATAATGTATACATTATGAGGACATACTGTATCTAACAAGATATACTGTTAGACTCTTTGATTCTGTAAAATTAAAAAAAAAAATAAATAAAAAAAAAAAGAATTTATAAGAGGTTATCAAAAGCTGTGGGTATATGGAACTTGCATATGAATAAACTAAAAGTTAAGAGGTAATAGAAGAAAGAGAAAGTTGAGTATGAGTAGATTTATTTGGTTGCATGAAGCTTGAAAGAAGTCATGGGTTTGGAATTAATGATTAGGTGGGAGTAGATGGTTAAATTGCAGATAAAGAGTAACAGTATAGCAAAGGTGAATGGTCAGACTAGAATGATCAGTAAGTAAGGAGGGACAAGGGTTGGTATTTTGAAGAGGAATTATAGTTCATGCTTAGAAATGAGCAAGAAGATAGCATTGCTACAGGAAAAGATGCACGAAAGTAAGGAAACTAAATCATTCTGATTAACTCAGTTCTTCCAGTTTTTTAAAAAATGGAGTCTTTATATAATAAAAGGAATTAAGGCTTTATATTTGGGTCCTAGGTTATTTAAGGTTAAAAATTGTCTTGGAACAGTTCAGGTCTTATTACTCCTACCCAAACCAACATATTAGCACTCCAACTGGTCTCTTTACTGTTAGCATCTTGTACTGCATCCCCTACCCCAGTCTATAAACCATCATAAATTCTTCATAAAATACTGTTTTTCCTGATTGTTTCTCTTTTCATTATACTTAAATGACTCCCTTTTACCTCTAGGAAAAAGTTCAGAATTCTTGGTTTGGCTTTTGACACTTTCCATGAATGGACCTTGGGACTGATCTATTTCAACCAAACTGGTACTCTTGCCATCTCTGGAACACACCCTTTACTTTTCGGTTCATGGATCTTTGCACATGCTAATTTGCAGCCTGGAATTCTTTCCCTTTCTCTAGCTTTTGTTTTCACTTTTATTAAGGCTCATTTCTAATATTTCCTTCTCCACAAAATGTTCTCTGACCACCAGTGTGTTTCTTCTCTCCATTCTCTGTACTTCTATAGCAATGCCTCTGTATTATTTGTAGGCTTTAATCATTTTCCTTCTAGGTATTTGTGTCTTAATTATAATTGTGTTCAGTTAATCCTGAAGGGAAAAATACGGTATCTTTCTATTTTACCCAAAGGCTAGGGAGTGCTTTGTGGATAGTAGACACTCAGATATTTGGAGAATATTAAGGAAAATACCTGGGCGTGGGAGTGATTGCTGTAGGAGGAGGTAGTGCAAGTAGTTATGAACTTTCTGGTAGCAAACATTTTTAACTCAATTCCTGTATGTTATTTTGTCTGAGCCTGGATATTTAAGTGTCAGGATTATACAAATCTGAAGTGTGGCTGAATTTTTATATTGGTATAGAGGACTAGGTTGACTGATTCTGGATCTATAGGTTTCATTTTAACTTCCTACACTTTGGCTTTGAGAGTTAACAGGACATTTATAATCATGTATCTCTTTTCAGAGTATTTTACATTTGCAAATAATATCATGAACGTGATATCCTTTTAACTGGATTGGAATTAGATTGGAATTAGACTGGATTGGAATTGTGGGATCATAGGAATTAGACAATGTATTAGTTAAAGAAGGGAGGTAAGTATCAACTGATTTAATTTGAACCAAACATATGTCTAATATGTGACTAGTCTGTGGTCATATAAATCTCTAAGCTAAACTTTGAAGCTTATTAAAATGTTAAACTACTTTGAATATTTGGAAAATAGTAAAATTTCCTTTATTGGATTTTTGAATGGATAATTTCATATAGTCAGTGGCTGCTTGGATCCATTTATTGGAGCATGATGCTAATGAGACCAGTATTAAGAATTTGATTCTTTATGTGCCTCTTACATTTTTCTAGTCTTAACGTAAGCTAGTAACAATAATAGCTAACATTATTGAGCACTTATGTGTCAGGAGCTATTATAAGAAATTTTTAATTATTGTCTCATTAAATCTGCACAACACCCCTATGAGGTAGAATTAGTACCTATTTAATCTTAACAGATGAGAAAATTGAGACAGAATGGTTATTTGCCTTAAGTCTCACAGGTAGTAACAGAAGCCAAATACATGTCTTTGGACTTTTCAAAAATAATTATATATGTGGGTCACTGACTGCAGTTTTATTGCTACTGCTGAAAGAAAGTTTGTTGGCAGTTGTGATGGGTCAGAAAATCTCTGTGTATGAAGGATATGACTACAGTTCATTGTATCCAGAGAGTGAATCTTATGATTGCATTGGGATCTGAGGTGGCAGTGTATACTAAATTTGAGAATTATCTTATATGTTCTGTCAGCTCCCTTTTGTACTTTTCACCAAAAAGGGCTTTATATTTTTAATACTAAAAAAGCATATAACATATAGCTATTCTACAGTTCATTCTACAAGCCATATACAATTTTTTCATATGGCTTATTTTATTCATGTTCACTACTTTGCAACCCATTGAAATAAATTATTTCATTGGTCCTTTATTCAAATGAAATTCTTAATGAGTTTAAGAAGATAGTCTTAAACACAAGCTACCTAATTGGACTTACAAAAGAGATTATACTATAAATGGAAACTTCAGTGTTAAGTTTATTGAAAATAAATTCTTTAAAAACAGGGACCTTGTCTCATTCATTTTAAATAGGTTCTCAATATATGAACACATGACAGAGAAAATTGAATGTGCGCCAGAAATACAGCAGACTATGAGAAAGCATAGGTCATGTATAATCTAGTTTAAATTTAGGCTGGTGCTTTGTATTCATCTATGATATGACTGTCTCAGACATCTCAGACAGGGATGTAGATAAACATTCTTCTTTGAGTCATGCTGTATGTGGCTTAATCATTTTAGTTAAAGAATATCTTATTTAAGAACTGTCTGTTGTGCTGTTTCAAAGACTTAGAACATAATTCATTACTGACTTTGCATGCCTTGGATTTTTAGTACTACCTTTTTCTTTAGCACGAGTGATAGAACATTGTGTCAAATTTGGTATTATGTCTACAGAAGGTGCAGCTTGCTTACCTTTGTTACCAAAATTCAGAAATGAAAATATTACTGATAAAAGATAAGGTAAAGCTGTGTATTTTTTGTTTTGTTTTGTTTTGTATTTGTTTTCCAAGCAGAATCTCAAAACTTACCAGGCTTTAAAAAAAAATATTTTCGCAGTATGCCATCATGCTTCAGAATTTTAAGTAGATAGTAAATAAAATTTTCACTTTTCGAAAGCAGTAGAGTATTATCCTTGCTGAAAGCCTGTAAGGCTGTTTTGGATGGCAAGGGGCAGATCTTAGAAGTGGCAGTTTTCATTTTGTGATCAACCCACAGTTTACCGTGTGTTTTCCGTATCTGTCATCTTCATTTTCTCTGTCTGCACGCTTCCTGATACTATAAGCAAATGCTTCAACAACCAGTCAGCCACCTAGTGTGATCTTGTACTTGTTTGCTACAGTCAGCAGAATAAGGAGCTCCTTAAATGTAAATGGAATTATTTGTTTTATATAGTAAAACTCAAAGACTAAGTTATTTTTGTCTAAAATACATTGAAAGTGGAGTTCCTAGCTCCCAGAAATTATTCCTCTTTGTGTCTAAATTTCCTTATACTTTGCTTCTCATGTAGAAAAACTTTTTAAAAAAGTTAACCCATCCATGAATGTTGAATGAATGAGCAGATGAATGAATAAATAGTTCAGGGAAAGAAAATTTGTGTGCTGTAACCTTTAGTCATAGCTACATCTTTTCTCTTTTGTCCCTTCATAAGGTATAATGTGGCACTCTTCAGTAATGAGAGTGTGTATCTATTGATGTTGATAAACTTTTTTTTTTTTTGAGACAGAGTCTCACTCTGTTGCCCAGGCTAGAGTGAGTGCCGTGGCGTCAGCCTAGCTCACAGCAACCTCAAACTCCTGAGCTCAAGCGATCCTCCTGTCTCAGCCTCCCGAGTAGCTGGGACTACAGGCATGCACCACCATGCCCGGCTCATTTTTTCTATATATATTTTTAGCTGTCCATATAATTTCTTTCTATTTTTAGTAGAGATGGGGTCTCGCTCTTGCTCAGGCTGGTCTCGAACTCCTGAGCTCAAAGGATCCGCCCACCTCGGCCTCCCAGAGTGCTAGGATTACAGGCGTGAGCCACCGCGCCCGGCCAATGTTGATAAACTTTTTAAAGTGATGATGAACAGTAATCTGAAAATCAAGTAAGTTTTTGGTTGGTAAACTGTAGATTTATTTTAGGGTCCAGTATTTTCTCATTAGAAATCCTTTATGATATTTCTGTAGGGATAAAAAAATAGAACTATGTATTCTATAGATGGAAATGCTAGGATACAGTTTGTTGGCAGGCTAGCTTCTTTGGGAATACCTTTCCCTGCATAGAAAGGAATTACTAACTGTTGACAAGGGAGAAGTCAAGATGATGGCTGTCATTCATTTGTCTCACATATACATCAAGTGTCATTGTGTGCTAACTATGAACAAAAAAAAGGCGTGATCTTTTTCTTCATGGATCTTGAAATCTAAAGTGACAAATAATTCTCCAGGTGCTATGTTAAGGGAAATATAGAATTCTATGAGCTTATGACTAATGGTAGTTCTATTTCCTGAGACAAAGAACTGAGAAGTGGCAAGGAATTGAGAAGTTAATTTTGGGCCATGTGACTTGAGGTATGGCTATTTCAATATAGGAAGTAGTTGGATATACATCTTTGAAACTTTTAAATAGAACTTTCGCTTGAAAAAAAAAATTTTTCCCCTCTTACTTTCCCTAGCACCCATTTCCCTGTACGTAAAGCATCTCATATGACAATTTGTGGACTCAGTGAATGATTCTGCTTTGAAAAATGTTAGATTTTATTGAAAGAAGTCTGTTAGAAGCAAATGCATTTTTTCTAACACAAGAACATTTCATATTTGTAAACTACGTAGAATCCCCATACATCTTGTGTATATATGAACCTTTTACCATCTTAAATGTTACATTTTTCCCTTCTTTCAATTTAAGTATATAAAGTTATTATAAATGCTGTCAGTGGAAGGGGGTTGTTTTAAGCAAAAGAAAAAAAAAGGATGGATTGGCTCAGGAAGTTAGATATTTTCTGGGTTAATCTGAGTGTGAATTCTTACGTAATGCAGGAATTAAAAAGTAGCAAACTAGGAATTGAATTCACTCTTGAATTTGCAGGCAAGTTATCCAAAACTGATAAATTTGAGTTAGTTAACACATAAAGCAAATTGGGATTGTAAATACTAGAACATTCTTAGAAAACTTTAAACACTAAATAGCTTTATGCCTGCCGTCCCCAACCCTCTGGCCATGGCCCGGTACCAGTCCTTGGCCTGTTAGGAATTTGGCCACGCGTCACTGCCTGAGCTCCATCCCATTGTCCCACTCCATCATCCCCCCACACCTCTCCCCACCCTGCCTGTAGGTGGAAGGTGGAAAAATTGTCTTCCATCAAACTTAGGAAAACAGGCTGCATGGCAGGAGGTGAGCAGTGCGAATTGGTCCCTGGTGCCAAAAAGGTTGGAGACTGCTGCATGCCATCTAAATCTTTTCAATGTTTTGCTTATACTATAATTGATATAGTGAAAATAGGTCAGTATCTAATTTTTATAGTCAACAGAGGCTTCACTAAATTTAATTAGCTTAGATATTTTTCATGTAATTACATACTTATTACAATTTACTTGTGTAGTACATACCTTTGTAGAAATTTAAGAATGCAACCTTATGGAATATGTAATTCAGATCACAGCACGTGTCTAGAAGATGTTAATACATTAAAAGATTGTGAAACATATGAAGGAAACATCAGAAGTGGCAAGCTCTGTCTCACTTGCAGTTAGTGAGATTGAAACTTCTGCCAATTTCTGTATAAACTGACGATGGTTTGAGTACTTATAATTTTTTACTTAATTTAACTAAGACTAATTATTTTTTAATAATTTAGGGGGGTAGAAGAAATGGTCTTTAGCATAGAAGAGCTTTATCTGACTTATTTTGGTTGGTTCAATTTGTTGATTTTGGTTTACTTTTTGAAGTTCTGTATTTATGGTCTTAATTTTGGGCACTTTGAATTTAGCAGTTAATCTGCATTAGAATTTATTTGGGTGAAGTTTCTAGTGGAGGAGGTTAAGTAAATATTTAATTGAAAAAAATGAAAATGTAAATGTTTAGTAGAGGCTGAGGATGAAATATTTTGCAGCTGAGAAATTTTCAGGTAACTTTTAATCTTTGAAAAAATTTAATATAACAAGTATTTTTCATATTACTATGTATAATCCATAATCTTTTTTAACCTTTCTATGTAAAATAAAATAGAGATATAGAAAATTAACATAAAACCATAGTAATCTTTTTAAATGGCCTTATAACTCATAGCATAAAATTCAACCGTTTAAAGTTTACAGTTCAGTAGTTTTTAGTATATTCACAGACTTAAACAACCATTACCACAATTTAATTTTAGAACATTTTCATTACCTCAGAGAGAAACCCTGTACTGATTAGCAGTCACTCCTCATTCTCCCTGCCCTTTTCAACCACTAATTCTACTTTCTGTCTCTATAGATTTGTCTATTTTGGATATTTCATATAAATCGAATACCAGTAACTTTTTGATCAGTGATTTTAACCCTTATACGTGTCTTGCATGTCTCATGAGATGATCAGCTATGAATAAGTTGGCCTTATTTCACAGCTTAAATAACAATTGTTTCCCTGTTGTATGTCCAGGAAAAAATATTCAGTAATTGGGAGACTATCCCACTTTAAACCAAGAATCAAGCTCTTTACTAGCATTATAACTCAGAAGAATATATATCGTTAGTCCTCACCTCCAGTAGTGCTTTTCACTGTGGATTGCTCAGTAGCCCTTCATTCAGCTTTCCCTAAAATGACACTGTAGTAAAATTACTATTTTTCACCTACATCTTGGACTTCAGACTTGCATTGAGTTTATTGAAATATGTTTACCTTTGCAGCTGGCTTGTCTAGAGTCTACCTTCTTACTCTCCTGCTAAGTCCAAGAATGAGGAAGAATTAAAAGCAAGAAAAGAAATACAGAAGAGATTGCTTGGGCTGAGGAGGGCAAAGTGGTAAGAGTAGGATTAGATTAGAAAGGGAGTATTGAAATTTCAAGGCTACTGAATTTGTGGGTAGCAGAATGAAACTTGGAGGCTGTTTAGGAGAGAGTAAGACCTAGAGGGAAGAAACAAAAGGCAAAGATAATATAATGTGGTAGAAGATAATATAGGTGAAATTTTTTACATTTTCAGTTCTGAATTTTGAATTTTAGTTATATGTCAGTGAAGCACAAAAAGCTCCCTTTTCTGATGAGATTTAGTACCCTTAAGATTATTTTCTTTCTAGAATTTTATGTAGGAATTTTGAAACTGAATCATAATCATGTGTTCTCTTTAAGTTGTTCCAAGATCTTCAGGTTGGAAATGGTGCAGAGTAGGAAACCCATATATATCTCTTTTGGATTATTTTTCAGAGATATCTTCCAGAAGATTAAATGACACCAGCCCACCTTGGGTTTCCAAGTTGGAAGGGCAGAATCCTATTCTGGGTGCCGCTATACTCAGTGGGCTGCTTCAAAGGTCTAGCATTAGCCAGAAAGTGGAGCTAAATGAGAAATTGCAGCTGCCAAAGAAAATCTTACCTTGATATCGTAGATCAGGGCTTTCTGGTTGGATCAGAATTATTAGTGAGATTTTAGGGGCAATCAGTAAAAGAGAATAAGAAACCCACATATAGCTGTAAAGTCAATAATAAAGTCTTGTAGCAAGCAAACTAGAAATTTAGGGGTAAGGAAATGGAAACTGTTGGCAACTGTTAATACCTGTATTGATCACTAGATGATATATTTTAAACCCTATATTCAGTTTCTTATCAGAAATATTGCCAAAATATCTTGCATATAATTTTTTAAGGAGCAGGTGATAAAGATAGATTATATTTTCTTTAGGGCAATTGAGATTCATTATTTAACAGATAAAGTATGTTATCTGACTTAACTGAATGCTTATAGTAGTGGAAACCAGGTTTACAAAATGGGTATGTTTAATTTGTTTTTTTTTTTTTGTTGAGACAGAGTCTCACTTTGTTGCCCAGGCTAGAGTGAGTGCCGTGGCGTCAGCTTAGCTCACAGCAACCTCAGACTCCTCGGCTTAAGCGATCCTACTGCCTCAGCCTCCCGAGTAGCTGGGACTACAGGCATGCGCCACCATGCCCGGCTAATTTTTTCTATATAGATTTTTAGTTGTCTATATAATGTCTTTCTATTTTTAGTAGAGACGGGGTCTCGCTCAGGCTGGTCTCGAACTCCTGACCTTGAGCGATCCACCCGCCTCGGCCTCCCAGAGTGCTAGGATTACAGGCGTGAGCCACCGCGCCCGGCCTAATTTGTTTTTAATAACAAAGATTTCTTTCTTTATAAAAGATTGCATCTATATAAATCTTCATAACTGTTTTATAGATGATCTGTATTATAGAAGGAGAAAAGTATCTGTTGATTTAACTGGCTAATCTATAAGATTGAGTTTTATTGAAAAATATTTAAACAGAAATCTGAAAGTATTTTTAGTGCTGAGGGAAATGGGAGGGATATTCTAGAGACAGGTCTGTAAACTGCAAACTGATAGACTCTATAAGAAAACTGTCTCTAAGTGAAATAAGATATGGAAATTTAGATTGCTATAATTTAAGTATATTTAGAAAATCTGAGATATGAGAAGAGCATTTGTTAAACAAGACTGTGCTCTATTACATAGAGTAAGATACTACTATTTTGCTGGTGTTTTCTGATTCTCTCAGTGCCATAAATGTTGATATTAGAGAAATCTGCTACTACCTTAGCCATGTTCTAGGAAGTTGACATGAACAGAGAGATTATATTTCCTGGGCTTCAGGGGCACTACAATGTCTAGGTCTTAAATTTCTTAGAGCCTACATCTGTGGACTACTTATGTTATTTACTGCTGGAGAATTTGATTTTCATTTTTATCTTCTCCTTTCCCTTGTCCTTTGGTTGTAGGTATTTTGAAGTCAACTGATTTTATTCTTTTATTTCTTCAACTCAGTCATCTAATTTACTACATTTGTGTGTAATCTGTTGTTTAACTCATTCTTTGAGTTTTTAATATCTGCAGTATACATATTTTTAATTTCTGAAAGTGATATTTAGTTCTTTCTAGATCTGCCTGGTAATTTTTTATAATTTCTTTATTTATTTTTTAAATCTTGCCTAACGTTTCATATATAGTTTATTTCTTACTTGTATTTGCTAATTTTAATATCTGAGGTCCTTAGGGAGTTGTATTTGTTATACGCTAACTCCTATTCACGGTAGCTTGTTTCCTTGTGCATTTGGTGATTTTTTTTTTTTTTAATGAGCTCACATTTGATTAAACATTAAACATTTCTCCATCATCTGTATAATTGCCTGTAATTTAGTTTCCCCTTTTTGTAGCATAAAAAGTTTCATTTTCTTTATTATATATAATAACTTATTTAGTTAGCCAGTATATTTTACTAGTTTCTGCACTTGCATCTTATTCCTCTGGGTTTACTTTTCTTAGTCCTTTAGTAATCCTTTTAGGAAGAGAGTATGACTTGTAAGTGTCCTTAGTTTTTATCTGCAAGTATATTTTATTTTCTTTCTTAACTGGATATAGAATTCTTGGCTGATAAGTTTCTTTCCCCTTCCCATCAGCACCCTCAGAATATTACTTCATTGTCTTATGAAGCTTTGCACACTTGAATCTCTAAGATGTCTGGTCTCTGCCTGATTGCTATGCCTTTGTATATAATTTTTCTCTCTAGTGTTTTTTTTTTTCTTAATTCCTTTCCTGTATCCTGTCACCACTATTTACTGTGTGACCTTGGACAAGTTTGAAATGGAGATAAAATTGTGTCTGCATCATAGGCTTGTAATGAGGATTAAATTAATATATGTGAAGAACTTAGAACAGAACTTTGCATATTTTAAGTATAATATAAATACTAGTATTTGTTTTGTTTTACCCTACTGGATGTTCTGAACACATTTGTATGATATGCTTAGGTATGTGTGTATGTTGTTTTATCCATAGCTACTCTGAAACATATTGTTGACCAGAAGACTTCTTTCTCAGTGCTAGAAAATTCCTTGGTCTTTATATCTTTGAATGTTGCTTTTTCTGTTTTGTTTTTTTTTTTTTTTGAGACAGAGTCTTGCTTTGTTGCCCGGGCTAGAGTGAGTGCCGTGGCGTCAGCCTAGCTCACAGCAACCTCAAACTCCTGAGCTTAAGCGATCCTTCCGCCTCGCCTCAGCCTGCTGAGTAGCTGGGACTACAGGCATGCGCCACCATGCCCAGCTAATTTTTTTTTCTATATATATTTTAGTTGGCCAGATAATTTCTTTCTATTTTTAGTAGAGATGGGGTCTCGCTCTTGCTCAGGCTGGTCTCGAACTCCTGACCTTGAGCGATCCACCCGCCTTGGCCTCCCAGAGTGTTAGGATTACAGGCGTGAGCCACTGCACCCAGCCTGAATGTTGCTTTTTCAATATTCTTCCTTAGTCTCTACATTATGTTCTAGGCAATTCTTCAATATCATGGTTTCCTAATTCACACCTTGACTGTCTAGCTAGAGACAAAGTTTCAGTGAATATTTTTTCCCATATTCAGACTTTCTCTCTCTGTCTCTGTCTCTCTTTCTCTCTGTAATGGCCACCTATTCTGGTTTGATTTCTGCCTAGTTTTAAAATTCACCCTCCTTGATGGCTTTTGTTCCTTCTTTTAACATTTGAAGTTATTTTCAGGGTTTTTTTTTTTTTTTCCTTCTGGATTGAATTCCTACAGTTGTTGATTTTGTTGGCTGACCATCTTAGTTTAGTTTTCCTCATGTGTTTTGGAGTTTGGTTTAGTAGTCTTATATTGAATGGAAGTTCTGTTTTTTTTTTTTTTTTTTCACTGTTCTTATCTAATATTTTTGCATGCACCTACATTTTGGTCTTGGGGCTTCCATCTGAAACTGTGTCTTTTATTGGAGGCTTGGTTTCCATGATTCTTGGTAACATCAGGATCAGACTTACCTCTCCAAGAATAAGACACGGACTAAGAAGATTTTATATTTCTTCTTACTGGGCATGTAACTTCACCTAAACTATAGCCCCAGGCAAAGGTTAGTAGCTTTTTCTGGCTTCTCTCACAAGGCTGGAAGAGCCTCTTCACCCCAGGCATTGGTTTCAAGAAATGAACCTGAGTTGTATTCCAGCCTTGCATGGGGACCTTTTTAGCCCTGTTACAATCCTGTAGGATGTGGATTTGGGGCCATCTGTTCCTGGAGCCCAAACTGTTTTGTATTTCAAGGGTTTATCTTTTGCAGTGGCTTGGTCTTAAATTTTCTGTTTTTATAGTTGATGTATTTTTAAATATGTTTGTAACTGAACAAAACCATTTGATTGGGAGTTCTTTTAGTCCATTTCATGTTCCTATCACAGAATACAACAGACTGGGTAATTTATAAACAATAGAAGTTTATTTGGCTCATGGTTCTGGAGGCTGGGAAGTCCAAGGTCAAGGAGTTGCATCTGGTGAGGGCCTTCTTGCTGCAACATTCCATGACAGAAGGCGGAAGGGCAAGGGGGGCAGGGCAGACTCACTTCTACCAGGAACCCATTCCTGAGATAAGGGCATTAATCCATTCATAAGAGCAGAGCCCTCATGGCCTATTCACCTCTTGACAGTCCCATATTTTAATACTGTCACAATGGCAATTCAGCTTCAACATGAGTTTCGAAGGTGACATTCAAACCATAGCAGAAGTCAGCATTTAAAATTAATGTATATGGTACATATTCTTCAGAAAGATACCAGTTTACTCTCCTACCTATGAGAAGTATATTTTTTACTTCTTTGCCAGTAGTGAGCATTATAAATTCTCTTTTTTTTTTTTTTGAAACAGAGTCTGGCTCTGTTGCTCAGGCTAGAGTGCCGTGGCATCAGCCTAGCTCACAGCAACCTCAAACTCCTGGGCTTAAGCAATCCTTCTGCCTCAGCCTCCAGAATAGCTGGGACTATAGGCATGTGCCACCATGCCCGGCTAATTTTTTCTATATATATTTTTAGTTGTCCATATAATTTCTTTCTATTTTTAGTAGAGATGAGGTCTTGCTCTTGCTCGGGGCTGGTGTTGAACTCCCGACCTTGAGTGATCCTCCCGCCTCGGCCTCCCAGAGTGCTAGGATTACAGGCGTGAGCCACCACGCCAGGTCATAAATTCTTTCTTTCTTTCTTTCTTTTTTTTTTTTTTTTTAACGGGTCCCAAGAGAGGGGCCCAAGAAGTCGCCCATAAATTCTTAATCTTTGAAAAAATAATATGTAAAAACTAAATTTGTGTTTAATGGCCAGTGAGATTGGTCATTGCTCCATATGTTAGCCACTTATATTCTTTTATTCATTGAATTGGCTGTTCATATTCATTGCCCATTTCTTTTCCTTTGAAGTGTTCACTTTTATTGTCTTATAAGAGTCCGTATGTATTGTAGGAATGTTAACTTTTATCATATATATTGCAAATACTTAAAAGAACTTTGTTTTATAATGTAGAAGTTTTATTCCTCTGGAGTCAGTCTTTTCGTTTGTACCATTATTGTCATCCTTAGAAAGATCCTTCCCTAACATAAGATTATAGAAATATTTGCCTAGATATACTAGTATGGTTTTATTAGTAGTACATTAAACTTAAATCTTTATGTTTTTATTATGGTTTTATTTAGTATGGTTTTATTATTAGTACTTTAAACTTAAATCTTTAATCTCCTGGTATTTATTTTAAGGTGTAAGGTAGGGATTCAACCAACACCACTGCAGGGCAGGAGTGGAATAGGCTAGCTGCTAGCTGTTCTAACACTATTTATTGAATCTCTCTTCCCAGAACTCTCTTGGAGAGTTCTTTTCCACTGATTAATTATTCCTATATCAATGCTGCCTCTTAAATACCATAATTTGGAATTAAGTTTTAATATCAGATATTATAAGCTATCATGTTTTAAAGAATGTTTGGGACACTCACACACATTTATTTGTTTTTGTGTATTTTGGAATCATTTCATCAAGGTCTGGGAACACAAAGGTCCAGTTGTGATTATATTGAATTTATAGATTAACAAAAGAAGGATAACCGTCATTACAACATTGAATCTTCCTATCCAAGAAAAAGGAGTGTCTTTTATTCCAAAACCTTCTTAAATGTCCTGAATATTTCTTGTTAATTATTTAATTTAGTTATATTTTTATTACTGTTTTCCATTGATTTTCTAAGGGATTATCGTTAATGGTTTTTCATATGATTTTCTATAGTCAGATAACCTTATGAATTTTTTTCCCTAATATTTGAAGTTTTGAGTTTGCCATCACATAATCATTAGCCTACAAATGATAATTTAATCTCTTTTTTTTTTTCTTTTTTTTTTTTGAGACAGAGTCTCACTCTGTTGCCTGGGCTAGAGTGAGTGCCGTGGCATCAGCCTAGCTCACAGCAAACCTCAAACTCCTGGGCTCAAGCAATCCTCCTGCCTCAGCCTCCCGAGTAGCTGGGACTACAGGCATGTGCCACCATGCCTGGCTATTTTTTTCTATAATATTTTTAGCTGCCCATATAATTTCTTTCTATTTTTAGTAGAGATGGGGGTCTCGCTCTCGCTCAGGCTGGTCTCGAACTCCTGAGCTCAAATGATTCGCCCGCCTCGGCCTCCCAGAGTGCTAGGATTACAGGCGTGAGCCACCGCGCCCAGCCATAATTTAATCTCTTATAATTTTATGCCTCTTTTTATCTTGTCTTACTGCATTGACTACAATTTCTAGACATTGCTAAGTTATAGGGATAAGACTTGGTGTCCTTGTTATTGTTTCTTTCCTGGGAATTGTGCTAATCACTGTGCTTCCTATTTGGCTTGAAATATGTATTATCATTTTAAGGAATGAATTATATCAAATCCCTTTTAGCATATGATAGAAGATCCTATAGTAGAGGTTTTTTTGAACTTTTAAAAAGATGACTTACATTATAAATAAGCTACATAATGTTGGCTTATAGTTACGTTCCTAAAATGAACCCTGTTGGGTGATTTGTAATATATATTTTACTTAGAGCTTTTGCATCTGTATTAATGAATGAGTATGTTTGGACTATAGTTTTATTTTTAGTGCTATCTTTGTCAAATTTTGGATAAGGGTTATGGTTGGCGGAAAGTTTTTTACATAGTTCACATAGTTTAGGTAATTTAGGAGTTATATATTCCTTTAGGGCTTCGAAGATAATTGATTTTGAAATTATCTTGTTTGATACACTTTTATTTTTAATAGCTTTATTTTGAAAACAATCCAAACTTCAAGAAAATTTGTAAAAATAGTACAGTGAACTTCCATATTTATTTTAATGACCAATTATTAACATTTTGCCACATTGCTTTTCTAAACTTTCTTTTTTCCCTCTGTGCATACTTGTGTATCTGCATATTCTCTTGGTGCCCACATACACATTTTGTTGTTTGTGGTTTTGCTAAACTAAACGGACATCATGACCCTTTACCCTTAAATGTTTAAATGTGTATCCCTAAAGAACAAGAACTAGAATAGTCTCTCATAACCATAGTTCAGTTATCAAATTTAGGAAATTTTACATTCATGCAATACTGTTATCTAATATACAACCAATAAACCAATAGTCAGAGTTTATCAGTTGTCCCAGTAATGTCCTTTTATAGTAATCCAACCCTAGACTCTTTACCCCTTCTAAGGCAGTCCACAGTCATGCATTACAGTGTTTTGTCATATTTCTTTGATTTCCTTTAACCTGGAATGGTCTTTTAGCCTTTTGGTTTTTGTTTTTCATGAGTGCTGGGGTTTTTTGAGGGACAGTTTTTTGATAACTTTTATCATGTTGTTCCAGAGTAACTGGTCTTTATTCTAGCATGTCTTGATTAAAAAAAAAGGTAATTTGTCTTCCAAGAACTGTCATTTTCATCCATATTTTCAAATTTATTAGAAGAGAATTGTAGTGTGATTTATTTTTTAAAACTAAATTTCTCTATAAGAGGTGAGTATAGCCTGTTTGGTTTTTAATTTTAAATAATTCTTTTCAGTTAGCTCAACTAGTGGCTTACCTATTTTAATTTTTCTCTCATGTAACATATTTTGCCACAATGTTTCATAATATATTCCTTCAACTTCCCTTATATTTTGTGTGTGTGGTTATTCTTTTCTCTTTTTGAGTCAAATGTTTAGTATACTGATTTTTTTTTTAACTGAATTTTCTTGAATAAGGTTTGAACTTCTCATAGAATTTGGTAGGAGATTTTTCTCATTGTTTCTAAATATTGTATAACTGTAGAAATACACAGTCTCAATGCAAAATGGCTTAGGAACATGCTTTTTTAAGCAATTTGCAGATGTTTGAGGTTTTCTTCTTGGTTTCCTTATCAGTGTCTACTGTTATTAACATTAGATAATGTGATCCGTGCCATTTCATTTTCTTTTTAAGTGTGTTTGGACAGAATAGATAGTCCTGATTTCAATGTATGGTATTTTTGGTAGTTCTGCTATGAATTATCTGGCATAAAAATATTTGGCACGTAAAAATTCATAAGAGTTCAATTATAAGTTTGGACTATATCTTTCACCAACTGAAAAATGAATCTTGTTCTGATTATTGCTTTAGTCCTTGTAATTTTCCTCATCTGAAATTAAAATTGTAATCCTTTATTTCTCTTTGGTTACATTTGCCTATTAATTTTTTCCTACCCCAGGGCACTTTTATTTTGACATCTTCACTTTTGAGTTTCTTGGTGTTTTTGTTTTTTGATTTTGTTTTGTTTTTAAGAGACAGGGTCTCGCTCTGTCGCCCAGGCTGGAGTGCAGTGGTGTGATCATAGCTCACTGAAGCCTTGAACTCAAGTGATCCTCCTGGCTCAGCCTCCTCAAGTAGCTGGGAGTACAGGTGTGCACCATCATGCCTGGCTCATTTTTTAAATTTTTTGCATAGATGGGGTCTTGCTATGTTTCCCAGCCTGGTCTCAAACTCCTGTCCTCAAGGGATCCTCCTGCCTTGGCTTTCCACAGTGCTGGGATTACAGGCATGAGCCACTGTGACTGGCCAGAGTTTCTTGATTTTGACTAATTTCTTGGTTGCATGAATCTATATCTTTAAATAGATTTTTCAGAAAGGGAACATGGATAATAACACTTCTTTAGTGCTGACATATTTGATAATGTCTTTCTGTTGTTTTCACAAATAAATGACAACTCTGCTGAGTATAGAATTCTTGGAATATACCTCTTACCCTCAGCATTTATAGGCATTACTTCATTGCCTGTCATCTTATGTTGTAAAGAAGTCTGAGGCCAACCTAATTTATTGTTATTTTTATTTATTATTTGGCATGTTTATTTTGTCTGAATTGTATTCTTGAAATTTATAGTATTAAAATTATGCTTTGGTGTTAGTTATTTTCTACTAAATTTATCTAGTACTGATAAACCCTTTCAACCATAAAGTTCAGTCTTTCAGTTTAGGATTAATTTCTTTCTTAGAAATTTAATTTCTCTTCCATTATTTGGTTTTCTTTTCACAATGTACTAATTAAACTATTGGATCTGCGTTGGTTTTGTATCTTTTCTCCAATCTACTCATTTTTGTTTTTTTATGCTTATTTGCATACTGGATGGTTTTTCTCTTATTTCAGTTTTTACCCTTGCAAATTTTTTGCTGTAGGGTCTTCCCTCCTTGTTATTGCTTCTCATGCCATTTAAAATATTACAAGAACTTTTTTATCTCTTAAATTTATTTTCTTAGCTCTGTTAATACTTCTTATATTCTAGTTTCTTATTTTTTATCTCTTATTTCACAAATCAGGTTTTTTTCAATTTCTTACATGTAAGTTATTTTGTTTTCTTCTGTTTTCTAGGTTAAATCTTTCAGTGAAATCATGTTCTTGAGTACTTTTTAAAAATTATTATTTTAGAATTTTGATATGGGTTCCATAAATTTTGTTTCTGTTCTATATTTAAGTATATTTTATATTTTCTCTGTTGTCTGCCCCAAAATTGCATGGCTAGATACTCCTTTCCTCTCAGGATACCTGTGTACCATTCATATCTTTCCTTTGGAATTTAAACTTAACGAACTGAATTATGCAGAATTATCATTTTAGTTATGATACCCAGTTTTTTAAGAGAAGTGATAGGGAGCTGGTCCTATTAGTCTGTTACTGGTAAGAAACTTTGTCTCCATTGATTTTTCTCTTAATGCTTGTTAAAAATACCACAGATTTCTGTCTTCACTAACTTGGCAGATTTTTTCCCCCAATAGATGGATTTACTGTTGGATGTTGTATTAGTTTCCATAGCTGTTGTAACAAATTAGTACCAACTTGGTGGCTTAAAACAATACAGATTTATTCTCTTACAGTTCTGGAGGCCACAAGTCCAAAATCAGTTTGACTGGGCTGCAGTCAGGGTGTCAGCAAGAATGTGCTCACTCCAAAGGCTTTAAGGGACACGTTAATTTGTTCCTTGTGTTTTCCACCTTCTGGTGGGTGTCAGCCACATCATTTGCCTTCTAGTCACATCACTGCATTATTCAAGGCCTGCGTCTTTAAATCTCTCTCTGCTCTGTTTTCATATCACCTTCTCTGCATGTATCAAATCTTCCTCTGCTTTGCTCTTCTAAAGACATGTGATTGCAGTTAAAGGCCTCTGAATAATCCAGGATTCTCTCTCCGTGTCAAGATTCTCAGTCACATCTGCAAAGTCTTTTTTTCAAAATAAGTTAACATGTATAGGATTAGGAGCTGATAGTTTCAGGAGCCATTTATTCAGATTACTATAGGTATCATTTTGTTTTGCTACTTTGGGGTGAGGCAGCCATATTAGTCAAAAATCAGATTAAAGTCTCACAGAATCTGTGCTGTTTGTTAGGATCAGAGATGTTGTCTTCTTTACCAAATCATGCAAACTCAGATGCCACAGTGGAAAAGTGGATGAAATGGGCTGAATGTGGTTAATAAGGAGTGGTAGGGACTCCGGAGAATGAATGCATGTTTTTCTGGGGAGAAAGGCTAACAACATATGTCAAGGTCAAATTCTGGTTATCAGTTTGCAGGCCTAGTTTGTAGCTGCTTTTTTCTTTTTTCATTTCTTACAAGTTGATCTCTCCATAGTAAAATAATCTTATATGTCTCTTAAAATCTTCATCTTGGTATTGAGAATAAGATTTTTTTTAATGGGAATTCATCAGCATGGTTTTAGACTGACCTCTAAAGTATTAATTTACTAATGTTTACCTAGGTATTCCTAGAATTTTAGTCTTCTCACTTTTACAACTTATACATTTCTCAGAACAAAGTAATTGGCAAGTAATCCAAGTTGCTTATTTATTGGTGAGGAAAGTTAGACATTAAGCTAATGGATTAAGTTAGACAAGCTAAAGGTCTTAATAGACCTGTAACTTTTTAACTTTACTCTTATGACAGGTGGTTCCATTTTTTTGATGGTTCATATGTGCTTTGATGTTGATGTGTTGGATGACATGAAAGGAGTGTCTCCCTAGTATTAAATTGGATAATTGGGCAATTTTCTAAGTTTTTTTTTTTTACTTTACATTTGGGATTTTGATTTTCTAGATATGTTATTTTTAAGAATTCAGGTTACTTCTGACTTTTTCTGTAATGTTATTAAAGGGTTAAACTAATGAAAAATCATAGAAAGATGAACTTTGTTTTAAAATATAGTGAGTGAATGTTTGCTTAGTTGGAATTTTTTCTTGAAAAAAATTTTTTTAATAAAAAATGGGTATGGTATATTCTTTGTGTTCTTGTGTGTCTTAAAATGTGTTGTACCCTCTTCTACCCCTCCACCCCAATATACACCCACATATAGTTTGAGTGGTTATGTAATTCTAGGTTTGTGAACCTTTACTTTTAGAACTTAGGTTATTCTCTGTCTTTTAGGATTCAGTTTTGCAGTTGAGATGGCTGATACCAGTTTGATGCTCTTTGAGTACTCATGTTTTCTGTTTAGAATCTTACATTTTAGTATTTTCTCTTTTCCTTGAATATCTATGGTTGTGGGTAACTAGGAGTGGGTTTTTAGCAGTTAATCCAGTGATCTTTTTAAGTTTGAAAAGACTTCAATTGAGGAAAACTTTCTTCTCTTATTTCTTTAATTATAGCTTCTCTGTTTTCTCCTTCAGAAAGTCTTATTTTTTGTATGTATGTTTACTCTGTTATTGAATTTTTATTTTCATCTGATTTTTCTTTGAGTTCATTTATTCAGCAAATATTTATTGATTGTCTACTATATGTTCTGTGATAGGGGAATTTAGGGAATTCAAAGAAGTATCTCTTGAAGAACTGATGGTTGAATTGAGATCTGAAGAATGAATAGCAATTGACTAAGATGAGGGAATAGCTGTTTAGGTAGAGGAAGTAGTATTTGTTTATATAGTGGGAGGAAGGAAGCATGGTGAGTACTAACTACTGTAAGAAAGCCTTTTATAGTTGGAGTAGAGAGTAGGGTGGGGGCAGAGACAGTATGAAGTGACATGAGGCTGGAGAAGGTAGGTAAGGGTCTGACTACTTAGGGCCTTCATGTAAGCCATGTTAAGCAGTTCTTTATCTTCTAAAACGGTGGAAAGCCATTGAAAAACTTTCAGTACAGAAGTGATATAGTGAAATTTGTATTTTTTTTTTTTTTTTTTTTTTTTTTTTTGAGACAGAGTCTCACTCATTTGCCCGGGTTAGAGTGCCGTGGCATCAGCCTAGCTCACAGCAACCTCAAACTCCTGGGCTCAAGCAATCCTCCTGCCTCAGCCTCCCGAGTAGCTGGGACTACAGGTGTGCGCCATCATGTCCGCTAATTTTTTCTATATATATTTTTAGTTGTCCATATAATTTCTTTCTATTTTTAGTAGAGATGGGGTCTTGCTCTTGCTGGTCTTGAACTCCTGAGCTCAAACAATCCGCCTGCCTCGGCCTCCCAGAGTGCTAGGATTACAGGTGTGAGCCACCGGGCGCCAGCCTGAAATTTGTATTTTGAAAGGTTTAGTTAGGCTGCAGTTTGAGAATGAATTAGGGATGCCAGCATGCATGTGAAGAGAAAAAATAAGCTGGTATTCTGCAGCGAGAATGATGGTAGGTAAGAGACTGGGGTGTGATAGAAAACAGTGAACAGGTTTAAGAATATTTAGAAAATAAATAATCCATAGGATTTGATGGTGGACTGATGGGAGATGAGGTAGAGAGAAGTGTCAAAGATGTCCTTGGTTTCTATTCACTTTGGTGGATGATGGTAAATCACTGGTAAAAACAGCAGATATGTGAAAGAGTGCCTAGGAAGGCAGCATGGAGTAGAAGAGGGCCTAGATGTAAGTCTTGAGGGATGCCAGTATTTAATGGCTTGGGAGATGAGGATGAGCCTGCAAAGGAGACAATGATGGAAAAGTTAGGGATAGGAGGAAAGCTGGGAGTGTGTAGCATCTTGAAAAGCCAATGAAAAGAGGGTTTCAGGAGGGAGTGTTGTGTATGCCACTGGGAACAGTCAGATGAGGGCTAAAAGTGTCCATTGGATTAAGTGACATGGAAGAACTTGATTTGGTGGAATGGCCAGACTATATTTTGAAGTATCAACACTTTTTTCAAGAAGTTTAACTATGAAGAGAAGAGAGGCAGGTGGGTAAATTAGAGGGGAATGAGGTACATGAAGACTTATTTTTAATGGATGACATGAGTGACACTTGAGTGTCTTTAAAAATCACATTCCAATTGAAAGAGAGAGGTTGATAACAAAGGAGGAAAGGGAGTAATAGTGTAAGGTTCCTGAAAAAACATGTAACTCATTTAAGATTCCTTTGAGGCGTTGGTGCTCAAGCTCTAGTAGAGGGATTTATCATTCGGGAGAGGACATAGAGTCCTCTATTGTAACAGAGAGGTTTGAGGATAGGTTCTAAAAGAATTCCTTGATGTGATCCACTCATTTATTGATTTGTTTGTTTTTCCTGTGGTATCCAATCTGCTATTCATTATCTCTATTGCAATTTTTAGTTCAGTAATTGTTTTTCATTTCCATGAACCTATTTTCAGAGTACCTCTTTTTTTTTTTTCAATTGACAGTTTGTGGTTGTTTTATTCTTTCAGCGTCATCTCATATCTTGATGGGTAGTTTCTAATTTTGAGCTGATGAATACTGAGTCTCCCCTGTTTTAAGTTCTGTATTTTTTTAAAAGTCATCTTATTTTACTGTGCTCATCTTTATATTTTATCTAGTCCAAGTACCTGAAATTGGCTTTGCTAGAATTTGTAATTAGTTCACTGTTGTTTTCTTTCAGTAAGTTTAGATTTTTTTTTCTTTTCTTGCTTTTTTCCCTTCTCTTTTTTTAGGTCATTTATCTTTGGCAGTTTAGAGATTCAGAGAAGAAATTATATAGATTTGTAGGCAGAGAAAAATGTGGCACTGAAGGAAGTCTCAGCTTTGTTCTGTGACAATCTTCCCTATCTTCTATGTTATCTTTTAAAAACCTACATATTTAGATTTTTATTACTTCATTTACAGGTATATCGGATAGCATGTGTAGAAGAATTGGAGTGCAAGTCCAGAAACCTGTTCCTAGTCTTACTGCTGAACTAGCTTTGTAACCTTGGGCAAATTATTTTATTTCTCTGAGCCTTCTCATTTGTAAAGTAGGCTTAGACAGATTGTTTCTACATTTTGGCTCTAATTAATTACACAAGTTACCAAAATCAAATTTTTAAATATAAATATGTGTAATCATTTTTTAAAGCAATGGTCAGTGAGAAATTTCAGACTCCAAATGGGAGAAAAATGACCCCAAAATTAGCCGTTTTTCCCCCCAGATTTGCTGTAGCTTTGTTAAGGTGCTTATTTGTCATTACCGTAGATAACCTTGAGATGACTGCCTTGAATTACAAAATATAATTTTTTAATTACTGTGTCACAATTTGGGAATTTAAAAGTATTTTATATAGCCTAAATTATCCTTTACAGAGATTTGACTAGAAGAGTATGTGTTTCTGTGTTTCTTCACTGAACTCCAGCTATGTAATATATTGTTTAATATTCTGTCATTCAATAACTGTATATCCCAGAGGACCATTTGTCCTTGTCTTTGAGGACAAAGTCCATTTATATATAAGCATTAGTGAGCAGTGGCGAATATAGTGATTTGGTAGTAATAGAGAGTTTACATTCCACTGCAAATAACTTGAATATTGCCATGTTACACACTACTGCCTATGCCATTAGCTAGTATTCCTTTGGTTCCTACTTTCCCCAAGGAACTTCTAGTCTCTCTTGCTATATATTTTTTTCTCTCTGGATTTCCCTTCAGTCTTTAGAATTCTTGTCTCTTATGCAAGTCTACTCCAAATTTTCCTCCCAAATTTTTAAAACCAAACCCATCTTCCTACTCATCAAACTAAGGACCTCTAGTTAACAGTATCCACCCTTCTTGGAATGCCTGTTTAGCACTGATCTTTTGTTAAACAGTATTATCTTTTGAGCCTTACCGCCCCCTGCCTTAAGTATCTGATCAAAGTAGTGCTTTTCAGAAAAATTTAGGGATGCCCTAAGAATAGTTCTGGTATCATTTGCTAAGAGAATACAGTTTTCTCCACATGGTTTACATGTGTCTATTTTTTCCTCTGATTATGGAGCCTGGAGGAGTATATTAGACTATGTGTCCACAGGTAAACAGAAAAATACCTGGTAGAGTTTTATTCAATTTCTTAAGGACTCTGCCCAAATTGTTTGTTGAATAATTCTTATTTCTTTGGGGCTAATATATTGCTTAAGGATCTTAATAAAAAAGAGCTTTTAAAATTATTATTCAGTATAATTCTTAGTGGCTTAAATCAAATGACAAGGTTCAGAGCTCTGCTGTGAGATCAGCTTTGTTTAATAAAAGGCAATGGCTGAACATTAGTGAATGACTTCCTGGTCCAGCCTTAGAATTTTTCAGTTTAGGGATTAGTTTGATTCTAAAAGACAAAATGTTCACCAAATTTTCTGATTATTTCAAAGATGAATTCAGTCTTAATGATTGTCATAGTACTTTATTTTGAAAAGTTGAGATCAACTGATAATACCAGTGTTGTGATGAGATTCAGCATGTACTCAAGAGTAGATTTAAGACTCTAGATGAGAACTAAAATTTCTCTCAGAACTAACTTGAACTTTCATGGACAAATTGAATCCGCTTGGGATTTACTATTTATAGATATATGCCAATTTAATCATTTGACTAAATAAAAGAGTCTTTAGTAGTCCACTTACAGAAGATGACTATGTAAACATAGTATTTATAATAAGTAAATACTTTTTGGTATTATATTTACATAACCAGCTGCTGTATTTATGTAGCTTATAGTTGGCTGCTTCACCAGGACTCTGCAAATCACTCAGAACCCAAGGAGGTAAGATTTCTGAATTGCCTATTTTTGCTATATAAAAGTCCAGCCACAAAATTAATTTGATTTTAACTGTATTTTTATAGTTGCTGTGGAACTAGACCTAAAATTTTATCAGATGGTTGACTTGTTTTGTTACCATTTTACATTCCAGTATACTATATGTTTTTCAAAAGTCTGAGATTTGTTTTTAGAAAGTATACTCTATCTTCAAAAAATTATTTATTTGGTAGTTTCATATGCATATCTGGAAAAATAACTACTGGACTTGTTTATAAAAGGCCTCCCTGCTAGTTTAGATCAGAATCTAGATGTGGCAGTGTATGTAGGAACATAGTAATAATAAATAGTGTCCATTTGCTGAGTACCTCATTTTTGCCAGGCTCTGTATGGCTGCAAAGCAGCCATAGCCTCATTTAAACCTTGCAACAACATTCAGAGGTAAGTATTAATATGCCCATTATACAGATGAGGAGGTTCAGCAGATGGCTTAATCTTATTGTGGCTCAGTTTCTTCATTAGTAAAACAGGGATAATGGAAGTACTTATTTTTTAAGATTAGTATGAAGATTAAAGAAGTTAACACATATATGAAACTTCAGAACAGTGCTTGGCTAGTAGTAATCCCTCCATAAATGTTAGATGTTGTTATGAAGCCTGTACCTACCTGTTATTTCACGTGGTTGTTCAGAGCTGAGGATGTGGGCTATAGAGAAGAATGAGAGAAAAAGCCATGTTCCTAATATGTCTAATCTAGAGGTAAATTTTAGTTAAGTTTTAAGAGAATCCTATGTGCTTTTAAAAATTTTTTCTTCGTTTGCTTTTCTTTGGCTCCTGGTATGGATTTTGTTTGGTTTTGTTTTGACTTCTTAGTACAAGTAACTTTTGAAGGAAGTTCAGTTTACCTTAGATGAACCAAAGAAAAACTAAAAAAGGTAAAGCAGAGATTATATTCTTAAAATCCCTGTTACTGCTTCAAAGTCCAGGAAATACGAGTTGCAGATACAGCTGAATCCCCTTTTTGGACCCTTTCCTGAAGCCATTTTCTTCTCTCTTTTTATTCCCAGAGAGAAACTTGTCATTCAACAAATAATAGTGAATTTCTGCTATGTGTTAGGCTCTGTTCCAAGTGCTGGGGAGACACCAGTAAATAAAAAAAAAAAAGTCTCTACTCTCATGGAGTTTACAACTACTATTCTGTCTGAAGTTTGCATATGTTCTGCCTAACCTTGTTTTTACATTTTTACCAAATATGTATATATTAGTAATACAATTGTTTTGCTGCATTATTCAGCATATTGCCTTTTATGGTTGTTTTTGAGAAAGTATCTGTGTTGATATAATTAAACCTAAATAGTATTCTGTTTTTTATCCATTCTACCTTCTAATCAGCAATTAGTTTATTTTCCATGTTTACTATTACAGTTCTCCAAAAAGATCATTAAACATGTCACCTTGGGCAGATGGGAGGGTTCCTTTAAGGCAGCATGTTTCCAGCTTTTTGTTCTTTTGGCTTTTGTTTTGTTTGTTTTTTGACAGGAGATCTCTCTGTGTTGCCCAGGTTGATCTCGAACTCCTGGGCTCAAGCAATCCTCCCACCTCAGCTACCTGAGCAGCCAGGATTACAGGCGTGCACCACTGCGCCTGGCTCAAGCTTTTGATTGTGACCACAGTAAGAAGTATATACCTCAGCTTAGTAAGCACACGTATACATCTGGAACAAAAAACTTCAAGAAACAGTATTTACTTACCTTTACTATCTGGGATGCACCCTATTTTATCCTTTTAAAATACAGGTCATATACAACCCACTAAATTGATTTCATCACCCATATCTACCATTTGTAAAACATTGCTCTAGGGTATATAATTAGAAGTGGAATTGCTGAGGAGTTACTTATGTACATCTTGAACTTCACTAGCTATTGCCTATTACATTTCAAAATAGTTGAACCAATTTATACTCCCATCAGCAGTATAGGGGTTCCTGTCTCCCCACATTCTTACCAATTCTTGATATTGCCAGATGGATGAGAAATGGCATTTTGTTTTAAATTTGCTTTCCCCTGTTTACTAATGAGGTGTTTAAAGTGTGTTTTAAACTATATCATGTAGAAGTTTTTAATTTAAGAGTAGTCCAAGCTGGTGACAAGGAGGAAACATTATTATGACTGACTACTCCCTCTGGTAGAAAAGAATAGTGTAATAATTATTTAATATCTGTCATATTGAGTGTTAACAATGTGCTAGACACTATACTAAGTGCATTGTGTATATTATTTCATTTAATCCTCGTGAGAACCCTGTAAGATTAGTACCTCCTTATTATACAGATGGAGAGATTCAGAAAGGTTAGTCACACCATTACTAAGTAGTAGAGCCAGAATTTAAATCCAGGTTGTTGTAACTTCATAACTTCTGTTCTTTAGTACTTTATGCTATTGGTAAATTCTTAGCAGAGGAAAGTTTGTCATTGCTGCTCTCTTTTGTTGTTTTGTCTATTAAATATGTTTATGTTTTTGAGTTTCACTGATATCTTTTTTTTTCTTTCTCAGGCAGTGAACTCTTCTCTCACGTACAACTTCTCCTTATTTCTAGCCTAGGATAGTGGTCTTGTAACCTAGGATTCTGGTCTTGATCACATTTTGAGTTGATTCTTTCTCTTTGGCCCTTATCTGACTGTCTCTTTCCCCTCCTCATCTTCTACCTTACTATTCTGTATAATCCTTTCCAGTGGTTTGCAACCTTGCTGTGCCTCAGAATCACATGTGAAAAATTTTAAATACACAGATGCCTAGATTTCAGCCCTACCTTGGGAATTCTGATTTGGAAATATTTATTTTTCAAAGGCCCGTAGATTCTGTTGCACAGCTATGGTTGGAACCCATTGCCTTAGTGGTTAATGATGCTTTAGAGACAGGCAGACTTGAATTAGAGTCCTGATTCCTTTAAGCTTATTAGTTGAGTGATTTTAGCCAAGTTCTTTAACCTTGGCTAAGGTTCTTCATCTATAAATTAGAGATGATATTATTACTCACCTCAGAGGGTTGTTGAGAGTAAATGAGGTAATGCTTTTAAAACACCAGAATGATTTATAATTCTTCTTAAACGTTGTCCGCTGATAAGATGTCATCATTACGTTGTCCTTTCTCCAGTCAGAATACTTTTGCATTAATGTATATCAACTTGGTGTCAGAAAAATACTTAGTGTCAGAAAAGAGTAATCTGATAAATACCACCGTAAGGGATGTATGATAGCTAGTTTTCATTCTTTACCTTCCATTAGTGGAATTGTAGTAGGGGGTAGAGAAGTAGGCAGATTGTTTTTGTCACACCAATCAGCCAGTCTTCTCTGCCTGTATAGTTTGGACCAATGAGGAAAAAGAAGGGGGAAAGTGTTACTGGGAAAACAAATGTTTTCATTTCCTTCCTAGGAATTTTTCTTCTTCTCTTTCTCCCCCAGTTTCCTCTTTGAGCTTAGCATACTAACATCACTAACATCATCAATCTAGTCTCAAAACTGCATAGTAATTTACCTATCCCCTACCCACCCTTATCCCCTACTACCCAGTTCCTCTTCACCACCATTAAATCTCCGTTTATCATTCTATTCTTTCAGATTGCCTTTAGTTCAGTTGTAACTCATTTGATTACTTGAACCCCAAGTCTGCACATTCCTAAGCTATTACTCAAGTAAGGGCCAATCTAAATCCTGACAAACTGTCTCCTTGCCTAGTATGGGCCCATTCCTGACCATGGGGTTTTAACTTTTTTTTTTTTTTTTTTTTGAGACAGAGTCTCACTCTGTTGCCCAGGCTAGAGTGAGTGCCGTGGCGTCAGCCTAGCTCACAGCAACCTCAAACTCCTGGGCTCAAGCGATCCTCCTGTCTCAGCCTCCCGAGTAGCTGGGACTACAGGCATGCGCCACCATGCCCGGCTCATTTTTTCTATATATATTTTTAGCTGTCCATATAATTTCTTTCTATTTTTAGTAGAGATGGGGTCTCGCTCTTGTTCAGGCTGGGGGTTTTAACTTTTGAGGATTGGGAAAGGATTAAATTAGCTGAACTTTCAGGCATGTCAGCAAGGCTGCCACTAGACTCTTTGATCTCCTTTACTATTTATACCTAATGGTAATAGAGTATAATAATGATATGTTATTACCATTAGATTAATAGATTTACCTGTAGATTAATTTTGTTATATTTGTATATAACATGTTTTATTATTTGTATGTATAACTGCTTTCAAATTAAAAACTGAGGCTGGACCATTTATAGTAATTTAATAACTTATTGGCTTTATCAAAGACTGAAAAGCCTTATGGAATAGGTGGAATTTGAACTAGACTTTAACAGATGGGTATACTTTTTTCTGTAAGTAGAGAGGAGAGGCAAGGGATTCCAGTTAAGGAGACTGACATGAGCAAAGGCTTAAAGGAAAGAGAATGCAAATTTGGAACATTTTGAGTAGATTATTTTTTAGTTTTTCAAAGGGTTCATGTGGTGGGAGTAAAGCTAGGTAGTTTGAAATCAAACTTTGGAAATTTCTGAATGTTCCACTAAGATGTTTGAATTAGCAGGTTTTTGATATGTCCTATAAATTCATTTAGTTTGTCTTGATTGATATACACACAACTTAGTTCTGAGATTCCCTAAGAGATTGTACATGTTTAGTGCATCCTGAAACATTTGGCCTGGTTCATTTAAGTTGATGGCCACTGCCAGGTCTCCTTTCTACTTGCTCCCCTTTATCCCAATGCTTTAGTTTTCTCTGCCTGTTGATCTGTGCTTAATCAGCCTTCCTCTCAGTTTTTCCTTGTTAATCTCCAGATGCCAAGTCAGCAACACGAGTAGTGTCTGTTTATCACAAGAGTGGTAAATTCTTATTTAATGCTTGCTGTGTATCTCCTTCACTCTTCAGAAGATTGTTTGGTACATATTTTATTTATAAGACAGTTATTGACTTTTCCTGTTTCTCTTCCTTTGCAGACCTAGAGGATCAAGACATAATGGGAGCATTTTTAGACAAGCCAAAGATGGAAAAGCATAATGCCCAGGGGCAGGGTAATGGGTTGCGATATGGGCTAAGCAGCATGCAAGGTTGGCGTGTTGAAATGGAGGATGCACATACAGCTGTGATCGGTTTGCCAAGTGGACTTGAAACATGGTCATTCTTTGCTGTGTATGATGGGCATGCTGGTTCTCAGGTTGCCAAATACTGCTGTGAGCATTTGTTAGATCACATTACCAATAACCAGGATTTTAAAGGGTCTGCAGGATCACCTTCTGTGGAAAATGTAAAGAATGGAATCAGAACAGGTTTTCTGGAGATTGATGAACACATGAGAGTTATGTCAGAGAAGAAGCATGGTGCAGATAGAAGTGGGTCAACAGCTGTGGGTGTCTTAATTTCTCCCCAACATACTTATTTCATTAACTGTGGAGACTCAAGAGGTTTACTTTGTAGGAACAGGAAAGTTCACTTCTTCACGCAAGATCACAAACCAAGTAATCCGCTGGAAAAAGAACGAATTCAGAATGCAGGTGGCTCAGTAATGATTCAGCGTGTGAATGGCTCTCTGGCTGTATCAAGAGCCCTTGGGGATTTTGATTACAAATGTGTCCATGGAAAAGGTCCTACAGAGCAGCTTGTCTCACCAGAGCCTGAAGTCCATGATATTGAAAGATCTGAAGAAGATGATCAGTTCATTATCCTTGCATGTGATGGTATCTGGGATGTTATGGGAAACGAAGAGCTCTGTGATTTTGTAAGATCCAGACTTGAAGTCACTGATGACCTTGAGAAAGTTTGCAATGAAGTAGTCGACACCTGTTTGTATAAGGTAGCTAGACTTTTTTAAAAAATCATAAAATTATCTTATGTCCTATTAATTATTCTACTATTTAATCATCTTAGAACCTGTACTCAAAAATAAGTTTTTGGCACAATTGCAGTATACTTTTCACCAATTATGAAAATATATCAGAGGAACACTTTTTAGAAATAAATTACCCAGGTATCATCTATATAAGAGTTATAATCTGAATATTTAGTCTTTTAGTAACCCTGACTATTTGAGTTTTACAATAATGTGGAAGATTATCAGAGGTAAAAAGATTATATCAGAGTACATGTTTTGAAAGAAAGAAAGTGGGGAGGGTTAGGCCTCAGTGTCTATAAATGAAAAACATTTTGGAGTTTTAATTATTTTTTACCATGTGATATCTCAGTATATTTATGATATCTCAGTACTTTGAGACTGTGGTTTCATGACTCTGTAGTACTTACAAAGGGACTTTAGTGATTGTTTGGTGTGATGTAATAGAAATAGCCTTGGACATGGAGTCAGAAGAACTTGATATGAGACTATGTATGACTTTAGGTAAGCTATTTAAACTCTCTGGAAAATCAGTTGCTTTAATTGTAAAAAGAGTAAGACAGATTTTATTGCCCTGTCTCATGGGGTTGTTGAGAGGATCAAATGGGATCATGTACATAGATGAGCTAGTTCAGCGCCTTTATTTTACAGATGAGGAAACTGAAGCTGGAGAAGGTTCTGCAGACTTAGCCGTGGGATCAAAACTTACCCCTATTACTTTTGTACTCTACAGTCTTGAACAAATTGACCTCCCTCAGCTATGAAATGGAAATACTAGTATAGTATCTCACTCATTGGACAGTTAAGGAATTAATGAGTTTAAATATTATATTTCTAATACATACATGTTTATAAATGACTTGTACAGAGTTGTACATCTTTAGTAGCAGCATTAAGACTAGAAAATCTAGGCCCTTAACTTAGGTTCAGTGTTCTACCACATTCTATTTTGTCAGTAATGCTCATTAACTCATTTCTTGATTTTTTTTAAACAAATGTTGATTTTGCAAAACTTTTCTGAGGGCATATATTTGATATTTTAACATGCAGACATAAAAATCCAACATAATACTCTCTGCAGTTTTATGCATACTGCCAGCTGTATTTAAAATCTTAATTATAATCTGATTATACTTAGAAATCAGGTTTATGTAATATCCAGCACATATGTTGAAAAAATCAATAGAGTAACAACTTGACAGTGCATTCTGTCAATTTCTGAATTTTGGACAAACTGTATTGTTTGTTGTTTAATGATGTAAGGTCAGTTTTTCCATATAACTGGTTTACATACTTAAATGTAAAATTACTAATAGGTCCAGGGAGGCTAACACCGATTCAAATATTTTAATTACTTAGGTGTCTTTTCAAATGAATATACTTCCTAAAAGTCAGTTTTTCTAATTATGAAAGTTAAAAGCTGGTTTATAAATTTTATAGTTTTACTTCTAATTCCATATTTCTACTTAAGAAATGAGTATATTAGCCCCATAATTTATTATAATTTATTTTAAATGTAAAATTGTCAAATATACATGTAACTGAAGGTCAAACCCTATTTTAAAGAATGCCACTGAAAGTTTCTGTCTGGTATGGAATGAATGTGTGTGTATGTGTGTATTTGTGTTAGGTATCAATTCAAGTTAAGTAGGCCACTAGTAAATGTTTAGAAATAGTTTTGTTTTATAGAATTACAAAAAGTGATTATTACAGTGGGATTTAACCTGTAATGTTTCTCTCCTATCTTTTGGAGTGTTGGTTATATTGAATTATATAGTGTATGGGAGGTTGGAGGTGGTTGCCCCCACACACATAGGCATTTTTTTTCCTCTTTAAAAATAACATAGTTTCACTAGAATGTGTATAACTGCAATTGACATGGCTGTAAAGGTTTTCAAGGGTTTGAAGAGCAAAAAGAAAACCAAAATATTCTTACCCTTTTTTCTTCCCAGGGAAGTCGAGACAACATGAGTGTGATTTTGATCTGTTTTCCAAATGCACCCAAAGTATCGCCAGAAGCAGTGAAGAAAGAGGCAGAGTTGGACAAGTACCTGGAATGCAGAGTGGAAGGTGGATCATTTAACAAAAAATAAGTAGCTTTATTAAAGAAAAATCTTCAACACAATCAAACTTTAATTTAGCTTTTAGATCTTTACATGCCTTTGATATCTAGGTTTAGGGTACAAAAGTGGGAAAGGGCATTTCTGCAGTAGCTGTTTAGATGTATGCAGTTGTCCCAACACAGTTATATTAGAAATAACAATTACTGTGGAAAGTATCCTACATTTTATTTTATTCAGGGATACTTTTGTTTTAAAAGGCTAAAAATGTTTATATGCTCTAAAATTCTTGATGAATTCACTGGCATGAATAATTTTATGCCAGGAAAATCTGATTTATGCTTTATTTAATTACCAAGACATTATTTATGATGGTGATAATTTGAATACCATCTTTCTGTGAAATGCTGTGTATATTCATTTAAAATCTCTAGGGCTTTGTTTTTGTTTTTGTTAACTTGAAGGGCACAGCCTGATTATTAACAATTTTCATTGACCACAGCTTTAAAAAATTTGCTTTAACTGTTTCAAGGCTTCTTGTCTAAGCCATAAATTGTCTTACCTAAACAAGATAGACCTGAATAGAAGACATAATAGTTCTCTACCTGACAGAAATTTAACTGCTGAGTAAAATTAAGAAATTAATTAAGACTAGGAAATTCCAGAAGTATGTTTCTTATAAGTCTGCAAATTACTTTGAAACAATTGGAAAGGTTCATACCTCTCGCATGTAATGCCTTTAAATATTTGAAAAAATTTAAAATGATTTTTGATGCAGCTACTACTTGGTATAAACATTATCTCTCTATTGAATTCCAGTTTACTGCATATGCATATATGCAGTGTAGTTTCTATAAGCAGAAAAACCTGACATGACTTTAATAGTGCTAAAATGCATTTTGGGCTCCTAATGTCATTAATTTGCACGTTAAAGACCTCTACTAGCATGCACACATTGACCTATCACACTATTACATCCCACTGTGCCTGCATTATTAAAATTAATATTCACTTTAATTTTGTTTTTTCCCTTTTAGCTATTTGATAGCAGTTATAATCAGCCTAATATTAGAATCATGATTGTCTTTGATTTTCAGTACTGTCTAGAGCTGTTATTTTGTTTTTATTGCCCTCCCCTACTTGATAGTGATACATCTAGTATGTGTTTGTACTATTTAGTATTTCATTCAGTAGACGTACTATTCAATGAGGTTGTTTCCTTACTATTACCAAAGGTCCTGGAATTTTTATATTTTAAATTAATCATTTCAATATAAATTATTTATAGATAATATAGTAAAATAAACTATTTAGAATGCTACAATCATTGATCAAACTATTGATTAGTGGAAGTATATGAAACCATAAGAATATGTATAAGGATAAGTTGATATTTAATGTGTTGGCACTTTAACTTGGGCATACATGTTGTCTTAGTGGTTTAAAGAAATAAGCATAAGTGCTTCAGTATTTTTACTAAAAAATGGGATCAAATTTTAGGAATGAATTGCTACTTTTCTCTTTAGTATATACTCTTTAAAGTAAGTTTTAGATGGAATTATGAAATATTTACTTTACATAATTTTGTTACATTGTTTTATATTACTTATCAAGCTAGAAGAGATGCCATCTGGACAGAGTTTACATTAATACTCAGTATTTTTGATATGTTGAAGTGTTGTTATACTTGTACCATTCAATTAGAGATTATGTCATAAATATGGTATTTTTTACTCAGATGGATTTGATGAGACTGCAACTAGAGAATAAATATTACATTAATTAAAACTGTTACTATTTAAAAACATAGAAAAAATGTAACTGTTTGTATTGTAAAAGTTGTTGTATCTCATCAGTGAAAAATACTGCATTCAGCTTCCAAAGCAGGCACTGAATACCTTTTTCTTTTTTTCCCTTTGTTTTTATAAATACATGCCTTCACAAGATTACTGTGGCTACTAAACCTCACTTTGCTTCAAACATTGTTGGCTTCTCTGTCCACAGCATAGAAAACAACAAAGGCTTTCCAGCTCTCCTTTCTCCTGTTATTTGTCCCTTTCTAAATACTTGGCTCTCTGGAGATACGAAAAGATTCAGCTCATAATTTAAACCATACTGTCATTAAGTTTGTGGTCCTTCTAAGCCAATTTAAGATTATACTCCTGTATATATTTCTCAAATCTTTGCTATAGACTACCTGAGCTTTAAAGTTGTGAACTTGGAGATAACTGATAGAATCCTTCAAATTTGGTGGAGGAGAGTCACAGGGGATCAGAATGTATTTGTATATATGTATGTGAAACACGAATCTTCTATACATATATATTTTTTATCAAAGCATTCAGTCTTTTTAAGATTCTAATTAAAATGTATAGTCCAATAGCAATTAAAGGAATATTTCTTAAAATTCATCTCTTTTTCTTTTTTGAAAGCAGAAAGAAACAAGGCTAGTGTAGTATTAATGGTCAGGTAGTTTAAATGTATTGTCCCATATGGAATAGGAGATATTAATTGTTTTTAAAGCCTTACATTTTCAAAAAAGAATTTGTTTTCCTGTAATGTTCTTCACAGTTAAAATATCCTAATTTACATTTTAACAAAGGAGATGTAAGATACATCAAATAGAGATGATTCAAGGTAATGTTTTTTAGACCTGAAACCATATTGATTGAATTTATCATCAGTGTTCATTTCTATTGTATCTAGTTATCTATCCAATAATTGTATTGGCTTAGCAGAGACTGTATGTTAAGTGTATTACAGCTTTAGATTGTGATATTGTGCAGTTCAGGTAAACATCAAATCCCTTTATTTTTGTACAGTAGATTTCCAGCATTAGAACCATGTAGAATAAATATACTAGATGTTAAAGATTGCACAATAAAGGAACTTGGCAAACCAAATCTGAGATCCTTGCATTTTGTTCAGATTTAAGACTGGTTTTTAAAAAAGGCGAAAAATAATAGATGGTAAAATTTGGCCTTTATTCTAAAAGGAAAATTCAAACCATGTAAAGAAATATTATGGGTAGCCATGTTGTCTTTTAATAATTTGAGGCTTGATCAAAGGATGAAAGATCTTTATATGCATTGTTATTTTTCAAAGGTATTTACAAATTGAGAAGTATAATGATAATTTCTTGCCTCAGTGATGACAAAGAAAATACCATTTCTTGCTATATTGGAAAACAAAACTTGAACATATAACTTACAAATACTTTTGGCCTGAATTTGCACGTAAAGTGTGCTAAAACTTCTTTTACTTAAAGTGAATAGAATTTTAGAATTCTTTGTAAGTTTCTTTGTTCATAATTTTTTATATTCTGTGGTATAAATAGCAATATGCATCTGCATGACAACACTGCAAATCATATCACTATGCCTATTTAATAACTGGATGTTTTAAAATTATTTTAAATGCAGTTGTATGGTTTATCAAATCTTTCTCTTTTTAGAAATTTTGTAATGAAATTTAGACCTTTTCTAGTCAAGGCTTTGTTCAAGTAATCAATGAAGGAAATGGTATATCTATACAATATATTGTTTAAAGATACTTTAGAGAAAAACTGAGAGTGATGTTCAAGTACATAATCTAATCTGTACATGCTACTTAAGTATCATCTTATAAGTGTAAATGTACATATAAAAGTAATTTGGGTTAGTATATAATCAATAAATTCCCCTATACTTAAAGGTTATTATTTTTTTTTTCAAATCTGTGCAATGTATTTTATAGAGTAAAGTTCAGGAAATATGTTTCCAGTCTAAAGAGAAGAGTGATCTTAGAAATAACTAGTTGTCATCTTAAGAAAGGATGTTTTTATTTCTATACACATAATCCCTGATTATGTAATACATTGATTTAACATGAAATATTTTTTTCTTTTCACATTTTTATCTTGATTATTTTCATTCTTTGAAGTTAATCTTTTGTGTCATTTTGTACATCCCTTTGTCATAAATTTTGAATGGTCAACCTGCTTTGTTTTTTTTTTTTTTTTTTTATGATACCAGTTCAGAAAATCTCAGATCTGTTAAATGTCATCTTTAAAAACCTAAGTTATCTTTGTTTCAGTTTTCTTTTTAATTAAATTTGATAACACTTACAAAAAAAGTACTTCTGATTCCCAGAAATCATAAAGAAGCAGGGGGAAGGCGTCCCCGACTTAGTCCATGTGATGCGCACATTAGCGAGTGAGAACATCCCCAGCCTCCCACCAGGGGGTGAATTGGCAAGCAAGTAAGTTACATTCTGCACATTCTTACACTTTGTCAGTATATGAAAATATTAGGTGTCCATTAATAAAATGTGTGTTTAATTTCTAAAGTGATGTGTACTTACCTATGTTTTTAAAATATTTAACCTGTGATTTCAATGCTTTTTAGTTTAAGATATCTGGTGCTTGTTTAGAATAGACATAGAATATTATTTTCTATAACTTAACACATTAACTGCAGTGTGAATTGTATTTAACTCATGTTAGTTTTGAGCCCGGGGCCTAGAGAAGCGTATGTAACACACACATCTCCTTACCTTGGGAGCCGAGTGAATTATTTTTCAAGTTTC
Organism: Eulemur rufifrons; assembly: GCF_041146395.1. NCBI lineage: Eukaryota > Metazoa > Chordata > Mammalia > Primates > Lemuridae > Eulemur > Eulemur rufifrons. Next base: position 89,454,776 of record NC_090984.1, read on the forward strand.
ATATGACTCATGTAACAGAAAACAATAAAAAATAACAAATTTTTCATTAAATTAGAGAGGATCATTTCGTTTTCAAAGTTTTTATTCTATTTTCGTAATAAAACACCGTGACCCCGAGGAAAAAAATGTTTTTTCTCATGTGCAGTCAACGTGTTAATTATACCGAGGGTTGTGTTTAGTCGAAGCTTGGGTGACATTGATTTCCTCATAGAGCATAAATAGATAATATAATGGAAGAATTTTTTAAATTACACAGAACTGCAAAATTCTAAGTGTCATTAGTAGTATTATAATTTATTTGGCAAACTCTGGAAAACATGGCACCCCAAAGATTCTCTTAGTTCATCTGGGCCATGCTTCTATATATGATTTTCCCACCATTTTTAGTTGTTAATTGCTGGTTGGTTGGGTTTTGGTGTCAGGGAAGATAGAGGAGGATGCATATTTTTCATTTTCCCTTTCCACTCATAGAACTGGACTAATTTTGTTAAATATTAAGCTTACAACTTTACATAATAAACTAGAGAATTCAAGCAATTTTATAAATCAAGGCTTAAAACAGTTTTGCCCTGAATACTCGTATAATTGACCTACAAAAATATATTATTGACTAACTTTCTTGATTCTCCACTGTTGCAAGTGTAGCCATGTTGTTTGTAATAATTTCACTAAATAGTGATTGTATTATAGAAGTTCCTGTTTGAAGTTTTTATTTTTTGGAAACTTTTCCTATGTGACTTTCGATGAAATTACTATCAATAAAACTACTTCAAATCCATTTTGGAAGTAGGGAGGCTATAACTTATAAATACTACTATAGATTTTTTAATAAAATATTACTCAAAAACTAACTCCTAGACTTGTCGTGGAGATGACAGATTTGACATTTCAGTTTTAATAGAGCTTTTAAAAGGGGGATTAAGAAAAGCAGAAACTTTGTATCTGAATTATTTTACAACAACAGATGTTGAAGTTATTTCTACTTCAAAACTAAGATGCACCTTGTAACTAATATATATTAGTATTATATCTTAAAAACAGCATAGCCATTGCTGACTCATAACCACTTTAATCCAGTTCAAACAGAAGTAGTAGACCACATAGACTGTTTTTTTAAAAACCATGAGTTTTAGTCTTCTCTTAACTGGTTTGGTGGAATGTTAGCATTTTAGAGTAAATTTACCTCTACTTTAACATTGGGACTCAAATATCTTAAAGTGGGGCTTGCTAATTGGCAGCAAGAAATAGAACTAAAATAATTTCTAAGTGTAAGATAATCTCTGAAATTTTAATGAACACGTGGCTGTGAGTTATTAGGCAATATTGTGCTTTCTGAAGAATTAATTTTCTGCATTTTTTTAAAATTTAGGCGGAATGTAATTGAAGCCGTTTACAATAGACTGAATCCTTACAAAAATGATGACACTGTAAGTAGCATTTTGGCTCCCTCTGCTTTCCCTTCCCCTCCACTCTAAATGCATATCCTTCCTACCTGTTTTTGCAGAGCTGTTCACTGTACCCATTCTTTTACACACACCCCTGATTGATTGCTCTGAGCTCTGCTTGCTCTGATCTCTGCCTGCACCACAGTTCTAGTGATTGAGGACATAACCATGGTGAGTGGCCACCTCTCTCAAAAAAGGAGAAAGTCCTTTTGAATCATGCTAGTTTTTATTAAGAGTCTGCAAGCAATCAACTTCAGAAGGTTTGCCTCCACTAATTATTTTTTTGAATGGGAAAAATATCTCTACTCAGTGAATCTTGAATTACTCTGAGTTTTGTAAGCAGCTGCAACAGAACATCAGAATGTCCGTCTCCAATAAATAGTTTTTATGGTTGAAAATACCTTTGTCAAGCATCCTGAACTATGTACTTCATTTAAATATTAACGTAGAGTATTAGGTTTATATAAATAGACATTAGAGTGCCATATTTTCCAATTAAATTTACTATTGCAATTCTATTGTATGATGTTTATAGAAAAGTAGTAACTTAAAATCATTTGGGCACTGCTCTGAAATATTTTATGTATTATATTATGAAGCTTCCTCAAATTTCTTATTATCTGAGATCTTAATTTTTTCTGATGCCATAAAAGTGGTGTTCTAAAAGTAGATTGGGTTTTATCAAAAAGAAAATTCTTTTTAGCAGCTTTATTGATTTAGTAATACATTTGGTCAAATTCACTGTAAAACCATATTTTAAATATTTTTCAAAACAAAGGGTTAATTCTTTGAACAGATTAAATATTGCTATTTCGTATATACACATACCTGCTTATATACTTTTTAAAAGATTTATATTCTAAAAGTCAACTTTACAAAAACCTTACCTTTCTGCATTATCCAGAAAGTAGTGTATTTTGGCACCTCTAAGCTTTAATTTAGTTCCTTGTTTTGTTTGTTTCCTTTTATAAAGGATTCTACATCAACTGATGATATGTGGTAAAACTGCTCATCTAGCCATGGAGTTTACCTTCACCTCCAAAGGAGAGTAAAGCTCAACTTTGTTGACCTTTTAACATCCATCCTCAACTTTAAGGAAGGGGATATGACGTGGGTGAGAGTGATTACACCAGAGAACTTCAGCAGTACAACAGCTAGCCCAGAACTGAATTTTTTTTTTTTTTTTGTAAATTTGAGACTTATGTAAACGTGATTTCAAACCGTAATTCATGTTGTAAATCAGACTCCAGCAATTTTTGTTGTATGATTTTGTTTTTTTGTAAAGTGTAATTGTCCTTGTACAAAATGCTCATATTTAATTATGAACTGCTTTAAATCACTATCAAAGTTACAAGAAATGTTTGGCTTGTTGTGTGATGCAACAGATATATAGCCCTTTCAAGTCATGTTGTGTTTGGACTTGGGGTTGGGACAGGGAGAGCAGCAGCCACTTCAGCTAGATATTCACACGTGCACATGATGATGGAGAATAATTTCAAAATCTTACAACGCTGAACATCCAAGGAGTTATTGAAAACTATCTTAATGTTCTTGGTAGGGGATTGGCATTGTTGATAAAGCTGGTCCCTTCATTTAACTGTCAGGATGTTCTCTCCTTGTTGCCATGAGTATTGCAGGTAATACAGTATATTCATAAGAATATCAATCTTGGGGCTAAAATGCCTTGATTCTTTGCACCTCTTTTACAAGTCCTTACGTTACTAATTGATAAGCAGCAGCTTCCTACATATAGTAGGAGACTGCCACATTTTTGCTATCATGATTGGCTGGGCCTGCTGCTGTTCCTAGTAAGATATTCTGAATTCCATTTTATCAATAAAGCTTGATTTAACAAACAAGAAATTTAATCATGTATGTGTACTTCCTCTCTTACCCCGGCCTTTTAAAACACCATACCATTGTAAATGAGATGTTTCTCATAGGAAAAGATGTTAGTCTCTTTTAATTGGACAACTCTGTTACTCAAGGCATAGATGAACTGTTACCCTTACATTAGAAAGACTAAAAGATTCAAGTCTCTGTTGTTCCTTAATCTGTTTTTCAAATAGGTTTCTTTTAGGCTGCTTATTTTTCATTAAGATGTGCATCAGCTTGAATTTGCCTACTGTTTAATTAAAATAATTGTCAAAGTTTGACAATCTAACACTCTGTGGTAGGAGTGTATGTGTGTGTTTGTGAGTGTGTGTTTGCCTGTGTTTTTTAATTGGCCCATGTCTTTAGAATCCAAGTGGTTAAGATGTATTTGTGATTTGAAATATAGCATGTTGATAATATTTAGCTGTTGGCCTTTAAAAATAACTTTCAAAGCTTAAAGAATTGTAGATATAAAAACCTAATTTAATTTAGGCTTAAAGTCCTCTGATTAAGCATGTGAAAGTAAGTTTTAAAATCTGTCACATTGAAAAGACTACTGTTCTGTGCCCTTCTGTATTTTTGTCTCTTTAAGTTGAATATTGTATTTATCACCATGTAATTTAATCATTCAGTAGGCAGATTCCCCACTAGAAAACTATTAAAATGTAAGACTAAAATACAACATTGAATTACAAAATCAAAACTTTGTGTATAAAAGCTAGTATAATCCATTTTGTTATATTTGTTTTTTCCCTAACTTGGAAATATACATATTTGTATATATAGCCTTAAAACTAATGTAAAGTTAGGGGAATAGTGGGAAAAGTAATGTGAAATGTCTCAGATTTAAGTAGTTACATACCAGCAAAATCTTTTCATTATCCCTCTTATTTGTGAGGTGATTAAATGTACCTTAATTGTATTTAATTTATATCTTAATCCAGCATGAATGAAGAAAAACTGAAGTACTATTTATATTTAGAAATTCATAACAGTTGGAATTACAGAACCAATTCCGTACTTACAATAAATGCTTACTGTCTAAATCTGTGGTAGAGTGCGAAGTATGATAATGTTCTAAGTTATGGCTTTGCAAGCATCTAAATGTGCATTTAATTAATACCAGTGCTTCTAGTGTAGATTGATTATCAGACATACTAGTACTGAAAGCTAAATCCCTATTAATAACAAGCCAGTTCCTTAATTTTTTAAGTAGACGGAAATTTTTAGTTCCAGATATTTCAAAGCCTTGAACTGGACTGTGTAATCTTTTGAGATGCAAAACTTAAGTCACAAGTAGAGTATGTGATGGAAAGCTATATTTCAATCACTAACAGCATATTTAGAGCCTTTTTAAATTTAAGAGTCTTTAAACAAAAAAGAGGAAATTAAAATCTTCCTCTGTTAAAATTATTAGTATTGAAATTATGCTTGGAAGTGAGAAAATTGTATTTAAGTATGATCTAAGAAGACTAAATCTTTTCCACATGAGTCAGCACTGCCATACTAGATATAATGTTTCATTATAAAAATACAGGAAGGAACTGTACATTATAACAGCAGACTGTATGTGTTCCTGATTCCTGGGGGTAATGATGGGGAAGGAGAACCAACTACACTTTTTAAAGGCACTTTTGCACCTCTGTTGTGCACTTCGTTTTTGTACCACTTAAATTCTTGACCCCTCACCCCGCTTTTTTGTGCTAATTAGCATCTCAGGGCAATGCCTCAAAAATGTTTGATGCGTTCTATGTTCTTCGGAGGGAAAAAGTTCTTGTGTGACAGTAATATAGTATTCAAAATATACTTTCATTTAAATGTCTTATTTGCTGCGTTTAGTAGGAAATTCAGTTTTATATAGCAGACTCTTTTTACCCTAACATTAAAAAATTTCACTGATCTATTACTGTTTTAATAAGGTAGGATTTCCTAATTTCCACTTTCTTGGGGAATATTCTTTTACAGATGACAGAAGCAGTTCTAAGTATCAGCATTGACTTTAAAAAATCAAAGTGATACTTACACAGCTTTATAACTATCTCAAACATTTTTAATTGTAGTGGATTAACTTCTAGAATACTATGCAACTGCTGTGGCCACTTAATTTTTTATACTAACTTCATAACATTAAGAAATTTGAATTAAGGAATAAATTAGTTATGTGATTCAAATAATCTGAATTACAGCAGTACTTTTAGTGATCTGTTTGACCATATGTTAATCCAGCTAATAACTCAGCTTTTCCACAAAATGTTTTGAGTGTTATCTGCAAAACACTGTGCTAGGTTAAGCACCTTGGGACTATAAAGAGATGAATAGGTTCTTGCCTTCAAGGAATTTACATGAAGGCAAAATTTATAATTTAGTTATGTTAATGTCATAACTGGATCACTAATTTAAAAAATAGTTATTGTCCACTTATTATCTGCCAGGTACTTACCTGAACAAAGCAGGCTCCTGCCTTGAACCTGTTTGTCCTTTATTCACCTGTGAACTTTTCTTCTGTTTATTTTCTTCTCACCCAAGTTAATCTCATTCAGAAGAAAATTTTGCTTAGCATAAGAATAAAACAGGACTTATGAGGCTTAATTCCATGCTTGATTGCTTCTAACGATTGGCCTTTACTATTCCTGCTGATAGCAGTAAATCAGAGAAATAGGTAATGTATTTCTTAGATTCTCCAACCATAGAAATACAGGTGGGGTTGAGTTTATGGCATTTAAAAATATAAATAGCTAAATTTATCTTATTTAAGTAAAACTCTGTTCTTTATATCACACTGCCAGTATTATATCCAATTTTAGCCAAATGATTATTGTGTTTTAATATTTTAAAATAATTTCACTGCCCATCTTTACTGGACAAATTCATCTGGGAATTCAACTTATGATTTCTGAAAGAGCTGATGAAATTGGGTACTGCTTTTTCTTTTATTTTTTTGTTTTAATTTTGAATTCATAGTGTATACTTTTAGTTCATACTTTGCTATTAATATTTTGTACAGTATTGTGTTAGGATTTGGTATTAGAAAAGATATGTAAATATTTCAGTATATAAATGATTCTCATTTGAGGTTTTTCTTTGAAGGGAACTTAAAGAGTTTCATATACTTTTGCTTACAGATACTGCTAGTGAGGAGACCATTTTTTAATTGAGTATTTAATCTTTTAATTAGTTTTTCTTTTAGGCTTTAGCAGGTCGTCTTTATATTTTAAAATTTTAGAAGCCTAATTTTACCTTATTTCCTTCGATAATGTGCCATGTGTTTTGGTTTGTATTTTAAATTGTATATTACTTTGGAATATGCTTGAAATATTTAAGATTACATTTTTAAAATGTATAATACTGTATTATTTTCTTGGTCAAAATTTTAAGTCTCAGTTCAGTGTTGTTACTGATAGAATGTTCTGCAGAAATGATGAGGGACATTGTTCCACTTCATTGTTAAATGAACATTTTCCACTTTTGTTCACCTCAACACATTCTTTCCCTTTTACCTGTTTTTTATACTAAGCTAGTGGCCTCTGCTGTCATTGTTTTCCTATTTATATTACCAGCGGGTGGGAGTGCTAATTAGAAAAACTCAGATGGTATTGAAATTGCAGTTAACAACTTACACTTTTATGAGATGGGAAAGGATTAAGTTGACATAGCAACAAAGTGACTTTTTTTTTTTTTTTTTTTTTACTTATCCTGCATGAAATGTTGCTCCCATTTCCTCCATTTCATTTATGGTGTCTCTTTCTTTTTTCAAACCAAAACAGGCCAATTCCATTTTCCTGAGCAAGAAAGCTTAGTGCATTACCTCATCAAGGCCAATTAACATTATTAATACTATGTTAAACTGGGCTGAAAATAAGAAAACTTGGGAGATGAAGGAATGGGGAAATGGCAGTGAAATGGGCAGGGGAGGATTACTCTCAATTCTTAAAAGCCATAGGAAAGTCTTCCTTGGACCTGGCTGTAGATTTTTAAGAACTTTTTTTGTCACATAAACCAGCAAGAATCAACCTTTGCTGCTTCAGATATTTTGGTTTTCCAACAAGGAAGATAATGATAAAACTTACTGATTCTTCAACATAGAAACAACTGAGAAAAATAAATGTAATGCTTCTTCAATGCAAAACTGAACCCTTCATTTTCTTTCATTGCTCTAAAACCCAGTTTTCTACTAATGGCTTTCTCATTAAACTAAATGTTTAGAAAAATTGTTGAGAGTTTTTCTTTTCCTTTTTCATAGTCCTGATCCAGTGAAAGACTACTTTGTACTATGTGCATTTGTATGGTACTATCTAAAGTAAGGTAGATTTGTGGTAAGAGGTTGGGTAGCTGCAGGACAAAATTAGTTATATGCTAATTAAGTATAGTGAATGGCACAAGCTCATTAATAGCAATGGTTCTTAACCCTTTGGGGGCCTGTCGTGGTGGCTCACACCTGTAATCCTAGCACTGTGGGAGGCCAAGGCAGGTGGATCGTTTGAGCTCAGGAGTTCGAGACCAGCCTGAGCAAGAGCGAGACCCCATCTCTACTAAAAAATAGAAAGAAAGTAGCTGGACAACTAAAAATATATAGAAAAAATTAGCCGGGCATGGTGGCACATGCCTGTAGTCCCAGCTACTCAGGAGGCGGAGGCAGGAGGATTGCTTGAGCCCAGGAGTTTGAGGTTGCTGTGAGCTAGGCTGACGACACGGCACTCTAGTCCGGGCAACAGAGTGAGACTCTGGTCTCAAAAAAAAAAAAAAAGAAAACCCTTTGGGGTCACAGGCCCTTTGAGACTGATGAATCCCAGGGACTCCCTCATCCAGGAAAATGCATCTAATATGTATAACTCCCTGAAGTTTATGATACTGCAGTGGTTTATTGGCCCCTTAGTTAAAGTCCCATTCTAAAGTATATTAGGGCATCATCGTTTTTCCTGCAAAGCCCATCCATATATTTCAAGGTAATATTAAGGAATTGTAACACTCTCTAAAAGATAGAGGAGGTGGATCGGGGCCTGGCTAGAGTCTGATATTAAAATATACTTTTTAAAAAATACTGTATTTGTGGGGGGGAAAGAGTGATTAAAGGTTAAAAAAAAAAACCGTAGTATTCGAACTAGTTTTGGAGGGTAATATCTTTCTCTAAGATTTGCCACTTTTAAAATTCTACAGAGAAGAGGTAAAACAAATTGAATGTGTCTGGAATGTTTCTGACTGCCATAGTGCAGGTAGACTATATTAAACAGCACATTTAACTGTCAGAGCTTGCTCAGGTTTTAAGATTTTGAGCTTCCCGGTATTAGAGTTCATTAAATGTTCAATTCATTTCAGATTCTAGGGAATTAGGTATTTACTTACTAGTACAGAATGTTAAAATAGAATCTAACATGGACAAACCACCAATACATGGTTTATGAGATTTGTACTAAAATATAAATACAGTGAAAAAATTTTATTTGTTGCCAAAATTAGATGTTCACTTACAATTAATTCCGGTTTGTGACAATGTTGGAGCGTAGAAGCTTGTTTTACCTTGTTAGCCCTTGACTTAAATAGCTTATTTGCAGGAAAATACCTTGTTTGTAGTGATGTGCCCCAATACTGATTGATTTCACTTTTGAAATGATTTATTTCACTTAATTGTGTAAATGTTATGAGTGGAGAGACATGTACATGTTAAAAGCATGTGGCATTATATATAGAATCATTTTTTAAAAAATCTATAAATATAAGACTAATACAATTGCAGAAATATTTTTCTTAAACACAATGTGTAACAGAATTCTCCACAGTAATCCAGTTTGCAGTTTATGTGATCCAAACTTTTAAAGAAAATCCATAAATGTATATTTTGTATTATGTATCATTTCCTGGTCCAAAGAAAATATGTGAACTCAGTTCTGACTTTAAGAATGTACTTTTTGTTTTTAAGTCCATTGAAGAAATTGCATTCAGCCTGTGAATGGTTGCAGATTGTATTTGAGATGAAAAGTAGAAATAATTTCTAGTTTGCAAAACTGGTGCCACTAAATAAACAGGCAATTGAATAACGTGTGTGTATTTATGATTGTTTGATATTGCAAGCAGCATTTTTGTACTGCCAAGAAATTTTGAAATTAGCTATTGGGAGACTTGAAGACAATTTTTTTTCAATTGAACTTGCTAATTTTCTTAAAGAACTAAATCTGATAGTCACAATTTGAATTAGACTTGTCCCTTCCTAATTTTAGGAAGTTTACTGAAAGCCAAAAAGCTTAAGTTGATGGTTATTGTCATGAAAACATTCCAGAAATAAGCCAGAGTTGTTTCTGGCAAGAACATTCCCATTTGTCTGTCTTCTAATAGATGATATTTTTCTTACTCCCTTGAAGAGCTGAGGTTGGGAATTGAGAGTGTTCTGAGAAAGGACTTCTTCACCTAGTATCTGTGGTATAGTGCTTGCTTCAAAATAGCCCTTAAATGTGTGTGTGTGTGTGTGTGTGTGTGTGTAGGATACAGAAAAGGACGTGTTTACTTCCTCTACTAATTCTGATCATTGGTTATTTCACATCTATCCTATGTTCATTAATGTCTGAAAGTGACGGTTTGAGTAAATCTAGTCATAGCTTCCATAATTAGAGGGATTTTAGAATTGAACTAGTGATAAAAGTGACATTCAGTGAGCTGCAAGAGCTCATTTTGTTTATTGTAAAATGTGTAATGAAAACAGTAATGAGGCGTTATAACGAAAGGTAGCAACTCTTAGAACTAAGGTTGAAGCAAATAAGGATTCATTTGATTTATGTATAACTGGTACTGATTCACTTGTTAAAGTGTATCCTGTGGTTTTGTTTATGGTTTTTTTTTTTTTTTTTTTTTGGCAGGGGGAGTTTCACTCTTGAGTGTTGAGGAAGGTTTTAATTATTTCAGTTATTTTTTCCCTTAATTCTTTACTGAGAAACTAATATTGGAGTACTCTTCTCTCTTTCCTTGTTATCATTTAATAGCTCAGATTAAACTTCCCATGAAGTCAAATTTTATTCTAGTTAAAAAGTACTATAATTTTTGATGAACAACCCTGGAAAACTTGGTTTGCATGCCCTCTATAGAACTTCGGTTGTTTGATAGAACACCAACCACTTACCAGATACTAGCAAGAGTCTGTTGTCTACATTTGTTCTAATATCCTATCTTAAATGATTCAGAGTATCTAAACACTTTTTATAAAATTGTGTTCCATATTAATAGTTGTACTGTTACTTAAATAGTGGACTAGCAAAGCATACTATATGTCTCTGCTATAATTTAGGTACAAGCTTGGGTCTTTCAGACCAAAACACTTCCTCTATGACTTTCCTGTAGCTCTAACAAAAGTTTTTCCAGCAATTAATTTGAACCAGCAAAATTTCCAATATTTGACCATTTTTGATCTACCAAAATGGCAGTTTTATCTAGTTCAATTTCATAGTTTCTGAAGTTATTCTTGAATGATCAGATAGCAAGTCAGTATTTGGTACTTCTCTCATTATTTATGTTTTAAGTGGGTTTCCTTAGAACTAGATGACAGGTTTAAAGAAAAGCTATATATATTTGAATAAATTTGCAAATGTGAGGTTTGATAACATACAAATCAAATTTATACAGATGCTCCAGTGCTATATCAACATGCTGCTTAGACATTGGTAAGAGAACTGTTATTCCAGCAGTGACTGGGAATGATAATGAATTTAAATGTTCAGGGCAGGATTATAATAAAGACTAAAGATAAGGTGGGAAAATAATTTTAAGGATTTATTTTGAATTATTAATACATAAGCTAGGTGAGTAGAGAGTTCCTTTCTAATACTTTATTAGGGTGATGAGATGTGTGGATCCACCTCAGTCTATGACTCTGAGACCTCATTGAGGAATTCTCTGAAAATAATTGTTGTTTTGAAGTGCAATCTTTGTTAAAGGTGACTGGCGTTCTAGCTGTTCTAGGTGTCATTCAGACTCTGACTTAGGCCGTGGCTGTGCTGCGCCTTTTCTAAAGATCTTTTTTGTATTTTGTTCTTTGTGTTTATTTTGGTAACAATCGACTAAAATTGTCCAGTATTAGTATTTAAAAATCAAAGGGTTTACTAGAAGAGTTTGTTACTTACTGTTCAGGGTCAGAAGGGTTATGTGTGTACCTTCTGTTAGCACACTGAAACCAGGAATTATTTTTCTAATTCTCAGTATATTAATCTTGAATATATATATTTGATTCCACTTAATGAAGAAAATATTTTTGCAAAGATTGTATTGTATATCATTATAATACAATATACATATACATATCATTGTATATCATTATAAGAGCAGAATTATTCTCAATTATTTTAGCCATTGAACTTTTAACTGCTTACTAACAACCTGAAAAGATTTTTTAACTAAAAGTTTTCAGAACATTCTTAACAAACTAAAATTTTCTAGTGATTAGAAATAGTAGAGGTACATTACCTAGTGACTCTTTAGTCATAGTTTAAAAGGCATAGCAAATACACCTTCGTGTAATTGATATAAATTTGACTTTATAACTGTCCACCTTTCTTGGTGTGTTTCAGTAGACACCCTGCAGCAATGATCCTTAATAAAATAAAAGAAGTCTTAGCATTTCATAAGAGCAATGAAACTGCTTCTATGCCTAGATCACAGAAAGGAAGCTTGCTTGGTGTCTTTCTTCCGTATTATTTTATGTGTGAAATCAGAATGCTTGCTTTGTTTCTTTTCTTTAGTTTTGTTTTAAATAATAGGTCCCACACTACTTTCTGGTTTAGGGCTTCTGTAAATATTCTTAGAAAAGTCTGAAGTCATTGATTCTGCATCCTTGCATTTATTTCATAAGGGTTTGTTTGCCATGTTCTCTGTCCTGATTTTTGCAACATATCAAATAGGCTGGGCTATTGAATGACAATATGATTTTAAGTGTATTACATGTGCATGTATAAATATCCTTGTTCAAGGTCAACTCTACAGTGACTGTCAGTGTTATTGGTTCAACTTGACATTCAGAATGGTTTGCCTGCTTGACGACCAGATGGATTTGGCATCTGACAGGACCCACAGTGTCAGTAAAAGCCTCATCTCAAGAGGAGCAGGGTTCCAAGAAGGAAACTTCCTGGAGGGCAAGTGTCCATAATTTGAGATGAGGATGAATGCAGTGGCAATTGTTGAAGATCACATGGTTGGTTCTCTTAAGTCTCTTGGAACTGTCTTGATATTTTAGTTTCTTGGACTGAATGTCAAACACTTCTGTTCAAAAAGTCATTTGTTCGCGTATAAAAATTTGAATATGTGAAAATGAGTATACTTTTTAATCTTAGAATCTGTGGTTTTCTTGATTTTAACATGGAGTCATTTAATGAAGTTGGCATTTTTCTATTTGGCAAGGGAGGAAGAGGAAAAGGAAATGTGGAGGGAAAGAAAAGGAGGTAATACTAAGGGCAAGAAGAGAGGGTTGTTTTAAAGTGAAAAACAAAGTGTTATGTTTTTTAAAAGTTAAAGAAATTCTATTTTTCTGAAATTCAAAATGAAATTAATTTAGGCACCATAAATCATCCTCATGTTATAGCAGTCACTAATGCGTCAGTGGCTGGTAGATTAGTCATGACTTTTTCTCTCTCCCTCCATTATGTTTTTACTATTTCCTCCAAAGGGGCTGAGTTAGGGGAAGGAAGGGATGATGCAACTTTGATTGTTGACTGTCATTTGTAGGTTTGATCAGGAAAGCAATTAAAATGAGGTTTAAAATAAAATATTACAGATTTCCCTTCTGTTTATTGGTTCCCTGGCTTCTCTGAAGCAGTGGTTCTCAACCTGCCAGCAAAGCAGAATGACCTGGGAAGCTTTAAAAATCCTTCAGCAGTGAAGGTTAAGCTGGAAGCTTCACACTGAAAGTTACCTATCCTCTCATCCCCAGTGAATCCTTGCATCCCCCCGTCCCTGCTCAGATCACGTCACTCCTGTGTTCAAATTCCTACCGTGGTTTGCATTTCACTCAGAGTCTTTTCAGTGGCCTACAGAGCCCCTATATGATCTGGTCCCTGTGACTTCTTGGGCTCACCTCCCTCACACTCATCTCCCTCATTTTGATTTAGCCACATTGGTCTCCTGTCTGTCCCTAGAGCATGCCTGTCTCGCTCAAACCCCAGGTCTTAAAGGCACTTGCACTAGCTGTTCCCCCTGCTTGGATTGTTGCACTGGACAAAGCAAGTCACACGCAAGTTCAAAGGAATCTGAAAGAACAAACCAGAATGTTTGGCAACCATGGTTGCCCATATGTATTTGCTGACTAAAGACTGTGTGTGTGCGCGAAGGTCTGCAGAAAGTGAGACTGGCGTTATGTGTTTGCCAGGAGATGTGGTCTTAATTGAACTGTGCCATTTGAGACGAGTGCTGGTAGCAGAGAGGCTGAGACCACATGAAATAGTCTCATATTTTAAGTGCTCATAATTATTAAGAAGAGGTCAGTGTTCCTGCATCTGTGAGGAAGAAGTAGCAGCTCTTGGCTTTGAGGGTGTGGTTGGATTCACGTAGGCCGGGCTAAGTACGAAGAGCTTTCCACGCAGAAGAAACAAGTGAGCAAACGAAACATCAGGTAGAGAAGGCAGCAGAGGCCAGTGATGATGTTGGTCTCAGCCCTAAGGGGGCTGAGAGAAGATTAGATAAAAGGTACATCCCTAAGAAAAAGCATGCTTTTTGTGTCCTTTGCTTAAAAAGAGCTTTCACTTAGTTTCTAGGCACCCCGTTTATGAATAGACATTGCTTATCTCAAATCAACTTTACTCTCAAATCCAGTGGCATTTTAATACTTGAAGAGTTGTCCTTCCCTCATCCACCAACCAATGCAGTGCTGCCCCATACCTAGCAGTCTTTAAATAATTTTTGCATGACTGCCCAGTCAGGAAAATTCACCTGTTCCTGTCCTCCACCCAAGTGGAGTGTTCTGGAAGAGATGTGGAGTGGAGAGAGACTTGGCAGTGGTTCTGGCAGACTTGTGAATCCACCGTAGAAAATGGTCTTCATTCATAACCATAGCCAGGCACCACTTAGCTGGCCTGGCTAGCGTCTGGCCAGCAGGTGCCAGGAGTCGTGGTCTGGTTTGAACTGTGGGCTTTGAGACGAGTGCGTGGGAGCAGAGGCCGAGACCGTGTGCGATGCTGTTGGGAGGGGTTGAGGGTTCCCACTGGCTCTGGCTCCGCTGCCACCGCCGCTGCTCTCTGCCACCACCCTCCAAGCCAGAACAAAATGACATTAACATTCAGAAGGTGGAATTAGAGCTAAAAGCATTCAAGAATTTGGTAGTTTGTCATATTCCACGTTTCAAGTATTTCACAATGGACAACATACATTTTATAATGTAAAAATCTTTATAAAACAGAGCTTCCAATTTGTCGGTAATTTGTTTCTGATGTGGCTATGCTAAGATGTATAATTGTGTGCATATTGTTGAGCCGCTTCTAAAGCTATTACACAAGTCCATTCATTCTGAATATGGGAATTTGGACAAAAACATTGCAAAACCCTTAGTTTTATCAGAAATCTTCCCTCCACCCAACATACTCTCCTATTCTCAAAAAGTAACCAGTTGCAGCCAGGACATGATGTAAAACAATAATGTCTTGGCGAGTGTGATTTTTGAGAGTAGAAATTCTCAGAGTGTAATTGTTAAGCAACAGAAACAATACCCAAGGAAAGTGGGCTCTGCTCACTAGAGAGGCTTCCCCTTGGTGCCTCTCCAGCCTTCCTACCCAGTGTTGCTGGGAGAATGAGTAACCAACATTGAACAAACAAACCCCTGCTGTCACTAACCCTGCCTCCTGTGAGAGGCCTCAATCGCCGCTGGCACCTGTGGTTTTGAGTTCCTGCCTTTGAGACGTGGTGACCGTTTGCTGTGTCTGCTGCACGTGCTGCTGTCAGCAGATAAACGCGGGCCCCACGCGCATCTTCTCTAGAGGACGACTCCTTATCTCTGAGATCCTTCTGGGACTGCTAAGGTGAATTTGATGTTTGCCACAGACCTATGTTTTAAGTTAGACTACCTTAAACCTCCAGGTTTGGGGTCAGTCTTTCCAGTCATTTTCTTGTGATACAGGGGAAAGACAGAAAAATCAGTAAGTGGTAGGGATTATTGTATGTGTTGAAGAATATTAATAAGATATGCTAGACTTATCTCCTGCTATAATTTAAAATACCCTGTTCAAAAAAAATTCTCAAGTCTGCAAAAAAACACTTTGATTCAAACATCTGTGATCAACATGAGCTACCCAAATTAACTTCTCAAGGAAGATCGCACCAGCGTTATTATTATTTTTCTTGGCATAATTTTTTTTATTGTGGTAAAGTATGCATAACAAAATTTACCATTTTGACCCTTTGTAAGTGACCATTCAGTGCCATTAAGTACATTCACAGTGTTGTGTAACCATCGCCACTATCTATAAACAGCTTTTTCATCATCTCAAACAGAAACTCTGTCCCTATTTTAAGCAATACCTCCCTGTCCTCCCCTTCTCTCGCAGTGTGGTAACCTCTACTCCACTTTGTCTCTAGGAATCTGTCTGTCCTAGATATTCCATCTAGGAGGAATCATACAGTAAGCCCCTACTTAACGTGGTCGGTAGATTTTTGGAAATGCCAACTTTTAGGGAAACAACACATAAGGAAACTGGTTTTGCCGCAGGCAATGATATAAACAATAGTTGAGTTCTTATGGCATATTTCCAGTCACAAAACCATCACCAAACTTCTAAATAAAGACTTCTACTGTTAAACATTGAAATAAATGTGAGCTTTACATACTTTAAAGGAAGATTAATGAAAATAAGTAAGATCATTATTTACTCATTTATTGCAGTTCATGGTCAGGGGTGGCCGGCGCCCATCTGGCAGCTCAGGGTGCCAGGCGGGGACCCAGCCCTGGACAGGACGCCATCCCGTAGCAGGCCGTGCTTGCACACACCCACACTCACACCGGGCCCACGGAGACCGGCCAGTTCACCTCACACGCAGCTTTAGGACGTGTGAGGAAACCCACGGAGATGTCGGGGTGTGCAGACTCCACACAGTGGCCCCGGATGGGAAGCAATTTTTTCCCCCATTACTATGACTGAATGACGTTGAATGAAACCACATTTTTCAAGAACCTGCTGTACATTATTTGACCTTTTGTGCCTGGCTTATTTCACTTAGCAAGATCTTTTCAAGGTTCATCCATGTTGTAGCATGTATCAGAATGTCATTGCTCTTTATGACAGAACAGTATCCCATCTTACGTGGATACCTCTGTTTATCCACTTGTACATTGATAAACACTTGGGTTTCTTCCACCTTTTGGCTACTGTGGATAATGTTGCTGTGAACACTGGTGTATAAGTTTGAGTCCCTGTTTTCAACTCTCTGGGTTATATATCTAGGAGTGGAATTGCTGGGTCATGTGGTTATGATAATTGTGTGTTCAACTTACTGAGGAACTGCCAAACCATTTTCCACAGTGTCTGTACCCTTTCACATTCCCACCAGCAAAACATAGGGTTCCAATTCTTCCACATCCTTGCCAACACTTATTTTCTGTTTGTTAAATAATAGCCATTCTAACGGGCGTGCAATGGTATCTCATTGTGGTTTTGATTTGCATTTCCCTAATGCCTAATGATGTTGAGCATCTTTTCTTGTGCTTATTGGCATTTGTATACCTTCGTCAGAGACATACCTATTTAAGTTCTTTGCCCATTTTGAGTTGAATTGGGTTTTTTGGTGTGTGATGAGTTATAGGAGTTCTTTATATATTCTGAATATTAATCTCTTATCAGATATGTGATTTGCAAATATTTTCTCTCATTCTGTGGGTTGCCTTTGTACTTAATTTTTTTTTTTTTTTTTTTTGAGACAGAGTCTTGCTCTGTTGCCCAGGCTAGAGTGCAGTGGTATCATCGTAGCCCACAGCAATCTCAAACTCCTGGGCTTAAGCAATCCTCCAGCCTCAGCCTCCTAAGTACCTGGGACTACAGGTGCACACCACCATGCTCGGCTAATCTTCCTATTTTTTGTAGAGAGAGAGTCTTGTTCTTGCTCAGGCTGGTCTCAACTCCTGGCCTCAAGCACTTCTCCCGCCTGGGCCTCCCAAAGTGCTAGGATTATAGGCGTGACCTGCTGTGCCTGGCCATGTACTCTTGGTAAGTGTCATTTTATGCACAAAAGTTTTTAATTTTGGTAAAGTTTGGTTTATTCCCAATACCATTTACCTAGATTTACCAGTTGTTTATATTTTGCCATGTTTGTTTTTATCTCTCTCTTTATATATATCTGATTTTCTGAACTGTTTAAGAAGTTGGAAACTTTATGCTTCTTTATCCCTAAATACTTGAATGTATATTTCCTGAGAGCCAGGAGGTTTTCTAACAATCACAGTATAATTATCACAAATATAACAGGAAATATAACATTGATAAAATACTATTACCTAATCCACAGTCCATATTCAAATTTCATCGATTACCCCTAAATGTCTATTATGGCTATTTTTTCCCTCTCCAGATTTCAACCCAGGATTACGCAGTTGCATGCAGTTGTCACAACCCCTAAGTTTCCTTAGTCTGGAAAAGTTCCTCAGCCTGCCTTCATCTTTATTGACTTTGACACTTTTGAGGAGTAGAGCCCAGTTATTCTGAGAGTATCCCTCAATTGGGGTTTGTCCAGTGCTTTGTCATTAGCAGTTTCAGATTATGCAGTGCTGACAGGAACCCTACGGAACTGACATCACGTTCGTCTTAGCACATCACGTCAGGAGGCACATGTTACCTACTTGTCCCGTTACTGGTGATGTTTTCTGTGTTCGCTTGGTTAAGGTGGTGCTTGCTGGTTTTCTCCACTGTAAAGTCATTGTTTTTCCCTTTGCAATTAATATGTAACTAATGGGGAGATTATTCAAGGCTATGTAAATAGCCTAGCCTATCCCTCATTTAACTCTCACCCACTAATTTTAGGATCAGTTGATTTTCTAACTCCATTCCTTCCTTCCTTCTGCTATAAGGAAAGGCTTTGCCTTTTCTCTCCAACTTTTAGTTTCTTAAAATTAACAAATGTGCTTAATGTATTCTCTCCCCACCCCTTCTTTCCTCTGTCCTGAGACTCAACCCACTGTCACTCTCCTCTCCGACCGTGAGCTCATTTGTCACTGCCGGCCCATTCCAAATCCTCTGTCTCCAGGCTTCAGCCATCCCGAGTTTCCTGTCTCCCTCTCCCCAAGCCCATCTTTGGCCTGGAGTCTGGAGTGTGCCCTGGAGAGCAGAGTGGACGCTGACAATGTATTATCAAAAGCATTTATTTCTGAGAGAACATTACATCAATCTTCCCATCCTTGTCTTTTATCCCCTCTTTTACGTCTTGTAGATTTTTACTATTTTCCATCAATCCTGAAAGGTTTAGACAAACTTCCACTCCTAATCTTTGTCTCATTGGCTTCTCCAAAAATCAAAACTAGAATTTTTCTTCTCAAAACATGAGTCCTGATTTTACTATTTGTTTAAAACTTATTCTAAAGGGTAGTTTTCAAAACTATACAATCTGGTGGGGTTTTTTTTTTAAGAGAGAGAATTAGGATTAAGGGAAGCAGGGTAGCATAAGTAAGACAAAGCCTGCAGTAAGGCCAGTGTACAAAGTGCATGTCTTATGCGCTTAAACTGAATGGAAGACCATTCAGTTTTGGTCTTCCTAGCAGCCAGTGTAAAAGAAGGTTTTGTTATTAACTTGTATTCTTTATTCATCAAATAGACGGTGATACTTTTTAAATTCCTCAGTTAAACTGAAGTCACTGAAAGTTAGCTACTGAACTTGTGGCATGTTTACATCATTGTCTGGGCTGGGTGGTTCCACCCCAGGGCTTGGATAGATTTCCTCCCATGCTAATTGGAACTCAGCTGACAACTTGCAGGAATCTCTGCAGATTTCCACGGCCCTTCTCCTCTTCAGCTTTCTCAGGGACCCTGGTTTGAGAATTCTAATGACATTGCCTTCCCTGGACTTGCAATTCTGTCTGCTCACCAAGCCGCTGGGCTTCATCGTGTTCAGCGCCCTGTGCCATGGCCTGGAACCTCCCCCTGGGCAGGAGGATGAAGTGCTCCTCAGGCTCAGGTTTCCTTTCTCTTGGGGATCCCTGTGCCTTGCTGCTTGGTTATCCAATGTCTTGAGAACCTTTGTTTCGTATATTTTGTCTGTTTCTTTAGTTGCTTTATGTGGAAGGATTAATCTGGTCCCTGATACTCCATCTTGAGTGGAATCGGAATTCCCTTGGTTCTTGACAACACCAGACCTTTAAGCCGTAGGCCAGCTGGGACCATCGGGGATTCCTGGAGGCCACCCTAGGCGGCACCAGTCATGATCAGGAACCTTTAGGAACCACTGTGTCTTTTGGGCAACACTTATCTAGTATCATTTATCTTGTAGTTTTCCTATTAGAAACTCAATGACCTTTTTTTCCTTCTGATTACATCCAGGATGGATGCCCTCAAATCCTCAGTGATTTGGAAAAGGAAATTTTGTACAGGCTGGTCATGTTATTAGCTAAGCCCAAGACTTATTTTTTAGAAGGTAGCCATTATTGATTATTGTGTCACATTTGTTGACAATGCCTGTCATGTAAACATCTTATAGGGATATGTATGGATATATGTGGATTAATTGAGAATACTCAACTTCCCATTCTCTGGGGACAAATAAACTATAGTGAGAATAGAAAAAGACTGTGTACCAATCAGATCTTCTCTCTGGGAAATTTGGTTAAAGATCTGTGGAGGGATCCATCAGTTGGTGGCCACAAAAGTAGTAGAAACAAGTGGAGTCACAAATGTGGTGGAATCTTGAAAGTGAACAGCAACAGATGCCCAAGTGGGAGAGGCTGGAGCTATTATATCCTTGAATGCTGTAACCCTGAGGCTTTATTTGTCCAGTTAAAATTGCATGCGTTATTTAGAGACACATTTACTCTTCTAAAACCATCATCGAAATTTATAAGTACTGTGAAATAGTTTGGGAGCGTAAATCAAAATGAAAAACAGCCAAACTGTGAGTTCTTGTTGGACTGAGCCCCTCCTTTGGGCCACTTCCAGGCTACAGGCCCGTGTGTGAGACAGCCGCCTTAGACTCAGGTGCCATCCTCTGATGTAGGGCAGCAAGGTCACATGACATAAAGCAAGATCCAGGTCACCAAAAGAGGCTGTGAGCGTGCCAGCTGCTCAGTACCCCACATGCAGGATGGAGGGAGAGGATTTCACTTAACATTTGCAGCAGCGCATGCAAGCCCCTGAGCCAGTCTTTGTAGGATACTTTATTCCTGTCACTGAGGAATATCGAAAGATGCTGGACACAATTCTGAGACAAGCCAGGGGACTCACAGCAGAGTGAAAGAATGGCAGAGCCCGCCCCAGAGTGAGAGCTCAGTAAGGGTTACCTGTCACTATGGAGACAGCAGATAAAGCCCATCCCAGAGCCTCCCAGGCATGTTCTCGAGTCCCACCCAGTTATGGGGACCAAGAAGGGTTGGGAACAGCACAGCCAGTCCCTGGTGGTGCAGCTGCTTTTGCAAATTGAGAGAGAGCAGGGCAGGGGAGCTCCGCAGGGGCTGCCACTGTCTTTCCAAACAGCTCTGAACTATTCCCCCAGGGCTGCCCTGAGCCCAGATGTGCACTTTGGCTGGCCCAGTGTGCGGTGTGGGCCCCCTGCTCTGGCACTTGAGGAAGTGTTGAGTGGCTTCAGTACTCCAGCGCCCGCCCCCGCCCCGCCCCCGCAACCCTTGGCTTGTCAGCAGGCGGCTGACACCATCCTTTCCTAGGGCACAACTCAGATGTCAGTCTTGGGATCTGTGGATTCAGATGGACGCTTGCTGGGTTCTCTGTGGCACCTTCCACTTCTTCAAAGCCATAAACCACAATGGTTGGCTTGAGGTTCCTCCTGAACAGCAAGTGGCTTTGTTTGCTTTGTCCCCAGCTCCTGTAGAGCTAGACTTGTGATCACCAAGAGCAGAGGAGGGCTCATGTGGGGGACCCACCCACCGCTTTGCAGGCCGGTGACCCCCTGTCCTCAAATGTATTATTCTTCCCAGATCAGGGTGAGGCAAGTTGAATGAACAGTAAGAAATATTTCATGTAGCACAGCAGAGACTACTTCTAAAGTTCATTTCAGTCTTAAGTTCCAATCGGCCAATTCATCTTTTAACCACAAAAAAGGTCACATGTAAGCACAATTGTGAAAAAATCACCTTCAAAATATATTTGGGCAGGTTTTCAGCCTTTGGGGAGCACAGAAGCCAGCACTGTGGTCACCAGGCTCACCAGCGAAGTGGCCACCACCTTCAGGGGGCCAGGGGCAGAGGCCACCTCCTCAGTAACTGCTTCCTCCTGGCCAGGAGAGTTGGCTTCAAGGGATGTGACTATGAATTGCATTCCTGTGACTAAATCTGGCCTAATTCCTGACTTGTAAACCACGACCGATTGCTTCTTTTTTAAGTGGAGGATGGCAGTGTTTTCAGTTGGTGCAGGGTGGAGACTGAGCCCGGGAGTGAGTCTGGAAGGGAGAGTGGCTGAGCACCCCCTGGGGGAGGCTGCTGATCCTCCCTGGAGCCTCTCCCTCCCGGGCGCCCCACATCGCCACTCCTCCTTGTTCCTGCAGCCTTGACTCAAGCCCCTTCCCTGAGAGAAGGAGCATGGCCAGGGGCTGGTGTTGTCCAGGAGGGAGGGTCTTGTCCCACCAAGCCCTGAAGGGCAACGCAGGCCACAAGAGGGTGGTGGGGAGGCGGGGCAAGGACACCCGATTTCTAGGATAGGATTACTGAATCCTCCAGAATCAGCTTCTTAGAAAATGCATTGATCTCAAAGGGACAGGAGACGCTCCGCTCCCCTGCTGGGGAGCCGTGGGATTTATTGCGCTGCAGCTGACTCCAGGCCTCATCCCACCCGAGAAACAGAGAAGACAGGCCGCGCACACAGAGCTGAGAGGCCCCTGCCATAGGTGGTTGAGTTGAGTTGCCATAGGTAGTTTGTTCATCCCTCTGTCATCCAGGATGAGAAGTATTTGCTAACTACTCCCCTCTTGTCTCTTTACTTCACTGGAGGGGACCTTCCAACTTCACAGTCCAGAACAGTAGGTTTCCTGAGCGTGGTGAGGGCGTGGAAGGAGGGAGTGGTCTTGTTCCCTGCGCCTTCCTAAGGAAAGACTTGCACGGAGGCCCATGGACATGTAAAACTAGCTTCAGATGCCTTGTTCTCTTCAAGACAGAAAACGTAAGACAGAAAAGGCTTAGAGGAGTATGTCCAAAAGAACATGGCTATTGTCTGCCACAGCCACTTTGCCCAGGGCCAGGCAAAGCAAATGGAACTGATACTGCCAGTCAGTTGACATTTATTGTGTGTTTACCCCATGCCAGGTACAACACTAAGTGCTTCCATGTAGCATCTCATTTAAATTTTCAAACTAACACCATGATGCAGGCATGATAATCACCATTACCATTACTCAGATGAAAAACTGAAGCTGAGAGAAGGTACACGAGCTGCCCAAGAGTGCATCACTACCAACTGGTTAAGCCAGGATTTGAACCAAAAAAATTCTGCCTTTAAGTCCAGGCTCCTACCCACTCTATGGTCCCCACTTACAATCTGTTGAGTGGATGAACTATAGCCTTTTGCCTCCTTGCCTTAATCTCAATTTGGCATTAGAGCAAATGCCCCACTTACAGCAGCTAAGCACCTACCCCACTGGCTTCCCCTGCAGTGAGCTGCTTCCTTGTTCTGGGCACAACCTCTGCCCCCCAGAGCCCTACAGTCAATTCTACACTGTTATCCAGGGCTAAAGAGAAGTGAGCTGCAGACTCTTTTGTTCCCTGGGTAAATTCCATTTCCTTTTCTATTGTCTCAGGCTTCTTAGCAATGTAACATTACACCCAGCATATCCTGCTTTTAAAAAGAAACTTCGATGGAGGTTGGCAAATTACCATTCACAGCTTGGTGAATGATAAAGTCACGGGAGAGGAGTGGAAGCAGTGCACCTGGTGTCTGTAATTACAGGCTTGCAGAGGGAAGAAAGCAGGGAGGAAGGCAGGCCAAATACAGCTGAGCGGGGGAGGCTGCCTCACAGGGGCTCTGGGCCCCAGCGGAAAAACCTACAGCTGAGGATGTTACATAGCAGGTACTTTTAATCTCCCTCCTCCCACCCCATCTTTGCACCTCCACCTTCTGCTCCTTACCTTGGGTTTCTTTTTCTGATCTGTGTGTCTCCTGATCTCAGATCTGTGTCCATCTTCGCACAGCAGCACCAGATGGACTGTGAGGATCAAAATAAAAGCTCTTGAGGCATCCTCGTGTCAAATCATCTGTGTTTTGCTTCTTCTGGTGGGTTCTCTGATCTGTATTATGTCTAAGAACCTGCCAGAACACTCTAAGAATTTACTCCAGAGGTAATTACTGTGGGGATTAGAAAACAGAGGCCGTGACATCCACTGTCCTTCAACCTAGACTTCCTCAGTTACTCCTTTTAATTTTGAAGTGGTGTTAGTACAGTTTGTACCTAGAAATAATCTGATCTCTTAGACATGCATTGTGGGTATTTAAATTCTAATTAAAACGAATGAACATCAGGTAAAATTAAAAATTTAATTGCTCGGTTGCACTAGCTGTACTTCAAGTGGTCAATATCCACATGTGGCTTGTGGCTACCATATTGGGACAGTGCAGATATAGAACGTGTCCATTACAGCAGAAAGTGCTGCGGGACAGTGCCGTCCCAGACACCAGCATTATTGTCCTAATGCTGATGACACTTTGTTGGGCAGAACTTCTAAAGAGTAAGTTAAAAGCCATAGTTAACAGTGAGGTAGATATAAACCTACACACAGCCCACTCAACACTTTCGGAAACCACTTATTCAATGATTCTGTCTTCCATGTCCTTCTCTCTAGGGGTAATCTAAATTCTGAGGGTGAAGTAGGGGCTCCAAGAATGACATTGAGGGTGTGACACCTGGATGTATGACCCCCTCTGTCCTTGTTGGCATTTGGATGTTGACTCTGTCCCTTTTTGGTCCAGGTGAGGCCTCCGAAGTGTATGTTCCAGCTTCTTTGTTGATGGCACTGACATGTAGTAACTGAGACACTTCGTCTTGTCTGTCGGCCCTCTCCATCACCTCCAGCACTCTGTAGGGAACAAGGGAAGCTTCTGGGTACTCTTGCAGATACCACTCTGCATTGAGGTTTCCTTCAGACCCTTCTGACTGGTCACCTTCAAGCAAAGATTCTTCTGCTCTCTAATTTCCTTCAAGTTGATCTGTGGTTTCTATTTCCCATTCTCTCTTTTGGACTTAGGTCAGTATGGTGGGCTCTGTGCCCATTCTGGTAGGCTCTGTGCTAATCTCCGGGGCCCAGAAAGCTCTGAGCTCTAGTCATCTACACTTAAATTTCTCCCTTCCTGCTGTAAGTCAAACCCTTATCTCCTTTTGGGGGAGAAAACATCTCTCTCCTCTTGTTGAGTTCTCCCTCCTTTTTATGGTTTATGGTACATTTTATACCCAGAAAATAATCTAAACATCCAAATGCCAAAAACCAAGGGTCAGCAAACTTTCTGAAAAGGGCCCAGTAGTAAATATTTTAGGCTTTGTGGGCCACAGTGTCTCTGTTGCAACTCCTCAGCTCTGCTGTTCTATGGCTCTAGCTGTAGACAATATGTAACCAAAAGGGTGTGGCTGTGCTTTAGTAAAACTTAATTTACAAAAAACTTTACTTACACAGGGTGTAGTTTGCTGACCCTTTGTTTATACTATAAAGTTGAGCTCTATGTCCTCTTGTCTTTGGTACTTAGTATTTAAAAACAAGTTTTTAGAATTTAAAAAAAGAAAAATTATTCTACTACCTGCCTCTTGCATGTGAAAATCAGCCTAATCTGCTATATATTTTCAAAGTCTACCTTTGAACTCAAATTTCAAGGATTTCCTTCTTTCTTCTAGGCATATTAGTGGAACCCTAAAGGGAGGGCATATGGAGGTCCCCATGGATGTTTGAATGGTAACAGAAAGGATACACGATTTAGAAATAGTTAAAATCATATTTCTCAACTACATCTAAAAAATTGACTAGCGATTTGTATCCGATAGTGAGGATTACTGGAAAAGGGTATTTTGTAAAATGTGCCTCACACATTTCAGGCATGTGATGAACATTCAATAAATGCCTACCTCTTTCCATTCCTATACTTCTAGGATCAACACTGTGAGGTCATTTGAGCAACAGCTGGAAGACCGACTCTCTCTCCAACTTACTGAGTTAAAATGCATTTCTTTTCCTATTCTCATGAAAAAATGCAAATTTTCCCCAAAGAAGAAAGTTTTAGTTTTTAGCATTTTCTTAAAGCCACATGCCGGAAAGCCAGGGGCCAGATCCTCTGTGAAGGAGCCATCATCAGTCAGGTTTTAAAATGGGAGAAAACAAGGGTGCTCACCCTCACCACTTTTGTTCAACAGAGTACTAGAAGTTCTCACCAGAGCAATCAGGCAAGAGAAAAAAAAGGCATCTAAATTGGCAAAGAGGAAGTCAAATTGTCAATGTTTGCTGATGATATGATCTCATATCAAGAAAACTCTAAAAACTCCACCAGAAAACTCTTAGATTTGATAAATGAATTCAGTAAAGTTTCAGGATACAAAATCAACACACAGAAATCAGTAGCATTTCTATACAGCAATAATGATCTAGCCAAGGACCAAAGCAAGAAGGCAATCCCATTTACAATAGTTACAAAAAAAAATACCTAGAAATATATTTAACCAAGGAGGTGAAAGATCTCTACAAGGGAAACTACAAAACACTGATGAAAGAAATTGTAGATGACACCACAAACAAATGGATAAACATCCCATGCTTATGGATCAGAATTAATATGACCATACTACCTAAAGCAATTTACAGATTCAATGCAATTCCTGTCAAAATACTGACATTTTTCAAAGAATTAGAAAAAAACAATTCTAAAGTTCATATGAAACCAAAAAAGAGCCCGAATAGCGAAAGCAATCTTGAGCAAAAAGAACAAAGCTGGAGGCGCATCATATTGTCTGACTTCAAATTATATTTCAAGGCTACAGTAACCAAAACAGCATAGTAATAGCAAATAGACACATAGGTCAATGGAACAGAATAGAGAATCCAGAAAAAAAGTCACAAAGTTGACAAGAACATACACTGGGGAAAGGACATCCTTTTCAGTAAATGATGCTGGGAAAACTGGATTGCCATATACAAAGTAAGAAACTGGACCCTATCTCTCACCATACACAAGATGTATTAAAGGCTTGAATGTAAGACTTGAAACTATAAAAATACTAGAAAAAAACCTAGGGAAAACTCTTCTGGATGTTGGTCTAAACAAAGAATTCATGACTACAACCTTAAAAGCACAGGCAACAAAAACAAAAAATAAAAAAGGAGACTTTTTAAAGTACAATGTTTCTGCATAACAAAAGAAATAGTCAACAGAGTGAACAGACAACCTGAAGAATGGGAGAAAATATTTGCAAACTATGCATCCGACAGGGGACTAATATCCAGAATTTGCAAAGAACTCAAACAACTCAACAACAACAACAACAACAAATCCATTAAAAAGTGGGCTAAGGAAACGAATAGACATTTTTTCAAAAGAAGACAAACAAATGGCCAAAAAGCTATGAAAAAAATGTTCAACATCACTAATCAGAGAAATGCAAATTGAAACCACAATGAGATATCAATCAAAATGGCTATTATTAAAAAGACAAAAAATAACAGATGTTGGTGAGGATGCAGAGAAAAGGGAACTCATACACTGCTGATGGGAATGTGATTTAGTGCAACCTCTATGGAAAATAGTATGGAGATTTCTCAAAGGACTAAAAATAGAACTGCCCTCTGATCCAGCAATCCCACTACTGGCTATCTACCCAAAGGAAGAGAAATCAATATAGAAAAAAGATACCTGCACTCATATGTTTATCACAGCACTATTCACAATAGCAAAGAGATGGAATCAACCTACATGTCCATAAATGAATGAATGGATAGAGAAAACGAGGTATATGCACATTAACGGAATACTATTCTCCATAAAAAAGAAGGAAATCATGTCTTTTACAGCAACATGGATGGAACTGAAGGCCAGTATCTTAAGTGGAACAACTGGAACACAGAAAGACAAACACCGCATGTTCTCACAAGTAGGAGCTAAATAATGTGTACACACGGAAGCAGAGTGTGGGATGATGGACAAGGGAGTGGGAGGAGGGTGCATAACGGAAGGTTGCTCGGTGAGTACGAAATGTGTTGCTTCAGTGACAGATGCACTGAAGGCCCTGACTTCACCACAGTGCAATATATCAATGTAGAAAAATTGCACTTGTACCTTATGAATATATACAAATAAAAAATAAATGAAAAAAAAGATAAAAAGTAAAATGGAAGAAAACAGTGTTCCCTGTAGGGAAGTACTATTTGTTCACTTTAGAGGAGAAGATACTAAAAATGAAGTGGGAGGGGCTAAAAGCAAATCCCACTCGCTGTCTCCGAATGAGCCAGGACTTTCTTGGTTACAAGTGATAGGAACTTAAAGTAGGTTGGGCAGAGGGGGAGATTTATTAGCTCAGAGAATCTAAGCTTGAACAATTAAATTGTGGTTGGTCAGGAATGCAGCTGGGCCTCAGGAACGACTGACACCGGGCATGTGAGCGCCCTCTATGCCCTCTCCCCTGTCTTTCTTATCTTCTACACTGGTCAGAGCGGCCTCCTCCACATGGGGGGACAAATGGCTGCAGATAGCCCCAAGCCTCAATTCCTCTACCATTGCCACTTTTCTCACTGCCAGTTTTAAAAAAATTCTAGGCAAGGACTCTGATTGACCCTGCTGTGGTCATGTATCCGCCTAGCCAATGGGGGCCCTGCTGGGGGGCGGGTCATAGCTGTTCCTCCCCCGTGAGTGGGGACGGAGGCAGGCACAGACATCAATCACCCCGTGTCCCTCACATCAGCATCTTGCCTGGGGTTGGTCCAGCACACCCCCATCTTTGTCCTAGCACTCCCGGAACTGCAGTGCCCTTTTATGTTTGTCATGTATAAAATTATTTGTTACAGTCTGATAGAGTTCAGCTGATAGAGTTCTGTTCTTCTCAGTCAAACTCTTGAGTTTTAGGTCGGTATCTTGGGAATCCCGAGTGTCCTTATGAAAGGGTTATGCGAACTGTGGGCCTTGCCCGTGCTCTGCGGTAAAGGCAGGCGGACGAGTGCGACCAGCCCGCCCTCCCTGGCTAAGCAGCTGGGCTCCTGTCATGCTCTGTTTCTTCTCTGATCATCCGGTCGGCCTAATCAGGCCCCCAGCGGCCAGTCTGGTGTTCCCTGGGGCTAGGATCTAATGTCAGTAGGGCACGACTCGATTCACATTGAAGATGGATATTAAGTCTTTTTACTCCGGGTCTTGTCAAGAAAAACAAATCTGCCTGCTATCAAAGGCATAGAAAATGCCCCTTCCCATAACAGCAGTTATCTGTGTTCACTGATATCGAAAAGACCGTCTGCCCCCGAGCCTCAGAGGCGGTTTTGTCAAGGTCAATTCAGCTGATCTTTTTCAACGATAACCCAAAGAGGATTAAGTTAACATCTGACCTTTAAAGAGCTTTATCTTTGGGGAACCAAGCTAATTAAAAAATTAAAAGGCTGCTTTTGAAAAATATTTAGACCAAAGCCTGAGGAAACTATGAACAAACTGCTTATAGTAGCAGACATAGCCTTAGAAAATTCCAAATGGCAAGCTAGATTTGTTATCATGTGGTTGAGCTTACTGGGGACATTCTGGAATCAGACAGAAGGGGGTTCCAGTCCTGGCTCTGCCACTTTCTAGTTGTGTGGCCTTGGGAAAGTGTCTCGCCTTCTCTGAGCTCTGTCGTCTTATTTGTATAATAGGGATAATAACAGTCATTATTCATAAGGTTATTGAGAGGATTAAATGAAATAGTACCCACACATAAAGCCCTGTCATTTAGGCTAACGATAAATACTACTGTGGACGTTTTTAAATTTAAAAATGTTTATATTTTGCTTTACCTACTTGCCCCATCATGTTGACAGTCGGTCGCATGGTATCTCGTGACAAAGTGCTGGCTCTCTCTATGCCCAGAACTCAGACACCTCTAGGTTGTGAGATGGCTCAGCGTTGGACCAGATGTTACTAGCATAGATACAGCAATGCTAACTCGCCGGCTGCCCCTGTCCTTACCATCTGTTCCAGATACATACATGACAACTCTGTTACTACTAAAGCCATCTTGAAGAAATGGTACCATGAGAATAGGTAGAACAATATTGTCTGGAAACATTTCTGCTCTTTAAATTCTCCCATAAATGCTTTCCAATTTAAGGAGATACTGTTGGCTGTCAAATGTTTTCATCCAAAGCATTGTTCTTTACACTGGTTTTCTTTTCATTGGTGATGAAGTTATCTCTTTTGCATGTTGGCAAGTGTCATAAAGCCATCGGGACTTTGAGATGGCCCAAAAATAAAACCATGCGCTCTTCCTGAAAGAAAGCCTAGTTTCAAATTCTTCTAAGCCCCTTCCTACGCAAAGCCTGGTCTAAATGGACCAGAACTTTGACATTACCTGGGTGCTTCTTAGAATTGCAGAAACTCTAGCTCCACCCTAGACCTGCTGAATCAGAATCCACAGTTTGACAAACTCCCCAGGTGGAGCCAATGACTTTAACATTGCGGAAACACTGCTCTGGAGCTGCACATTGGAATCACCTGCAGAGCCTGAAAAAATACTGACACCTGGGTTCCACCACAAGGCCTCTCCCCAAACTGGGACTTAATTGGCATTAGGAGTTTAAAAATCTCCCCAGGTGGTTGTAATGCACAACCAAGATAAGCACTTGTGCCCCAGAGACATTCTTTCCTCTTCCTACACTTATTACTACAATATTTTTTTGCTCTTAAAAATTTCTCAAGCTACAGTTGAGGCTCATTTCATGTCCATTTTCTAGATAATGCCACACAATTTGAAGATTCACTTTGAATTTTAAAAATAACCTTTGTAAATTTCTTCTGAACTTTTGCCAAGGTTTCTACATCCCTCTTTTATTGTGAAGTCCAGAACTAGACACAGTCCTCCAGTACAGCCCCAAACAGCACTGAGCATCAACACAAAGGACTTTTGTATCCTTGTGAATGAAAGGTACTGTTATAAATAAAGTCAGAATGTTTGAATGGGGTGGGGGGTGCGGCTTTGATGGCCAAGCAAAAGATTTTCTCATGCCCACACTCAGTCTGGGAGTGAATGAGCCAGTTACATAAGGAGAAAACCCTCCTTCCTAGTTGTGAGCTTTCCTAATTAGAGCACTAAATGTGTCATTATTTAACTAAATAATTAATAAGCTTTCTTGCGTCAGTAATTCATGGAAGACTAAACAGATAAACTCACCTGTGCTAAACTTTAAGACAGTTCAACTGATTCAAGAAATTTGGCTGATGTCATGAGCATAAAAGTCATCTGAACGTTAGACCTTAGAGACCAGTGACCTCCAAACCTGACTATTCAACTTATAAGAATCACCTGGGCTCCTTAGTAAACATACATAGATGTCTCTGCAAAGGTATTTGTGGTTTTAAAAAACTAGATTGGGAGCAATCTAACAGACTCTCTGAAAGACTCCTCCCAGGTTGCAATCCTTAGTAAGACACTGAATAAAACTATATTTAATTCTTCAAAAATAAAAGAAAGAAAGAAGAAAAAGAACAGAAAAGAAAACAAAAGAAAAGAAAAAAAGGCATGGTGACATGGCTCATGCCTGTAATCCCAGCACTTTGGGAGACCAAGCCCAGAGGATCATGGGAGGCCAGGAGTTCGAGACCAGTCTGGGCAATGTAGTGAGGCCCCCATCTCTACAAATAAACAAACAAACCAAAACCAACCAAACAAAAAAACTAGAATCAGCTCTTCTCCAACTTTAATGTGTGCATATGTGGGGGATGGGGAGGGGGCCTGAGATTCTGCATTCCTAACAATCTCAAAAGAGGTGCCTGTCCTGGGGCTTCATGGACTGTACTTTCAGTAGCAAGGCCCTAGAAAATTCTGATAAGCAGCTAGTTTGGGAACCAGAACTTCAGGCATTGCAAATGTTGCCTGAAATATGAAACAGCTCATATCAGCAGCTTAGGGTGTGTAGACGAGAGTGATACCCAGGCTGATACAAAATGGGCTCATTTCATTCCAAATGGTGGAAGAAACCTGGCTGAAAATGTTTAATTACATTCATGCTCTGCCAATACAAGAAGAGAGTGGAATCTTAGTTCCTTTATTTCTGTAGTGATCTATTCTTTAGAGTTCACCAGCAAACACAAAGGCAGGAGGAACCGTTACTTTAAATTCATATTATTTTAGCTGATGTATCTGGAGCACGGTGATAAATTAATCATGACGTCTGGTCTGATTCACAATCTTATTCTAGCCCAATTTACACTTTGCATTTGCAGCACTGAAATGCGATGCATTAAAGTGGTGCACACACCGCGGATTTTTCTCTTCACTGAACCCATGGAGGGAGGAGCTCTCTGGCCTCTTCCTGGAAGCACCTGCCTGTAGGCCCAGGCCCGCCAGGGATCGTCCTGCACAGGGAGCGCCCAGAGGGCAGGGAGAGGGGAGGATTCGGCACTCAAGACTCAGCGACTGGCTGATGGGCGAAGCCTGCTTGCAAGAGGGAGTAGGAGTCATTAAAAAATATCATCCTGGCTTAATGACCAAGGCGGGCTTATTCACGGGGGAAGGGGGGCGGCGTGGTGGTGTTACTAAACAGAACAGATGGCCGCTGTCTGCGGCTATATAGGGCGCACTGACAAATCCCTCTGGACGGCCGCTCGGCGCTGGGCTGCCGGCGTGGGTGCAGGGCCCGCCGGCTGCGAGGGCGCCGCCTGCGGGGGGACCCCGAGAGGAGAGGACCCCAGGGAGAAGGCTGCCTCCTGCGAAGCCCCGGGAGGCGCCTCCCGGCGGTGCTGATGTGTCACCCTCCCCCGACCCCCAACCGCCGGCAATCGGCTTTGTGGGAGGCGAGTAAAAGGGGGGTGGGGTGGGTCCGAAGCCTGACCGCGCACAGGTCGCTGTCCCTCCACACCTGCCACCCCGCCCCCAGCTGTAAGTCCTCCAGGGAGATGTTAATTCACCGTGCCAGTTATTTATCCAGTGCCTGCGGGGCTGTGCACCGATGGGGCGAAGACGGGTCTCCCCCTCGTCCACCGTACAAAGCTGAAATGTGGCTGGTTGAGTCCCCGAAGCGCACTCACTGCTAGGTGATATTGGACCACGTCTGAGTGTTGATTTTGTGCGCAATGGGTCCATGGTTTCCATGTGGTAAACCTATTTTCCAAACCCTACATTAAGACATGATATCGGCCCAATGACCTTTTTCTATGATTTGGAAATTTATTCCGTTGCAGGAAATCTTATGAAGCTATAACAAGTTAAGTTACTTTTAGAGATTTATTTAAAAATATATTTCTATTTAAAATTATAAAATAGCTGGGCACGGTGGCTCACTTGTAATCCCAGAGCTTTGGGAGGCCGAGGTGGGAGGATCCCTTCAGGCCAGGAGTTGGAGACTAGCCTGGACAACACAGCAAGATCCCATTTCTAAAAAAAATTTAAAAACTAGCCAGGAATGGTGGGCAGGCCTGTAATTCCAGCTACTCAGGAGGCTAAGGTGGAAGGAGCACTTGATCCCAGGAGTTGGGGGCTGCAGTGAGCTATGATCCGTCACTGAACTCCAGCCTAGGTGACAGAGCAGGACACCCTCTCATAAAAAAAAAAAAAAAATTAATTGCATTTAATTTAATGAAACTAGACAGTACTGTAGCAGTCGGGAAAGCTTCCTGGAAGACAGGGTCGAAAGAGTTAGGTTGCCAGCTTTGGCTTGGGGTGGGCAGAATGGGGAGGGATTTGAGAATTCTGAGGACTGAATAGCAGTACATTACTATTATTTTCAAGCTGTAAAGACTGTTAAAAGCTAAGGCCAGGCAAGCTAAGCATAAGGAAGTGTATGTCTGAATAGATGGGAACTGTCCAAGGAGAGGGAACAAAGGAACTGTCTGCCTTTTTGGGACTAAGTTTCTAAGTCACTGAAATGGGCTGCGAGGATGACACTACAGAGCTGAACTGATCATTTTATGTGCTTGGCTCTTTCTGCAGCTGTGTGGGAGAGTCCACAGAAAGCCTTTTCTCCCCATGGCTCGTGGTCACATTGACCCCTTATCAATCAGTGTCAGGGGCTGAGGCTTCCTTATTTTCTCCTCAGTCACCTTGTAGCGCTTTTCATTGAAGCTGGGAAAGGCCAAGGCTCATTCATTTATTCAACGAATGTTTATTAAGGGGCTTCTGCATGCTACGCTCAGGTGCCTGAGCTCTGATCAAAACAGAAGAATCCCTGCCCACGTGGAGTTTGCAAGAAGTGAGCTAAATGGATAAAATCTATGGATAGTGTGGACAGGAAAATGGGCTGGCACTAGTTTCCTGTAAATAGAATCCTTCCTTTTGACGTAATGAGAATTCTGACACATTGAGGGTCCTCTATACATGTGAAGCTATCATTATTGCTCCTAATTTCAAACAGAAAGGCAAGCTTATGGGGGAATATGACTGGCAGACTAGAAGAAAGTTTTAATTCCTTTTTATGAACTTACCTGGTGAAGGGGACTTTGGCCACATAAAAACCTTGTCCGAGGAATGTGGGTCTATGGATAGAGTAGGAGTTTGACTATGAGGCGTTAAGGAACATGGACTTCCTGTCTCTATTCCTGGGAACCTTTAGGTGGATGGAAAATGCAGGGTCTCTGGTGCTCGCCTTGACTGGAACCATATTCTATATACCACCTTTTTAACTCACCCTCACCCTCGTAGTGTTCTCACTTCCCCCTTTACTCAGCTTCAGTTCTGTGGCCAAGCACTGGAACCATGCTCTTTTCTCTGCCACAGGATCAGAGAGCTATGTTTCAGTGATTTCCAAAGCCTGAAAGAAATTGTATATCCACCTTACATAAGCCAGAAGAGACTGACCTCCATGTCATATTTCTTTGCTTTTGACTATGGCAATAGTAAATCATTATGCCACTCTGGCGAAGCATTTTACCAGTTAATTATAAAGGAGTATTTGGAAGTTAATACAAGAATGCCACGTGAGGCCACAATGAATATTAGGTATAATTGATCTCTCTCTCTCACACACACACACACACACACACACGAACTCACACATTCACACTCACACTTAAGCCAACTCTGTCATGAATTTCTATGCACCCATTTTACAAACATGGGCTTTTATATTTTCTTTTAATCCTTCTGTTACTTATATAGAATCCTGACTTTTAAAAATCCTTTATATCATTGTTACACTTTATGGTTACGGTTACACTTACAAAAATGATTTAAGGTAGTAAGTATATGGATGAACTTTTAAAATTTTGAATAATTATTCATATATGTTTAAATGTACTTGAAAAAATATATAGTTTATCAAACTATAATATCTTTTCACAGAAATTACTTAGGATGCAGACAAGTTTTTAAAAATATTCAGTTACATTGTTCTCAGATATGACAAAAATAACATAAGGCATAACAAAATAAATAAAAACTAAAAAATAACACAAGTGGTAAGGAATGACTAAAATTTAAGTCACAAATTCATATATGATCCCAGGGGACCGAAAAGGCAACTGCAGTTGGCCCTGCAGAAAGGCCCCTATCGAAGCATGCTCCAGTCTGACCTTGCCAAACATTCCATTCGCCGTCACTAGCAGGCAGATAAAAACAGTACATTAGCAATGGCCTAAGAAAAAATTTTATTTTTCTACAACTTGGGGAAATTTTGCCATACAGTTTTATCAACAGAACAATTTCTGGCTTGTAGGACATCTGTGTTTAACGTGATCATGGCTTTAGATCTTCAGGGTTCCCAGGCATTAGAAAAGTGCCAGAAATCTTCTAGTCACGGCAAAGCTATTTCTTTAGAAAATCACACAGAATTGAACACCCTGTTTGAAAAGCTCCATACAAATCATGAGCTACTTATCACTTCCCTTTAACATTCTTACATTCTACTCCAAGAAGCCCATTTAACAGAACTTCAACATTTAAAGTGGATTTATTTGTATTTTTTAAGAAGAAACAACCATATAGACGCTTAGTCACCCAAGGTTTCTCAACAGGGGTACTCAAGGCATCAGCAGAATGTTTAGCATCACTGGCTCTTAGGTGCTGAATGCCAGTGGCACCCCGCCCCCCAAAATCCTTGTGACAACCAAAAATGCTCCCCCACCAACACACACACACACACACACACACACACACACATTCTGACAGCCCTCAGTGGGAGAAGAGGAGTAAGGATTTGCCCAAGGACTACACCAAATTGGTATTGTGTTAGGCTGTCAGGCTGAAAAGAAGAAGGGGAGCTTCAGACCACCTCACACGCTGGGGGATTACTGAAAGTTTAACGGGGGTTCCAAGAAACCCAGGAAACCATCTCAGGGGTCTCCCGGCCAGGCCTGTTGGAGAAGCAGAACACTCTCTCAGCATTGCAGATTCAACAGCAGATGTGAGGTCTCAGGGGCAGCTCGGAAGACTTGGTCACTATGTCGTCTATAGCCAGGGCTCAGTGGCACTGGGGACTTAGCCTGCTTCTGAATACATCATCCTCTGTCCCGTCTTTCCTGCTTTGCTTCCTCTTAAACTGTTTCTTTCTTACCTCTGCCTCTGCTCCTCTCTTTCCGATTGTCTTACATGCAATGAGGAAAACCTCAAGAAAATATGAACAGAATCATTAAATATCGCCAATACAAAGCATTCCTTTGGAGCAGAGGGTTTTTTGCTAGGCTACCCTATAGGTGACTGGTGCAGTCCAAAGGTGCTTTGGGTTAGGGCCAACAGCTTATTTTCCCCAGCAGGGGGCAGCATAACTCGTTGGTATCTATTGCTCAATGTGGGCTTTGAAGCCAGATTGCCTGGGTTTGAAAGCTAACTCCACCGCCCAGCCTCTGTGTAACTTCAGTTCTCTGTGCCTCAGTTTCTCATTTGTTGACGCATTGATAATAAAAATAGACTTAAAAGATGTGTGTGTATCGGCGGGGGAGCGAAGTTTAAATGAGAAGGCATTAAGAAGTACTTAGTTCAGGCTGGGTGCGGTGGCTCACACCTGTAATCCTAGCACTCTGGGAGGCTGAGGCGGGTGGATCATTTGAGCTCAGGAGTTCGAGACCAGCCTGAGCAAGAGCGAGACCCCATCTCTACTTAAAATAGAAAGAAATGATTTGGATAGCTAAAAATACATGTAGAAAAAAAATTAACCAGGCATGGTGGCTTGTGCCTGTAGTCCCAGCTACTCAGGAGGCTGAGGCAGAAGGATTACTTAAGCCCAGAAGTTTGAGGTTGCTGTGAGCTAGGCTGATGCCACAGCACTCTAGCCTGGGCAACAGAGCGAGACTCTGTCTCAGAAAAAAAAAAAGAAAAGAAAAGAAAAAAAAAAAAAAAAGAAAAGAAAAAAGGAAAAGAAAAAAAGTAAAAAAAAAAAAAAAGTACTTAGTTCAAAATAGCAATGATGTTCTTCCCAGAAATAAGAAAAACAATCCTAAAATTTATATGGAACCACAAAAAGACACCGACTAGCCAAAGCAATCTTGAGTAAAAGAACAAAGCTGGAGGTATCACACTACCTGACTTCAAAATATACTACAAAGCTGTAGTAACCAACTCAGCTTGGTACTGGCATAAAAACAGACACATAGACCAATGGAACAGAAAAGAGAACCCAGAAATAAAGCCAAGCCCTTATAGCCAACTCATTTTTGACAGAGGCACCAAGAACATATAGGGCGGAAAAAACAGTCTCTTCAATAAACGGTGCTGGGAAAACTGGATAACCAGTCTGCAAAAGAACAAGACTGGGCCTCTATCTCTCACCATATAAAAAATCAAATCAAAATGGATTAAAGGCTTAAATCTAACACCTGAAACTATGAAACTACTAGAAGAAAACTTTGGGAAAATGCTCCAGGACATTGGTCTGGGCAAAGATTTTGTGTAAGACCTCAAAAGCACAGGCAACAAAAGCAAAAATAGACAAATGGGATTATGTCAAACTAAAAAGCTCCTGCACGGCAAAGGAAACAATCAACAGAGTGAAGAGACAACCCACACAATGAGAGAAAATATTTCCAAGCTATCCATCTGACAAAGGATTAATAACCAGAATATATAAGGAGCTCAAATAACTTAATAGTAAAAAAACCAAAACAAAACAAAACAAGAAATCCAATTAAAAAAATGGGCAAAAGAGCTGAATAGACATTTCTCAAAAGATGATAAACAAATGGCCAACAGGTGTACAAATAAATGCTCAACATCACGAATCATCAGAGAAATACAAATCAAAACCACAATGAGATATCATCTCACCCCATTAAAATGGCTTTTATCAAAAAGGGAATAACAGATGCTGGTGAGGATGTGGACATAGGGGAACCATCACATACTGTTGGTGGGAATGTAAATTAGTACAGCCTCTATAGAAAACTGCATGAAGTTTCCTCAAAAAACTAAAACTAGAACTACCATATGGTCCAGCAGTTTCACTACTGGGTATATAATCAAAAGAAAGGAAATCAATGTATTGAAGAAATATCTGCATTCCCATGTTTATTGCAGCACTATTTACAATAGCCAAAATATGAAATCAACCTAAGTGTCCATCAGTGGGTGGATAAAGAAACTGTGGTATATACACACAATGGAATATTATTCAGCCATAAAAAGAATAAAATCCTGTCATTTGCAGCAACATGGATGATACCTGAGGTCATTATGTTAAGTGAGATAAGCCAAGCACAGAGACAAATATCACATGTTCTCAGACATACATGGGAGCCAAAAGAGTGGATCTCACAAGTGGTTACCAGAGGCTGAGACGGGTCGGAGGGTGTTGGTGATGAGGACAGGTTGATTTTTTTTTTTTTATTGAGACAGAGTCTCACTCTGTTGCCCTGGCTAGAGTGCTGTGGCGACAGCCTAGCTCACAGCAACCTCAAACTCCTGGGCTTAAGGAATCCTTCTGCCTCAGCCTCCCGAGTAGCTGGGACTACAGGTATGCACCACCATTCCTGGCTAATTTTTTCTGTATATATTTTTAGTTGTCCAAATAATTTCTTTCTATTTTTTTAGTAGAGACGGGGTCTCGCTCTTGCTCAGGCTGGTCTTGAACCCCTGACCTTGAACGATCCTCCTGCCTCGGCCTCCCAGAGTGCTAGGATTACAGGCGTGAGCCACCGCGCCCGGCTAGGACAGGTCGATTAATGAGTACAAATAAAAACTTAGACAGAAGAAGTAAGATTGCATGTTTGATGTAGTTAACATTAATCAATTACATATTTCAAAAGAGCTAGAAGGGAATAAATTGAATGTTACAGAAATGTAAAGAAAAGATAGGCCAGGCATGGTGCCTCAGGGCTGCAATCCCTGAACTATGGGAAGCTGAGGCAGGAGGATCACTTGAGCCCAGGAGTTTGAGGCTGCAGTGAGCTATGATCATGTCACTGCACTCTAGCCAGGCAACAGAGCAAGACCGTATCTCTGAAAAAAAAAAAGAAAAGAAAAGATAAATATTTAAGGTGATGGATATCCTAATTACACTGACTTGATTAAGGAATGTATCAAATTATCACATGTACCCCCCAAAATATGTACATATAACATATAAAAATAAAAATGAATACATAAATTTTTAAAAAGTACTTAGCATTTACTAAGCATTTGTGGAATATTAGCTGTTATTTTTGTTGTGGCTATTGTAATTATTAAGTAGAAAATGATTGCTATTCTTATTATTAAGTAGAAAGCTTTAGAGCTTGTATCTCCTGACCCGCCCCCCCGCCCCCTGCTACCCCCGAGTGCTTTTACACTCAAGTACCTCTACTGGCTGAAGGCAGTGACGATGGGGACCCAGAGAGGATAGAGGAGAGGCGAGGCTCTAAGTGTCCTTGGGAAATTCTGAAATTTCTTTGAAATCACTTTATCTTTGTTTTATATTCAGTTTCACAAATCATTTACATACTGTGAATAATTTGCTGTACTTTTCAATATGCTATTCCTTAACATGGTCATGTCTGTTCTAATATAAAATGTTTTAAATTATATACCAGTTCAAATGTTTGATTTTTTTGCCCAAAAAATCTTTAAGAAAAATTGGTATGCAGGGAGCTTTACCACATTTCTCTCCCAGCACGTGCCTGAGGTATGCATACCTCATTCTGTGCCACTGTAATTCTCATACCTTCAAAGTTGGAGGTTTTCCTTCTGGAAAGATCAAATAGAAAGACATGTAGTCAGTCATTCAATGATCAAATATTTATAAAATTTTATTTTGTGGAAGACGTGTAGTAAGAACTGCAGAGGGTTCAACCACACACCACGTTTACGCTGCGTTTATCATATTTAACCATGCTGGTGATGTCTTCTTATGTAAGCCACGTATCTCAGCCTTCCCCAGCTGGTGAGGGGGTGATAGATTTTCTGTGTTTCCTGCAATGTGGTTTTGATTATAGCTATACATTTCCAAACCCCAGTTGGACAGGATAAACACTTTTTCACCAGAGGTTCCTCAGCCCATATGTAAATCAGTGAGTACAAATAGCTCCGGGTACCTCTCCCAGTTCCATGGATCTACCATACCCTCTCACCTCTGGGCCTTGCCATGCTATTCCCTGTACCTGTCTCACCTTTTCCTCTCTCCCTTCCTCAGCCATTCACTCTGAGTAATTCCTATATTTCCTTCAGTTCTCTCCTCTGACCCCCAATTCTGAACTGGGTGCTCCTTATATATACCTCTGAACTTTCCTTTCTCATCGTTATACCTTTATTTCCCTTCACATTGTTATGCTTGTTTGATGATCTCTCTCCCCTGGAAGATTTAATCCCATGAGGAAAAAGCCAGCACTTGCCTAATGTCCAACAGAGGGGTCATTGCCATTTGCTGAAGGGATACAGCAATGGAGGGTGAGTGTGGCTTAGCTCCACTTCCCAGAAATCTTCTGTGTCATAAAGAGAGGAGAGACATAGTTGTGTGGGCGGGATATTTTCTTCTGATCTAAGTCATGTCCAATGAGCAAAAGTCAATCTGTGATGCTTTCGACCATCTTAGCAAACAATACAATTCCTCTTGCATCCAATAGTATCAGTGACAGAGAAACTGGTTGATAATGCAGCCTCACTCTCCACCACAGAAGCTCTGTCAGCTGCTTAGCCATGCTGTGATAATGCTGCCTGTGATAACTAATGCTTGACCTAGAAGAACTTGAACTTAAGAAGCCCTTTGTTTGCAACTTTGACCTAACAGTAAAGCTCCCTTTCCAATACCTTTGCCAATAGTAAAGCTGTTAGAGTAGCTGTCAGTAAAATTGGCAAGGTTGTGAAAGGCAGAGAGAAGTGTGGTATGGAGCAAAGAGTGGCAGAGAGGAAAGCAGGAGATACAATCCCAACTCCATCACTTCACTTTTCTGCACCCACCCTCTCTAGAAAGAGGAGCAGGACAGAATGAGCTCTGCCAGCGCTGAAATCCTGTTGCCATGCTGGGTAGAGGTCCACTTCAGGCTGGCATTTGGAAGTAGCAGAGATCATTACACTTGAGCTTTCAGGGATGTGGGGCTGCACGGTAGTTAGGAGTCTGGATATCAGAGAAGCAAACCTAGGTTTGATGCCCTGAGTGAGCCTCTTACTCACTCATTGACCTTGGACAGTTCTCTTGCATAAGGCTTAGTTTCCTCATTTCTAAAATGGAGAACAGTGCCAGGCACATAGTACACGCTCAATAAACATTATGGTTAAGTGACGGCACACACATTGTAGTACTTCTACACTCTCCTAATGTGTACCTGCTTCTTAAACTAGCGCAACAAATAGGGCTACCGCCATTAGGAACAAAGCCTTTCTCACAGTGCAGCATGTTTCTGTCCCCAGATCGTCTTTGGTTCTGTCTGGTCCCCACTTCTCAAACCCATGTGACAGTTGCTGTTTATGATATTGAGAATCCTGCCTTGGTAGAAAATATTATCCACTCCCATTACTTCCATTTTCAGGGAGCATTTGTGGAAGTGAGGTAATTGCATAGCATTTTAACTATCTCATAACTGTGGCATTTGATGGTGAAAATTAAAATACTTATAAATCATTTCTTTTAAAGAAAGGAAACCATGGTTATTATTTATTTATTTATTTGTAGCATCACAGTGTATTGTAGAATAAGAACTCTTTTTGAAACTCATTTTTAAGAAGGGATATTTTTCTTTGTCAGGGAAGCTATATACTTTACATGATTGCAGACTTCCTGGCATGGATTCTAGCACTTCTCGATGCACTACTAATATTCTTTTGTATATCCTCTGAGTAACACCCAGGAAATAGAAATAAGCAAGATCTGTACTTAGCAAAATTTAGTCTTTCAGACTTTCAAAGCAAATTTATAGTTGGGTAAAACAAGAAGCTTTAAAAAGAAATACTCTACAAAAGTAGAATGCAAGAAAAACATTGGCTTTCTTATGGGAAGACTTACTCTTTTACAATTAATTTATAAATGGGTTGTATCATAATGAACAATTCAATCTGTTTTGTACGTTTATTGACTTGTAAATTCAGTGAGTGAAACTTAACCATCATCTTGAGAATTGCTGGGAGGAAAAGTCAGGTATTGGGAGAAGGGAGGAAAGGCTTTTTACTTCGTCTCAGTTATGAAAGTACAAATCCTCCATCTTCATTGCCTGTATTCATGGTATACAGAATCTGTTAGTCACAGAATCTGCTGCCCACGGCGTCTAAACTCTAGGGGGCGCCATGCCACTTGTTAGAAAATCACAAACGGAACAAATTTCATATTTCTTCCTAATTATTTTATATTTATATTTATTTTTGGCAGGGTCACAGAGAGACTCAAAGGCCCAGAATAAAGTGAATGTGATGGGAGAAAAATCATTTTTTTACTTCCTTGACTGATAAGGTTAAGAAGATCTTTAAAGGGGTTTTCTAATCTCATCTGGGCACAGAAGTAGACAAGGTGAGTGTTAGGGTTTTCAGATACTGCAAAGATTATGAAGCAGTTAGCTTACCCTTTAAATCAATTTGCCTATGTTTTTGGTAGATGATAACTATAATTTGTTAAATAACTGTTTGCCATAATAATTTAAAAATAAAAGCAAGAAACCATTTTCAGTCCAAAACAGCATTTCAAGTCCTTGTTTTATACATCCCTCTTCTCCCTGCCCACCTCCCAGAATAGAGATGAGAGTCAGTGAAATGCTACCCAGGTTTGTCACTGATGGCAGTGAGTCACTCACATGGCTTCCTCGGTGATGAATTCTTTCTTATATTTGTACTGTACCGTTTTAGCAATAAAAATGATTGTCCACAACATTACTGGAAATTTTCATTACTAATGGAATTGCTGTTTAAGCTATAGATTCTCAATAAGTCCATGTCAATTTTTAGTTACTCTTTTTCATGTTTCCATGGAAGCAACTTTTTAGGGGATGACGGGTCTTGCTATGTTGCCCAGGCTGGACTTGAACTCCTGGGCTTAAGTGATCCTCCTGGCTCAGCCTCCCGAGTACCTGGGACTAAAGTTGCATATCTCTTTGCCCAGTTAGAAGGAAAATATAAACTTAATATTTTAAAAAATTTCAACCATTATTGGCATTATTATCAATATTTTTGTACTGTAGCCCTAACAATAAAATTTTACAATGATTTTAATCAGTTTTCCTGCTTCTACTCTTATGCCACAGGGTCTTCTTAGAGGCAAGCATGGTCCTATTTTTTCAACTTGCATAGTACACTTAGTCACAGGATTAAGCACTTTTCATATGTCATTTCTTTCTCTGCAACATATCCTGAACCACCACCCTTACCTTGCCTCAACTCTGTCCCCCACAAACTAGACTATTCGCAGAAGAGAACTTTCCCTTCTTACAAGCTCTGCCTGTTCTTTAAATCTTGGATACCTTTCCCAACCTCCACCTGAGAAAATCCTAGCCATCTTCATAGCTAAGAGCCATGATTTTTCTCTGCTTACCATGTGTCAGGCATTTACTGTCCTTAGCACATTATATGCATCATCTGGTGTAATACCCACCACAACCTGGGAAGTGGGTAGTACCACTATACTTTTTACAGATAGGGAATCTAAAACAGAGAAAAGTAAAATTGCACCAGGTCACACTGCTAGTGTGTGGAATGGAGTCGGGACTGAAACTCAGGTCTACAGGTTCCATGCCCGAACCACTGTGCCACCTGCTGCCCTACACATTTCTCAAGCGGTATCATAGCTATAGCCCCCTACTGGTTTTCACAGATCACTCCTTAGAACTGGAGAGTGAAGGCTATTTTTTCTTCAACTCCATGCCCCCTTGCAGCACCTCGCACAGGCTCTTTCACATAATGGGAGTTTGATATGTACCTGTTAAATTTAACTTACCTGGAGAACAATTAGTCACAAAGCTTCATGGTCCTGACAGTAAACTCGGTTCCGAGACCTTGAGCAGTAACAGAAGGCTTCATGTAGAAGGGGAGCTCCAGGTGGGCTTTGCTGCCTTGGGTGGATGTGATATGGTAAGTCAGAAGGGGAGGAACATCTACTCCAGGTGTGATGATAACCTAAGTGAAGTCAAGGCAGGAGGAAGAATCCTGGCATA
This sequence comes from Eulemur rufifrons, assembly GCF_041146395.1. Taxonomy (NCBI): domain Eukaryota; kingdom Metazoa; phylum Chordata; class Mammalia; order Primates; family Lemuridae; genus Eulemur; species Eulemur rufifrons. The sequence continues at coordinate 89,498,850 of NC_090984.1, forward strand.
TGAGAGGAACTATGAAAAAAGCAGTGCCTCACAGATATGATGACTTAATGTGCTTTGGGGAAGGATATGAGATTGGGCAGATTCAATAGGCTTTATGGATTATGGAATGATTTGAGTGCCAGGCAGAGAAATGTGGGCCTAATGCTTGCTGATGCTTTAGATATTCTGTGACACTGTGTTTCTGATATCCATCTATGTTGTTGTGTGTAGTTTTAGTTCATTCATTTTTTAAACACTGGGAAAAAATCATTTGGATTTTTTTAACAGATATTTTTACTATTTTGAATTTTGCTGCTATGAATATTCTTGTATGTGTTCCCTAGTGCATATGTACCATTTCCCCTTGCGTATCTCTAATGGCTGGGTCATATGGTATGCATATCTTTAACTTTTTGATAAGGTCAAATTTGTTTTCCTAAGTGGTTGTGACAATTTACACCCCACCAGCAATGTGTAAGAGTTTCTGTTTCTCCATATTCTTGCCAATACTTGCTTTGATGATACTTTTAAATTTCTTTCCAACTTGGGGAGCGTGGAATGTTAACTCAAATTTTCACTTTCTTTATAGTGAAAATTGATATTTTGATGTAAGAAGGTATTTTTTACTGTTGGTCTTTTCCTCCATAGTTTGTGTTTTTAGTGTCTTGTTTAAGAAACAAGTTTCCCATCATCAGGCTATAAAGATATTCATCCTTTAAAAGTTTTATATTAATAGTTTTACCTTTCACATTTAAATCTCGAATCCACCTGGAATTTCCATTTAGATGTACATTTAGAGTGTTCTCTTGTTTTCTACACTCCTTTAATGTCTGGTAAACTATTAAAAGTGATGAAGTCTGGTGTTTAATCTTTGTGGAATTTTTTAACTACTAATAAGAATTCTTTAATGGTTACAGAAACATTCAGGTTTTCTATTTTTTCTTGAGTCAGTTTTATGATTTGCATTTTTTCTTAGAATCTATCCATTTCTCCTAAGGTTTCCAATGTATTTGCAAACAGTTGTTCATAGTATCTTTATGTTTTTTAAATCTCTGCAGCATCTACAGTTATGTTTCCTTTTCATTCCTGATATTGCATATATGTATCCTCTGTTTTTCCACCTCATCAATCTTTATGGAAATTTGTAATTTATAAGTCTTTTCCAATGGCCAATATTCAGCTTCGTAAATTCTGTTTATTTCTATTTGTTTTCTGTTTCACTAATTTATGCTTTTATTTTTATTTTCTTCCCTTTCTTTCTCAATTTATCCTGTTATTCTTTTTCTAACTTCTAATGTTCAGCCTTTCCTCTTTTCTAACATAAGTATTAAAAACTGAATTTTTCCATAATTATCAATTTAGTTTTATCCCCCAAATTTTGATATGTAGTATTTTATTGTCATTCCATTCCCAATTTTTTCTCATTTTTATTATAATTTCTTATTTGACCTATGAGTTACTTAAATATATTTCTTTCTTTGTCTCATTCTTTGATTAATGTTTAATTAATCCAAATTTAAAAGATCAAATTCCCCTAAATTTTTATGCCATTTGCAGAGTTAGGCAAATTGCCTTGGGCATTTAAAATCACAATTATAAATTCAGTATATCTGCTTTCATCAGGCACTTCAGACACCTAAAATTCAGACTTATACATCAAAATCAACAAAAACTTCTTAAGTATGTAAATTCAATAAGTTAGATTTATCAATTTTGCAGTTCTGATTCTCTTAACTAGTTTGAATATCTGAAAAACACAGATCAAGCATAACAAAAAGCACACAATGATAGCAGAACTTACTAGTACATATAAGTATATTAGTATTTTTGAAAATAACTTTCTTGAGATTATAAAATTTAGTCATACAAAAAATGGGACAGAATTGCCTTCCTAAATCAGCTGAGGTTACTCTGTCACCTTGCTACTCCGAGTACACAGACTAACAGCATCAAAATCAGCTAAGAATTTGTTAGCAATGCATATTCCCAGGCCCTCCTGAAACCTCCTAAATCAGATCTAACACATTCCTCAGGTGGCTGGTATGCACATCTCAAGTTTGAGAAACACTGCTATCCAATACTCAGTACTATAATACAAGTGTGGGAAAAGGTAATTAGGTGATAACTTTGTATTATGGTAAGCTCCAAGAAACTCAAAACACCTGGGTAGACCTCCCAAGACTAAACCAGGAGCTTTTAGACTGAATTCTTTCTGTGCTCAAATTTTGTCTGGCACACCAACTGGGCTTTCAGATGAGATACAACCAATCACTTAAGTTTTCTTTCCTTGCAACATAGAGCTTTCTTGAAAATATCCCATTTGATCTGTATTGTAACCTCCTACATTAAGACCTAGTGCATCTCAGTGGAATTTTGAACATGACTCATGCAATTATGCACCCCTTCCCTTTCATACTTTTTTTTAATTTGAAAATATTAAGGGGGTACAAATGTTGTCGGTTACATGGATCATTTTTGTAATGCTTGAGTCCTGACTATAGGTGTGCCCATCACCCAAATAGTGTTCATAGTACCCATTAGGTTGGTTTTTGCCCTTCTGCTGAGCCCCGTCCCTGCTGGTTGCTTTCCACTGAGTTTTATTTCCCTCTGTGCACTTATGTGTTCATCAGTTAGTCCCAATTTATTAGTAATTACATGTGGTGTTTATTTTTCCATTCTTACTACACTTAGGAGAATAGTCTCCAGTTCCATCCAGATTGTTGCAAAAAGTATTAGTTCATCTTTTTTATGGCTGAGGAGTACTCCATTGTGTACATATACCACATTTTATTAATTCACTCATGAATTGATGGGCACTTGGGTTGATTCCATATCTTTGCAATTGTGAATCATGCTGCAATAAGCATTCGCGTACAGGTGTCTTTTTGATAAAATGACTTCTTTTCTTTTGGGTAAATATCCAGTAGTGGGATTGCTGGATTGAGTGGTAGCTCTACTTTTAGTTCATTGAGGACTTTCCGTACTGTTTTCCGCAGAGGTTGTACTAATTTTCAGTCCCACCAGCAGTGTATAAGCATTCCTTTCTCTCTACATCGACACCAGCAACTATTGTTTTTGAACTTTTTCATAAAAGTCATTCTAACTGGGGTTAGGTGATATCTCATAGTGGTTTTAATTTGTATTTCCCTGATGATTAGTGATGTGGAGCATTTTTTTCATATGTTTCTTGGCCATTTGTCTTTCTTCTTTTGAGAAGCATCTTTTCATGTCTTTTGCCCGCTTTTTAATAGGGTTGTTTATTTTTTTTCTTGCTGATTTGCTTGAGTTCTTTGTAAATTCTGGTTGTTAGCCCTTTATCAGATGTGTAGCTTGTGAATATTTTCTCCCATTCTGTAGGTTGTCCATTTGCTCTGTTGATTATTTCCTTACCTGTATAGCAGCCTTTTAGTTTAATCAAATCCCATTTACTAATTTTTTTTGTTGCCATGAGTGCCATTGGGGTCTTTTTCATAAATTATTTGGCTAGGCTGATATCTAGAAGAGTTTTTCCTATAGAATTCTTATGGGTTCATGCCTTACATTTAAGTCTTTTATCCATCTTGAATTAATTTTTGTGAGTGGTGAGAGGTAGGGGTCCTGTTTCATTCTTCTGCATGTGGCTATCCAATTTTCCCAGAACCATTTATTGAATAAGGCTTCTTTTCCCCAGTGTACATTGTTGTCTGCTTTGTCAAAGATCGGCTGGCTGTTGGTAGATGGTTTTATGTCTGGGTTCTCTGCTGTTCCATTGGTCTATGTCTCTATTTTTGTACCAATACCATGCTGTTTTGGTTACTGTAGCCTTGTAACATCATTTGAAGTCTGGTAATGTGATGCTTCCAGTTTTGTTCTTTTTGCTTAAGAGTGCTTTGGCTATTTTGGCTCTTTTCTGTTTCCAAACAAAGTGTAGAATTATTTTTTTCTAGATCTGTGAAGTATGACTTTGGTAACTTGATGAGGATTGCATTGAATTTGTAAATCGCTTTGGGGAGTATGGACATTTTAACAATGTTGATTCTACCTATCCATGAACACAATATGCTTTCTAATTTGTTTGTATCCTCTGTGATTTCTTTCCTCAGAGTTTTTTTTTTTTTTTTTTTTTTTTTTGAGACAGAGTCTCACTCTGTTGCCCAGGCTAGAGTGAGTGCCGTGGCGTCAGCCTAGCTCACAGCAACCTCAAACTCCTGGGCTTAAGCGATCCTCCTGTCTCAGCCTCCCGAGTAGCTGGGACTACAGGCATGCACCACCATGCCCGGCTAATTTTTTCTATATATATTTTTAGCTGTCCATATAATTCCTTTCTATTTTTAGTAGAGATGGGGTCTCGCTCTTGCTCAGGCTGGTCTCGAACTCCTGAGCTCAAACGATCCGCCCACCTCGGCCTCCCAGAGTGCTAGGATTACAGGCGTGAGCCACCGCGCCCGGCCACCTCAGAGTTTTGTAGTTCTCCTTGTAGAGATCTTTCACCTTCTTGGTTAAATATTAATATATTCCTAGGTAGTTTATTTCGTTTGTAGTTATTGTGAATGGTATTGAGTCTTTGATTTGACTCTCAGCTTGACTGTTATTAGAATATAAAAATGCTACTGTTGTATGTACATTGATTTTGTATCCTGAGACTTTGCTGAATTTATTCAATTATAGGAGACTCTTGGTCAAATCTTTGGATTTTTCTAGATACAAAATCATATTGTCAGTGAAGAGCGAAAGTTTGAACTCCTCAAAAATCCTTGATAAAATACTAGCAAACTGAATTCAACAGCACATCGAAAAAATAATCCACCAGAACCAAGTGGGCTTCATCCCAGGGATGCAGGGATGGTTCAACATACATAAATCAATACATGTAATTCACCACATAAACAAAAGCAAAACAAAGACCATATGATCATCTCACTAGATGCAGAAAAAGCATTCAACAAAATCTGGCACCATTTCATGATAAAAGCCCTCAACAAATTAGGCATAGGAGGAACATATCTCAGAACTATAAAAGCCATATGTGACAAACCCACAGCCAATATTATACTGAATGGGGAAAAGTTGACAGCATTCCCCCTAAGAGCTGGAACAAGACAAGGATGCCCACTGTTACCACTCCTATTCAACATAGTGCTGGGAGTCCTAGCCAGGGCAATCAGGCAAGAGAATAATATTAAGGGTACACTTTCATACTTCTAATATGTCTCATTGATGTCTATTCTAAGGTAACTTTATGGTGGCAAAGGAGGCTGGGAGTAGGCTACAAGAAGGGAAATGGTGGTAGAGCCAAGACTAATGGAAGGCTGTGTCTGGCATATATCAGAAAGCAGAGGGAAGTTCCAGGCAGTTCCCAGTGGGGAGTCCCCCTTTTGTATTTCCACACCTCCATACCTTAAAAATGCATAGGTGAAAATGGGCAGGCAGAAAGAATAGCAGAAACAAGAACTCAGGCTCCCTTGTCTGAGGCTAGAATATTTACTTGACAGAGTCAGCCAGTGTTGACATCTGATTTCCTGTGTCAAGTAAGCATGTGTTAGCTGTTACCCAATGAGAAACATTAATGTCAGTAACAGATTATATTTCCATTTCAGTTGCCCTTTTCACCAATACACAGGAAGTCATATGGCAAGGTCATTAAACTAGTGGCCTAAGTGATTGGTATAGTTATACTCACCTGAGAAAGAAAAATTAGTTACTGGGAATAAAAAGACACTGTGAAGCAATATTTCTTGATTATATTCTTGCAGCTGATTCTGACCCTACTATGAATACTTGAACAAATCTCCCTTAGTTTCTCTGGACCACAGATTACTTATTCATTGAGCAGGAGAACCAGTTCCAAAACAATCAATTTTCCAAGTGAGAATTGCAATCAAGGCTTCCTGACTTGAGGCCTGTGCTTCTAGAATATTTCTATACCATTTATTAAATAATACTGTGGGTGACCTAGCACTATTCTCATGACTCTGGGCTAGGCAACAGAGCTCTTAGAACTTTTTGCTCAGCACAGAAGTTCTTATCTCTTTCTTGGCTCAAACACCCTTAGGAATCCAGAAGAAAAGTTCCTGAAGAATAATTTAGTGTTGGAAGACTTAAGAGATACCTTTAGCAACTGAATAATATGAACGGGAGTCATAGACTCTGGACTCTGCTGCCTGAGTTTGAATCCTTACTCAGCCACTTCCTAACTGCCTTGCATAAGTTAATTAACCTCTTTCTGCCTCAGCTTCCACACCTGTAAAATGAGGCTTATCATGGGAATGATCTCATCCTCATGGGTTGGTGTGAGGGTTAAATGAGACAGTACATATAAAAACATTTGGCATGTGTAAGCATTCAATTATTATAAGCTATATTTATGAAAACATTTAAACTCAATATAAAACACCAAATTACTTATTTTGGTATATTGGTTATCTCAGTATCTTTTAAAAGCAGATTTTTTCCATGCACACCATTAAAAAAATTACCTTTTGGTACTTAATTGTGGTGGCTATCTCACACAACATGAAGAATTCCAGAATCATTGATCTGGGTTTTCTTACCCGAACTCACTGCCTTGAGAAGAAAACAGCTAGAATATGGCTGACTCCTGACTTTGCCTTTTTCTTTTAACAACAGTAGGACTTTTAATCCTTGTATTCAGAGTAATACCTGTCAATCACCTTTTTTCCAATTAAATTTACCTGGAGTTATTTTAAAGAAAATAATTTGTTCAGTCCAAAGTGGTTGCATATTTATGCTACAATTAGTTAAGAACTCCACAAATGAACCCCTCCCCCTCTGCTCTGTAAAGAAAGGAGAATGCAGTTGAGAGCCTAGAAGATTTCAGAGCAATTAAGCCTAGAAATGCAGGTGTTTGAAACACCTGTTTTCCCCTCCCTCCCACGCCTACTGCCCTGGCCACTCTTCATCAGTAGGTTAAAATAATTAACTTACCCTATTGGGAGAAAAGCCCAAGAACTGCTAAGGGCAACAAGTCTCCTTTTCTCCCCTTTCGAAGATTAAATGAGAAAAATAAAAAGGTTCATGGGTGGTCTACAGTAGTGGGGGGGAAAAAAAAACAACTTTCCTCTTCTAAAAAAAAAGACAAAACCAAATGGCAAGGAGGACATTGTCTCCCTCAGGCAAACTCAGTGGCTTGCTTAAGTTCAGAATTCTATGTTTGTTTTGTGAAAGTGACTGCAGTGTGGTTCAGGAATATGGGGGAAAAAAAAAACCTATTTAAGGAATATTTATGTGGAGAAATAAAGCAATTGGGGAGGATGTGATTTTTGTCTGACCTGCCTTTTGTGAATATCTGCAAATTTATATTAAATCTCAACCACAGACTCCCTCACAAGGGTAAATTGTGGAAATTTTATCGGGGCTTTTAAAAACAGAATAGTTCATAGCTAGGTAATCAGCAAATTGTTTTAAAAAAGAAAGAAAGAAAGTTCAATGCGGCAATTTGATTCAATTTTGGCCTTTGTGTTTCTCAGTTTTGTTTCCCTGAGTTCCATTAAGGCTACTGTTGAATACTGTTTGGCATAACTATAAAAGATCAAGAAGGTAATTTTGTTTTTATGATGACTGGCACTTTCCCTCTCTATTCAAACACAAATTTAGGAATCTTCTCCAGTGCAGCACAGCCTTTTCACAAACTAGGGCTGAGGCTCCCTTTTCAATGTGGTGAGCTCCCGAGTGCAGCATTATTTTTAAATGGCCACCAGGTGGCAGAGTAAACCCTGTTCCCAAATCTATTCTAGTGGCTTTAAGTCAGAAAACGAACCGCTGAAAAATTTCAATATCAGTTCAAATAGATTTAGCATTCAAGGTTTCATTAAAATATCAGCAATAATAATATTTAATATAAAGACTCAAGTCCACTGTCAAACTAAAAGCTGACTTATAACGCATGCTGGCTTCTTTTTTTCCTTAGCAATCTAGCACAGTTGCAAAGTAGTTTTTTTTTTGTCTTTTGTTTTAATTCTGTTTTTCTCTTACTATGCTTAGTCGGAGATAAATACTGGCTGACTACTCGTTTGAGTTCATTTTCTTATTAAGGAAATCTTTGTAATAGCTGGGTGTGGCATGAATCCACGAACAGTAGAGCTTTGTCTAGGTCCAGGAATGTCTTTATTAAGTGTTCGCTGTTAAGCACCAGTTTCCCAATTCCTCCTAGCCTGGCGCTCTGGGGAGGTGACCTACAGGAACTGCTCGAGTTACATTACACGCCTTGGCCATATCCTGAGCTGCTCTAGAGGGGGATGAATTAGAGAAGACTCCTCACCAGAGCTTTCTTCTCCTTCGTAGCATCTCACTTCACGGTGAGATGTTAAAGCATCTGTAAACCTTGAGGTTCCCAAACGCCTTTGTTTAACACTTCCTTCAGCTGCTTTCGTGCATCCTCGGCAGGAACCAAAAATGATTAAAAGGAGTTTCCATCCAAACATTTTCCAGAAAATTTTACTTAAAACACATTCTTGTATATGAATTTTGTACCTGTACATATATACTCATTTCCATACAGACATGCCTTTGCATACGTGCATATATATTTATATACATTTGTATAAGGGCACATCTCACTACAATGAATTTCATTGTATTTTCCAATTCCCCATATTATCTTGGAATTTTGTTGCCTCAAATGTTTTAACTAAATTAAAAGAAGTAGGTTATAAGTGATAGGAATAAGTATGCCACCAACTTGCTATCACTTATATCTTAGGAACTTGAAGATATTTTATATGAAGTTATATTTTTTTGATATGAGATTTGCCACATGTTCATAGGCATCCATAAAGCAATTGATTGAGAAAAAAGCACATTGAGAGTATACATGTCAATATCTATTTATATATGCTTTATCTTTTTTCAGAAAAAAAGATTTCAAAAGGACTTGCAGAGTTGTAAGTTACAAATATTTTAACACAATTAGCTGTTAAGATTTAATTAAAGATGTACTAACTGGGGCTTCTAAAATCACACAATACTTTTTACAAGTTGATACATATTTCAAATGACCAAATAAAGGTAATGTTAATAGTGTGAGTCACTGTCTACTTGTGCACATACTGTCTTTCTCTCTCTCTTTCACCCCAGTCAGCAGTGGAAGAATGGGGCTTATTTAGCATTTCTTAAATCCTGTAATAACACCATTCATTTTTAAAATGAATTCAAGGGAACCAAACAGTACAAGAGAATCCACTAAGAATGGAACAAATGTGTTGCTGGTAATTTTAGAAGTCATTTTGCCTTTCTCTGAAATTGCAAATTCCATTTCATAACCGCGTTAAACTCCTTCTGTGCCCAGTTCCCCCATCGACAAGCACACACACACGTTTTACATAGACCCTGAACCATCACCTCCAGGGTTATTTATGTATTTTTTCCGAGGTGGGGGGGGGTGCTATACCTACATAAAATTTGCTTTAAAAATGTGCACTTTTTGTTTGCTTTTCCCAACATTATGTGTTTCTTTATTTTATAGATTGGATTGAGAGCTGGAAGATTTTTTTTTTTTGCCCGTTTCATCCTAAAAGCCTAAGGATCAATGCCAATTGTATACTCAGATATCAAGGCAACTTTTCCAGCTGTGCCCTAACTGTTTTCTATTGTGTTCTCTACCATGTCCTTGGTGTCATTTTTCTGATTTGAGTGAAACCTATGCAAGACATTAATTGTGTCTCATTGCTGGTCCTTGCTCCTCTTTTCAATCCTGGTATGTATGAATGCTCCAAGAGAAATACAACCAATAAACAAAACAGCAGTGTATTCCTCCATACATTGTTCATCGGGCAAAGAGTATGTGAGAAACTCGTATTTGCCAGTGTATTTCGGTGCATTTTGTGGGGCCCTTTAAAAAAGCCTGTTGCTCTATATCCAGCAGTTTTACAGTACTACTTCAGGTCTGAATGTTGGGATCATTTAACCAAAAGGGCAATAATTACGAATTCTTTCCCTCAAATATTATAGGATTTTGTGCATCCAGGTCCAATACTAACAGAATAAAAAGTGCTGTTATAGCAAAACTGGGGAAAATTTAAAATAGAAAAATGTAGATGTTGCTAGGATAGTTTCTGAATAATTATTAATAAAGCAGCATTTTGGCCTGTGTCATCTACACCCAGTCAAAGGAGCGAGCTAGTAGAATCTACATCTAGGTCACATTTAAAGTATTTTCTAAATTTATGGTATAAAAATGCTAATTTTGATTTTAAATTTGATAAATGCTGCTTAATATTGAAGTCATAAGAGAGTAATTACTAAATTAAGTACAAATCACTTATTCAGAAAGTCCTTATAATCTCCAGAGGCAAACCATCACTCTGAGGACCAAATTCTTCAACCATTATGTAGCACTGCCTTAAAAATAACTTACTCTTTTGTTCAGCCAGAGGTACCAGAGATTACAAGAAATGTGAAGTCCATCAGCTGTTAATATTAACTTAAGGTCTGACTAAATAAGAGCTAATATAATTGGAGCACTTTTATCAGAGAGCAATTGCTGGAATAAAATACACATCATATAGTAGAACACAGTTTTAAGAATTACAGAGAACATTAATTCAAAGCTACAAAATTTTTGGATTCCAACATAATCTTCTAAAATTTCCATATATTTACACATGTCCACATGACTGATAGTCCCACATTGTTGGGTATGCAGCGGCAAAGTATAATACTTACTTGACATTTTTTTGTGCATCAACGTGAAATTATTTTAACACTAAAAATTATGTTGGTTTAAGTATATTTCCTGCAGTTTTATTCACTGTGAAAGCACAGAGAATATCTTTTGAGTAGAAATAAAAATTCATCCTCAAAGATAACATCATTAAGTGTAAACATCTTTTGACAATTACTAACTGATTTTGGTAACACGTTCATTATACAAGAAAAGGTGGGTATTTTGGGGGGCCAATGGCCTGAAATTACACTTTCTTGTATTGAAAAAGGTTAATTAGGAATTGAGCTCAAAGTTGATTTTTTGAAGGTCAGCTGCTATGCTATTGGGTCCTGTGACCCTGTCTCAAGTAATCACAGCATTAACATACAAGTTATAGCTTTCCTTTCACTTGATGACATAATCTCTTTAATTGGTGTCGGGAAGCCTGTATGTGAAAGAACCGTGGAAAACACCTAGAGACTATAATTTTACTCACTCCATTCACAGGGCAAAAGAAACAAGCCTTAAGAATGTACTAGAGACTCATTACAACCCTTAGGCTGTCAACACAAAGCCCTCACGTTTCAACCAAGAGTTTTAGAAATGATCAAGTCTGTTTAGTTCTAACTTCGGCTGGTGAACTATT